>NC_135483.1:183572852-183897852 GCF_052094955.1 Ictidomys tridecemlineatus
AGTTCTTTCTTTTCTCAACAACAGACAATTTAGAACAAGATAAGCTTGGTAGTTTTCTTTTGTTGCTTAGGTAATGAAACTTCATTTTTCAATCAGTGTTAGGTTCACAGGAAAAGTGAGGGAATAGTAGTTCCGCAAGCCATAGCCCTGACCCTAAACGCAGACGTTTGTCATCATCAGTGAACCCACTCTGACTGCCCGTTATCACCCACCACCTGTAGTTTACCTGAGGGCTCCTTCTTGGTGTTGTGCATTCTCTGGGTTTGAGCAAGGGTACGATGTGTGTGCCACCACACTGCTACCTTACAGGACAGTTTCACTGTCCCCAGATTCCTCTGGACTCCATCCCTTTCTTGCCCCTAGCATCCCCTGGTCCTTTTACTGTCTCTACAGTTTTGCCTTCTCCAGAACGTCACCTAGCCAGAGTCATGAGCACAGAGCCTTTGCAGATGGTCTGCTTTCACTTAGAAATATGCACGTGCGTTTCCTCCGCGTCTTTCCATGTCTTCATCCGTGGTTCCTTTCTTTTTACCACAGAGTCATATTCCACTGTCTGGATGGACCACGGTTTGCCCATTCATCTACCGAAGGATCTATTATTGCCTCCAGGTTTTAGCAGTTGTGAATAAACCTTCTATAAACATCCACATGTAGGTTTTTGTGTAAATATAAACTCTCAGTTCATTTACAGAAATAACGAGAATGTCATTGTTGGGCAGCATGGTGAGGGTATGTTGAGTTTCCAAACTATCTTCCAAGGTGATGTGGCATTTTGCATTCTCTCTAGGATTGTCAGGATTTACTGTTGTTTCACATCCTGGCCCACGTTTGGAATTTTTAGTGTTCAGGATTTGGGCCACTTGAAAGATTTCAAGTGGTACCTCATTGCTGTTTTAATTTCAACTCCCTAATGACATATGATGTTGAACATCTTTTCATTTGCTTACTTGCTATTCTTATATCTCCTTTAGTGAGGAGTCTTCTCAGGCCTTGTGTCCATTTTGTAATCAAGTTGTTATTTTTCTTATTGTTGAATTTATGTTGTTCTTTATATATTTTGAATCACAATACTTTATCAGGTGTTTTTGCAAATATTTTCTCATAGCTGTGACTTATTTTCTCATTATCTTGATGCTTGGTAGTTTTAGGCATTCCCAAACATGTTGAGTTATGTAGCTTCCTAAAGAAAAGAGAAATCTTTATCTAGTTTCCAGATTGAATTGTGAAGTAAATTAATCTCTGGTGTTTTACTTTTATCATAACTGATTATGAGGCCTTTGAATAAATCATGTTCCTTTCAGAAATGAAAAGTAGGCTGAGAAAAATAGATTTTGTTATCATCCCCAATTTGCCTTTTCAAAGACATTTAGTTTTTCATAGCCAGTGAAATATCATCACATACAACCTGTTTGTCTTTGGAGAGGGGTATAGGCAATCAAAATGTGTTTTCAATAAAATAAAAGAGGTTAGCTTTAGAACTGTTGTATAAGACAAAACTGTCAGGGGTGTCTTGATTAAAAAGAGGTTGCAAATAATGAAAAAATCCTCTATTTGAGTATAGATATATTTCTACACATGAAAAATATAAACCCCATTCTTCATGTAACTTAGTATAACTAAAAAATATTTTAAAAACTTATATCTGTTATTATTGTGTATAAGCATTTAGAAGTACTTACCAGATTCCTCTGCATTTCCACGTTTATCTGAGATGTCATAAATTCTGACTCCAGGTATGTATAGTCAGATTGATTTTTCAACAGAGCCATGAAAACTACCTAGACGGTTAAATTACAATTAATGTAAATATTAAATTTTTATTCTCATGGCTCCAAAATACATTATCTAAATTAAACACCAAAAAAAAAAAAAAACCTGTGAATTGGTGAATAACCTTATGTAATTCCACATACGAAAAATAAGAAGTATTCAGTAGGGACCATTGTTTGGATAGATTTTCTCTCTAATGTTGACCTAAGTTTATTTCCCCCTGATGCTGTGTGCCTGCTGTCCTTAGGGGTCCTATCTACCAGTGTTGGCCTCAGGTTCTGTTACGGTTTGAAGATGAGGTGTCCCCCAAATGCTCACGTGTGAGACAATGCAGGAATGATCAGAGCTGAAGGATTAGGCCATGAGAACTGTAACCTAATTGGTGGCTTAACCCATTGGACAGATTGATAATTTGAAGGGATTATGGGTGGTTCCTGTAGGCAGGCAGGGGTGGGCTGGAGAAGGTGTTCTGGGGGCAGGGCCTTAAGGATGATATTATTCCTGGCTCCTGCCCCTGGAGATCTTCTCTCTGCTTCCTGGCTGTCATGAACTGAGCAGCTCTCCTCCCCTACACCCTGCCATGACGCTCTGCTTCACCCCCGGCTCAGAGTCGTGGAGTCAGCCAGCCATAGACTGAACCTCTGAAACCTCACACCACAGTAAACCTCTCCTCCTCTAAGTTGTTCCTGTCAGGCCTTTTGATACAGTAGTGGAAAGCTGACTAACACAGGTTCCATGGAAGGTCCAACTTACCTTTGCACTGTGGAGAGAACACGATTCACTCACCAGTGTTTGGGCTCTGGCCAGCAGGCCTTCTGAAACTGCCTAGGGGGAACTTAGCAAACGTACAAGGATGGTGTCAGGTAAGACACAAAACAGTCGAGATTCCCAGATGATCACAAGATTGCCTGGGTCTAGCTCAAAGAGCTGCTGCTTAGATTACTTGAAGTCCTAGGCATCCGTACACAGATCTGGGGGTTGGGTAATGGAACCTGTCAGGTTTACCTAGAAGCAGTTCTGAATGAAAAACCCAAATTTGAGAGAAACAGAAGCTGAATGAATCATACAGGGACCTAGAACTCTCTGTGTACTTCAATTATTCATGAGGCTGTGGATGTGGAAGCTTGACCTGTAAAACTCTTAGAGGTCAAAAGACTTTGCTTCTAGCCAAGACTCCAAAAAGTACCCCAAATTACTTATTTTTTCTGCTCTAAATATCAGTCGTGGGTGTCTTTCCCAAGCTTGTCTTTACCTCCTGTCCTCAAACTCCGAAAGAACAAACCAAGTAGCTGTTTTAAAAATATATTGAATTCAACTAAGACCCCGCCTTGGGAATTCTGAGAAAGTGACCATGGGCTCCCGGCTTGGTCCTCATGGGAAAAAGACCTTGTCAGGGCCCTGGGAGGCCAAGGAAAAAGCAGCATCCCCAGTGTGAGCCAGGACTGCCTTAGCCAGGACTTCTGCAGTCCGTGTGACCCCCGTGTCTGGATTTTCATCTCTGGGAGCTAATTAAAAACAGGGAGAGTTCAGGGTATGAGAAAGCTCCAAGTATGAAGGGGAGAACGGAAATGAGTGTTCGCTGAGAGCCGACTATTCAATAATAATAAAATCGTAATGATAAAGCAAAATGCTAGCACACACAAGCTACTTAACATGTGCCAGGACTGTTCGACATGGTGTCACTTAACACAAAAGGTCATTTCATCCTAAGAGCAAGCCTGGAGTGGGTGCCATTTCTGTTCTCTGCCCTGGCCCTGTGTCTTTCCTGATGCTTGGCTCTGTTTTTCACCCTACTCTAAAATAAAAAGTAACTGCAAACACAGGAGAGAGCAATGTGAAATACTGTTCAGAAAGAATCTCACGGGAAGGTGGAAGACGACGTCCACATCACACAAGGCTTCATCCGTGTACACATCAGGCATCTCAGTTCTCATTCCACCAGCCCCTTCTTACATAGGACTTGAGTGACCAGGCCCTCTGTTTGGAGTCCACCCAGGAAAACACACTAGCAGCCCCCTGTCTCATCCCCCACGTAAAGCAGTTTAGGAGCAGCACTCTGCTTCCAGGTGCCCACCTCTGCCTCTGAGGAGCACATTTTTCACTCAGTCTCTGGGTCTTTTCCTTGAGGGGAAATCTGTGGCCAGGGAAATGAAGTGTCGTCCCTGACATCACATCATGCTCCGCGCACTTGCAGGGGCCGTTACTAATTCCTTGCCATGGCACTGTCCAGCAGCTATTATCACTTCCTAGTCCAAAGATCACGGGCTTCAGCTCTACACAGGGGACTACTCCCATTTTAAAAAGGGACATTTTAAGGTCCTGGGAGACTCCCCTATCTTTGTCACTGGTCACCCTAACACTAGTAAGGGAGCAGTGGTTGGTTTCCAGCCCAGGTCTTCTGACTCTCCAAGTAGCTATTCAATGAGCACCTGCTGTTTTAAATAAGGAGTGAGGGAGACCTTGGAGGAACCATGAAGGGAAAAGGAAGGAAGGAAAGAAAGAAGGAAGGAAGGAAGGAAGGAAGGGAGGGAGGGAGGGAGGAAGGAAGGAAGGAAGGAAGGAAGGAAGGAAGGAAGGAAGGAAGGAGTAAAAGAGTGTAAAAGAAAGTGAATGGAACAAGGGGGAACTAGAAGCTCCATGGTGATTCAATATCTCAAGAATCTTCTTGTTGACGATGTTCATGCAAAGTGATAGGTACAGATATTTGGTTAATAGTTAAGGGTTCCTCCCTAATCATGAATGGTTACATAGCATTTAAACTATAAGTGCTTGAATTATACCTAGAATAACACTTCAGAGTTGGATTATCTACATAGAGAATATTAGAAATAATATTTCAGACATGAAATTAGCATCACCTAACCACAGTGGACGAGCGGGGGGGAATCCAGCAAGCCCAGCAGCTTGCCTCTCTTTCCAAGTGGCACTCTTGACCTCGAATTCAGTCCCAAGTCCTGCAGCTTGATGGACGATTCCATTCCCTTACTCCATGGAGACAACTGGCTGTTGAGTCTATCTCCAGAGAACCTTTTATGCAGAGAACTTACCACCAGGCGGTGTGAAGCAATGAAAGACAGGGTCTGAAGGACAAAGAATGGGGTCTCAGTGACTCTGCAAAAGCAGGCTGCATGACGGCTTTGCAGTTGCTTGCTGATAACTGCTTGCATGAGCAGAAGATGGGATGTGAGACAGGTTTTCATGATAAGAGTGCCTAGTGACAGAGCTGTAGGGAGAGAAGCCTGCAGCCCTCACCTACCTCAAACCACTGAAGGCATCTGTGATCTATCATGATAAACTTTCTATTTGTGACAGGTCAGATTATTACGGGTCTGATCTCACCCCTCATTACATTTAAAAAATAGAAAATTTAAAAAAATTGCTCCTCTGATGAATCATCTATGAAAGTTACTTGCTTTAGCCAGAATGACTTTAAGCAGTTGTCTATAAAATAAGACTTCCACAAAAGCTGTGATATATAAGCTCTTAAAGAAAGAATGAAGGAGCAATGATGATAGTTATCCAGCATCTAATTAAAACAAAAGAGCCTGAAATGGCTTTCTTCTTATAGTGGTGCCATTAAAGATGACAGACGATCTGACGTGCCTTGCTTCAGCAGAGGACATCCTCTTTGCTTCTGGGAAAAGGAGAGTCCGTCCGAACAAAAGAGGACTGTTAGAAATCTCCGCCAAGTCCACACTTGGAGATTTGTGTTTCATCCATTGATTCTTTGACCACCTTTCTTACTTTTGCCAACCCACTAAAACCCTTGTCAGGCCAGAAATTCAACTTCTGTAAAACGGCAGTTCCTTCTTCACTATAAAACATGTAATCGAGTTCATATTTCAAGGCTTTCATTACCATCCTAAGGAAGCATTAATGGGGAGAGGGAAAAATCACCAGTCAGCAAAAATTCTATGGCTCTCCCTTCAGTGGATGTGACCATTAACTCCCTCCATAGGAAGATTTCATTTCCTGAAGGATCTGAATGATGATGAGCTCCAAGGGACAGTTGAACCAGCTGAGTACAGAATCGCAACCCAATACAGGGAGAGAGGATTCAGAGCAAATCCAAATTTTTTGGGCAGGCCTCCTACCTCATGGAGAACCCTTTACCCAGAAGAAGTAGGTAAAGCGTATCACCACCTAGGGGCTCACCATCTGCCTTCTCTTACAGGTAAATCTTGGACTTCCCTGGGTATCTTTCCAGTTTTGCATATTTTTGCATATTTAACATTTTAAATCACTATTAAGTCCTTCTGGATGTAGATGAGTGTGGCAAATGCCCTGTGGCACAGCAAATCTATCTTTAACAGAACTACTTTCTCGGCAAAGATCCCTCGAGTGATGCGTAGGTCTGAGCCTCATGTCCCCCAAAGCAGGAAATTTTTAAAGTAGTAAACATATTTCTGAGGTTTTTTTTATGCTTAAGACTAAGAAAAAGGAGTGTTTTCTTTTTCCCCTGCCTTGAATTTTAAGGTCTACACAGACTCAATCCTAAATAGCCCACAGATCTATTGATTTGAAAGATTTGATCTCAACTTCAGCCACAAATTCTGCATAGAAATAATGATGGCATTAGGCATAAAAACCAATTTAAAGTGAAGAAAGAGTCCACTTAGGAAATTGGGGCTATTTGGTTGATAGGAGCTTCTACACTTTCCACAGGAAAGATGGGCCAAGTGGGATCCAGGGGGAAACACAGGATCCAAAGAGGGAGGGGAGAAGCTGGGGCTGACAGGCAGCAGCTGGTTCTAGATCAGGCTGCTCTGATCACACTGGGGATGCTGCTCCATTATGGACACTGCACATGGAGAAGAGCCTGTTCAACATCTTGCAGAGCACTTAAAATTAAGAAAAATAAAATCTAGTAAATTAAGTCTGGAAAAGAAACAACCACAGACAGAATTCCACAGTTACTGCTGAGAGAAAAACGAGGACCATTGCAGGCAAAATACGGGAAGGCATATTTCAGCATAATCAAAGGAAGAACTTTTGGTTTTTGGAGTTGTCCAAAAATGAAAAGGTTCTATCAGGTATTGTAGTTGCCATTACCAAAGCTTTCAAACAGGAACTGTGCAACCTCTTGCCTGAAGTGCTGTTTGGGGAATTTGCATGCAGATCTGGAGGTGGAGCTAAGTATTTCTGGATCTCCTTCTGTCCCATCTCTAAAATTCTGCAGTGCTTAATAGGGTAGATTTAATGATATACTGGACCACTGGGATGAATAGTCTATATCTGAAAATTAAATAAGAACAAGAAAAATCCAGCACAATAAAAGCACAATTTACAGTGGCTCCAACAAACTGAGGTTAATTTTGCTTTCCTAAGGGAATATCCAGCCTCAGGCTAGATCTATCAACAGAATGACCAGGGTCCCAGCAAAAAAACAGCTTCTGGATACAATGTAAGCAACTCATGCCTTCAAGAGTAGTTTCTGTGTGCAGAAAAGACCATTCAGAGTTACACTTTGCTTAGTAAATGAACTTTCTGAAAATGAAACTCACACAAGCTGAAGCTCTCAGCTCAGCCTATTATCCTTATTTTATTTATAAGTTTAACAAAGTTTCAGGGTTCAGAATAAATTTAGCCCAATTTGCAAACTTAATTATATACCTCCAACATTTTTAACTGCATTATAAATGTACCAGGCTTTAAATAC
This sequence comes from Ictidomys tridecemlineatus, assembly GCF_052094955.1. Taxonomy (NCBI): domain Eukaryota; kingdom Metazoa; phylum Chordata; class Mammalia; order Rodentia; family Sciuridae; genus Ictidomys; species Ictidomys tridecemlineatus. The sequence continues at coordinate 183,580,282 of NC_135483.1, forward strand.
TTTAATTTTCTGCCAGAACAAAACTTCTCAAGTACCTAAAAATTCCAAAAAGTCTAGTAAATTAAATTCATAGGAGCATTAAATCCTAAATTACCTTAAGTGTCCTAATGAGATTGTGTGTGTGTGTGTGTGTGTGTGTATGTGTTATGTAAGAAGAGGTGGAAGTCTAGGGATTCAAAAGCTAAACAGTCTATAAAAAAATAAATAAGAAGAGATAAGAAGAAAATGGCAAAATAAAAAATTCAACTTACAGTTACTCAAATACACTGGAAACTATTTTTGTGTATGTTTTACATATGTCATAACTATTATATATTCACAGATATGTTGCCTTTCAAACAGTGAAAGTAACACAAAGCACAAGCTGGACTTTTATTTTAAAAGTCAAATTCTCTTTAAAATTATACATATATAGAAATACCAAATATGTAAAAATCCCTTAACAAAGTAATTTCAATAATACAGGTTATTTTTTTAATCATACCTATAATTAATTCTAATCTCTCTGTGATCCAAATTTTTCTAATTTATTTAGGGAATTTTTATGTCATTCTACACAATTTGTGCTTCTTTTCCTTATTACTTATAGTACTGTGGATTCACATGTGGGTTGAGATGTCCACTGACCAGAGATTCTATCCAGATCCGTGGCAGAAGCTGCTAAGAAAATACTGGAAGATTATTGCCCGGAAGTTAATTCTTATTTATGGCCAATTTTCTCACTAATAATAGTTTCTGAATTTTAAAAAGAGTTAAGAATAGGTGACAGAGATGGCACAAGAAATACACAGCCTTAAATATTTGCTATCTGGCCCTTTTCAGAAAAGTGTACTGATCCTAAACTATATGAATGACATGGGTGATACACACCAGCAAAGAAATGTATGCTGTAAATTCTAGAACCAAAAGTATAATTGATAACATGATTAATTTGAAGTATAATTTTAACAGCAAATTAGAGATAACAGAAAACCCAGTGAGCTGGAAGACAGGTGTCAACAGATATCATGAAACATCAAAAACATTTTTAAAAAAATGAGCAGAATTCAAGAATCTGGATAATGTCATCAAATGATCAAACAGATATAATTAGAGTCCTAAAAATCAACGAAAAATAATGCATAAAAAGTGACCATAATGTGGACAGCCCCGCTGACCCACACGGAACCCAGGCAGGACAGCCCCACCAAGACCTTCAGAGCAGCCACAACACCGCTCGTACAGAGCTGCATCCCTTAACACATCTCCCAACGTCACTGCCCGGCACCCCCCTACCTGATGGGACACTGCATGGCTGAAAGCAGTCGCCTCCATCTTGGGACACCTTCGTCACCATCTTTAGTTGGGGCAACTCTCAGCTTGGAACACTGGCTGGGCAGATACCAATAGTCCCCAAGTCCCCTCTCTCCCCAGGTGCTGCTAATGTGGCACAGCGACTGCCCAGTGCTAAGCATCTCTCCAAGACAGGTGCGCATACATAGAACATAAGGAAAACCAAATACAAGAGGCAACCCACAAGACCTCTGGAGAGAAAGGTCCCTGATTAGGAAGAAGACAGGGAGAGGGTGAGGGAGATACAGTTTAGAGACTAAATTAAAAACCAGGAACTGTGAGGTTTACGGCAATATAAGGAGATAAGACCAGGTGCCCACATCACACGCTGAGCCCCAAAGGAGATCCTTACAGTGCAATGTCCCATTAGGGACTGGCAAGTGCTATAGGCCACTTTCAGGTGCCCTGCACCCAAGACCAACCCTCCCACCCTAGTAACCTTCACCATCCTGAGGCTGGAGATAGCAGCAAACAACAGGCAACCACAACTATTCAATGAGAAGGGAAGCAGGAAAGATACTGCTCTCTAATAAAAACAATCCTTGATTCTTTCTTCAAGATTATTTTTTCTTTTTTCTCCCACTCACACATTTCCAATGTATGTGAAACTAAGAACTTTGCATGACTTAGGATACTGAGGACTTGTATCTCAGATTAGTATCTTTATAGTTGTGTTGTATATTCTTTTATCTCCTATTGTTACATTTTTAAATTTTTCTTAATATTCATGTGTGTGTTTCTTATGCACATTATTGTCTTCCCTCTTACTTGACTCCCCAGAATCACTTCCTCTCTCTTCTCCTGCTACTAACCAACTTCTTTAGATGCCTCTTTCACACTTACTAAGATCTAATAACTCTCTATCCTCACCTCCTACCCTCTCATCTACACCCCACCCTGGGTTCTTTGTCCACCATCAGAAACTGTAAATCTTTTTGCAAACCTACTATTTATATTGTAGATAATAATTGAACTCATAATTTCCATATATTGTGACAAAACTGTAAATGTCTTAATAACAGAAGAAATGAGAGAGAGTTCAGACTGTACATAATTAAAATGTTCTTTGAATTAAAGGATGATATAAAAGAGCAAATACAGGCAGCAACAGATCATTTTGACAAAGGGCTACATAAGCAAATACAGGAAGCAAAAGATTACTTCAATAAGGAGATAGAGGTTCTGAAAAAGAAAATAACAATAAACCAAATTAAAAGCAGCTCAATAGAAAGCATCACCAACAGATTAGACTAGTTGGAAGACAAGACCTCAGACAATGAAGACAAAATATATAATCTTGAAAAGAATATAGATCACACAGTGAAGATGTTAAGAAACCATGAGCGGAACAATCAAGAAATATAGGATAGCATTAAAAAAACAAATTAAGAGTTATTGGAATAGAGGAAAGCTTAGAGTTACAGACCAAAGGAATGAACAATCTATTCAATGAAATAATATCAGAAAATTTTCCAAACATGAAGAATGAATTGGAAAACCAAATGCAAGAGGCTTATAGGATGCCAAGGCACTTTATAATGAAAATGCCCAGCACACAAAATAAGAAGAGAAATTTAAAAGCCATGAGAGAAAGAAATCAGATTACATATAGTGGGAAACCAAATAGGATATCTGCAGATTTTTCAACCCAGACCCTGAAAGCTAGAAGATCCTGGAACAACATGTACCAAGCTCTGAAAGAAAATGGAAGCCAACTGAGAATCTTATATCCAGCAAAATTAAACTTTAGATTTGATGATGCAATAAAAACCTCCCATGATAAACAAAAGTTAAAAGAATTTACAACTAGAAAGCCTGTACTACAGAACATCCTCAGAAAAATATTCTGTGAGGAGGGAATGAAAAACAACAATGCAAATCAGCAGAGGAAGGTATTACACTAAAGAAAAAACTAATCAAAGGAGAAACAAATTCAAGTAAAAGAATAAAAATAAACAAAAATGACTGGGAATACAAATCATGTCTCATAATAGCCCTGAATATTAGTGTCCTAAACTTACAGATCAAAAGACATAGACTAGCAGATTGGATTTTTAGAAAAGATCCAACAATATGCTTCCTCCAAGAGACTCATCTCATAGGAAAAGACATCCACAGACTGAAGGGAAAGGTTAGGAAAAATCATACCACTCACATGGACTGCAGAAGGAAACGGGTGTTTCCATCCTCATATCAAATGAAGTAGACTTCAAGCCAAGTTAATCAAAAGGGATAAAGAAGGATATTCCATACTACTCAAGGGAACCATTCATCAACAAGACATAACAATTATAAATATATATTCCTCAAACAATGGAGCATCTATGTTCATCAAACAAACTTTTCTCAATTTCAAGAGTCAAATTTACCATAATAAATTAATTCTGGGTGATTTTAACACATTTCTCTCACCACTGGATAGATCTTCCAAACAAAAGCTGAACAAATAAACTATAGAACTCAATAATATGATCAATAACTTGACTTAACAGACATATATAGAATATTTCATCCATCAATGAGCAAATACATTTTCTTCTCAGCAGCACATGAATCCTTTCTAAATAGACCACTTATTATGCCACAAAGCAACTCCTGGCAAATACAAAAAAGTAGAGATACTATCTTCATTCTATCAGATCATAATGAGATGAAATTAGAAATAAATGATAAAGTAAAAAATTAAAGCTTCTCCAACACCTGAAGACTAAATAATATGCTATTGAATGAACAATGAATTGTAAAAGACATCAAAGAGAACATAAAATAATTCTTAGAGGTAAAAGCCAGGTGTGGTGGTGCATGCCTGTAATCCCAGTGGCTCAAGACACTGAGATGGGAGAATCACAAGTTCAAAGCCAGCCTCAGTAATAGTATTGGTGCTAAGCAAGCCAGTGAGATCCTGTCTCTAAATAAAATACAAAATAGGGCTGGGAATGTGGCTCAATGGCCAAGTGCCCCAGAGTTCAGTCCCTAGTACCCCCAAAAAATATTCTTAGACATAAATGAGAACACTGATACAATATATCAAAATCTCTGGAACCCTATGAAGGTAGTACTAAGAGGAAAGTTCATTGCATGGAGTTTATTCCTTCAAAGGCAAAAATGTCAACAAATAAATGATCTAATATTATATCTCAAAACCCTAGAAAAAGAAGAACAAATCAACACAAAAGCAGTAGAAGACAGGAAATAATAAAATCAGAGCTGAAATCAACGAAACTTAAAAAAAGAAACAATTGAAAAAATTGACAAAACAAAAAGTTGGTTCTTTGGAAAAAATAAATAAAACTGATAAATCTTACCCATGCTAACAAAGGGAAAAGAGAGAAAACTCAAATTATTAACTTCCGTGATGAAAAAGGAAATATCATGATGGACACTACAGAAATACGGAAGATAATTATAAATTGTTTTGAAATTTTGTACTCTAATAAAATAGAAAATATCAAAGGTATAGACAAATTTCTAGAGTCCTATGATTTGCCCAAACTGAATCAGGATGATCTACATAATTTAAGCAGATCAATTTCAAGCAATGAAAGAGAAGATGCCATCAGAAGCCTACCAACCAAGAAAAGCCCAAAACTAGATGGATGCAGAGCTAAGTTCCACAAGACCTTTAAGGAAGAACTAATATTAACAGTCCTCAAATTATTTCATGAAATAAAAAAGAGGGAAAAATTCCAAATTCATTCAATATCACCCTGACTCCAAAACCAGACAAAGATACACCAAAGAAAGAAAACTTCAGACCAATATCTCTAATGAACATAAATGCAAAAATTCTCAACAAGATTCTGGCAAATTGAATAAAAAAAAATATCAAAAAGATTGTGCACCATGATCAAGTGGGATTCATCTCAGGGATGCAAAATTGGTTCAACATACAGAAATCAAAAAAATGTAATTCACCACATCAACAGACTTAAAGATAATCATCTCAATAGATGGAGAAAAAGTATTTGACAAAATACAGCATCCTTTCATGTTCAAAACACTAGAAAAACTAGGGATTACAGGAACATATCTCAACATTGTAAAAGCTATCTATGCTAAACCCCAGGCCAAAATCATTCTAAATGGAGAAAAATTGAAGGCATTCCCTCTAAAAACTGGAACAATACAGGGATGCCTTCTTTCATCAATTCTATTTAACATTGTTCTTGAAACATTAGCCAGAGCAATTAGACAGATGAAAGAAATTAAATGGATGTGGATAGGAAAAGAACTTAAATTATCACTATTTACCGATGATATGATTCTATACCTAGAAGACCCAAAAAATTCCACAAGAAAACTTATAGAATTAATAAATCAACTCAGCAAAGTAGCAGGATATAAAAACAAAGGCATTTCTGTATATCAGTGACAAATCCTCTGAAAGAGAAATGAGGAAAACTACCCCATTTTCAAAAGCCTCAAAAAAAACTTGTGAATCAACAAAAGAGTTGAAAGACCTCTACAAAGAAAACTACAGAATGCTAAAGAAATTAAAGAAGAACTTAGAAGAAGGAAAGATCTATAATGTTCTTGGATAGGCAGAATCAATATTGTCAAAATGACCATACTACCAAAAGCACTATACAGATTTAATGTGATTTCAATCAAAATTCCAATACAAAAAGCAGTCATGAAATTCATCTGGAAAAATAAGAGACACAGAATAGTTAAAGCGATTCTTAACAAGAAGAGTGAAGCAGGTGGCATCTCTATACCAGACCTTAAACTATACTACAAAACAATAGTAACAAAATCAGCATGGGATTGGCACCAAAATAGACTTGTACACCAATGGTACAGAATACAGTTACTCATATTAGACAAAGGCACCAAAAACATATATTGGAGAAAGAATAATGTCTTCAACAAATGGTACTGGGAAAACTGAAAATCCATATGCAATAAAATGAAATTAAGCCCCTATCTCTCACATTGCACAAAACTCAACTCAAAGTGGATCAAGAACCTAGGAACTAAACCCAGAGACCCTGAGTCTAATAAAAGAAAAAGTAGGCCCAAATCTCCATCATGTGGAATTAGGCCCCAACTTCCTTAATAAGATGCCTATAGCACAAGAATTAAAATTAAGAATCAATAAATGGGATGGATTCAAACTAAAAGCTTCTTCTCGATAAAAGAAACAATCAGTGAGGTAAATAGAGAGCTTACAATTGGGAGTAAACTTTTACCACACACACATCAGATAGAGCACTAATCTCTGGGATATATAAAGAACTCAAAACTCTTGACACCAAAATAAAAAAAAAAAACCAAATAACCCAATCAATAAATGGGCCAAGGACCTGAACAGACACTTCTCAGAAGAGGATATACAATCAATCAACAAATATATGAGAAAATGTTCAACATCTCTAGCAATTAGAGAAATGCAAATCAAAACTACCCTGATTTCATTTCACTTCAGTCAGAATGGCAGCTATTAAGAATATAAACACCAGTAAGTGTTGATGAGGATGTGGGGGAAAGGTACACTCATACACTGCTGGTGGGGCTGTAAATTGGTACGGCCAATATGGGAAGCAGTATGGAGTTTCCATGAAAAACTGGGAATGAAGCCACCATTTGACCCAGCTATCCCTCTCCTTGGCCAAAGGACTTAAAAGCAGCATACTACAGGGACACAGCCACATCAATGTTTGTAGCAGCACAATTCACAATAGCTAAATTGTGGAACCAACCTAGATGCCCTTCAGCAGATGAATGGATAAAAAAAAAATGTGGTATATATACACAATGGAATATTACTTAGCATTGAAAGAGAATAAAATCATGGCATTTGCAGGTAAATGGATGGAGTTTAAATAGGTAATGCTTAGTGAAGTTATCCAATCCCAAAAAAATCAAATGCCAAATGTTTTCTCTGATATAAAGATGCTTATTCATAATGGGGATGTGGGGGAGCATGAGAGGAATAGATGAACTTTATATAGGGCAAAGGGGAGGGAGGGAAAGTCAGAGGGCATGGGGGTAGGAAAGACAGTGGAATGAGATGGACATCATTATTCTAAGTATATGTATGAAGACACAAATGGTGTGACTCTACTTTGTATAGAACCAGAGACTTGAAAAATTGTACTCTATATGTGTACTATGAATTGAAATGCATTCTGCTGTCATATGTAACAAATTATAATAAATTTTAAAATGTTCATAATGTGATAAAAAAGATTGAATTATAGACCATAGAAATTCAGCAAACTCTAACCAGGATTAGTGCAAGAAAAGGAAACCGCCTCATTGAATATCTGCCGATATCCACATAAAAAAGAAAAATTTTAAAGCAGCCAGATAAAAATGACACATGCACATAGAAAATGATATAAATAAATAAAAGCTGATTTCTTGTGTGGAACAAGGTAGGCAAGAAGACAGTGGAACACCATTTTTAAAGTGCTGAGAGAAACAAAAATTTTGAAGCAAGTATTCCATAGTCAGCAACACTATTCCTCTAGTACAATAGTCCCACGAAAGGACGTGGTCAGCTAAACAAAAGCTTAAGCAAATGTGTCACTAGAAGAAGTGTACTACAAGCAATGTTAAAGGAAGTTTTCCAAGCAGATAGAAAATTATTCCAACTGGAAACCTAGATCTTCAAAAGGAAAAGTAAAATCATCTGAAACAGTAACTATGTGATTATTCAAGGAGCCTAACTATGTTGTACCAAACAGCTGTGTGTTAGTTGCCCTGAGTAGTAACCAGAAATGACTGGTCATGTTCCTAATCAACTCCCTCATAGTCTTTCATAGTGGTTATTCCAAACCTTTACCAATATTCTTACACTCTCTACTACACAGTAGCTTCTTGGTCTCAATACCTGATCTTGCCCCTATTCCACAGAGAATAGCATGGTTATTCAGCCAGCAAAAGAGCATCACTTTTTGTTAAAGGTTATAGTAGACAAATGTTTATCGATTAGCATCTTTTTCTTCAGGGCAATTCAGGTGCATATTACAGTCACCTAAGTCAGACCTTTATTTTTTAACGACATTATAGAATTATAATTGGTACTCAAAGAACTGCATATATTTAATGTGTATAATCTAATGAGTGGACATACGTAATCACTACAACAGACATGTCTATCATCTCAAATTTCTCTGTGTCTTTTTGTTTTTGTTTTGTGGTAAAAACAATCAACATGAGATCCACACTCTTAATAATTTTGAAATGAACAATATCCTATTGCTAACTATAGGCACTCTATTGTACAGGAGATCTCTAAAACTCACTCATCTAGTACAGATAAAATGTATAGTGTTTGAACAACTCCTGACTGCCTCACTACCCTTAACACCTCACAAGCACCATCATTTTCTCTGTTCTTAGAAGTTTGATTATTACAGATGCTTCACATAAATGGGATTGTGCAATATATGTGCTTCTGTGACTGGCTCATTTCACTTGCTCCAGGTTCATCCATGTTGTTGCAAATGGCAAAATCTCATTCTTGTTCAAGTTGAATAACACTTTATCATCATATATATGTACATATATGTTTTCTTTATTCTTCTGTTTTCCAATGGACACCTGGGTTGTTTCCATACCTTAACTATTATAAATAATGTTTCAATGAATATGAAAAATTGAAATGGAAAAAATCTCTTTAAGACATTGATTTCAATTCTTTGTGATATAAACTCAGAAGTGAGATTGGACTTTCTTGTATAGAAATAGAAAAAAAAAGGACAATTCTAAAATCCAAATGGAATCACAAAAGATCCATAATTATTAAAGTGATATTGAGATCAAAAGCAAAACCAGAAGCATCACTTCTTTCTGATTTTAAACTACATTACAAAGCTACAGTAATTAAAACTCTATAGTATTCTGTTCTTCCCCTTCCTACCCTCCCTTGTTGTGGGTTAGCATCCACATATCAGAGAGAACATCCCAGCTTTGGTTTCTTGGGCCTGGCTTATTTCATTTAACAGGATATTCTCCTCTTCCATCCATTTACTGACAAATGCCATAATTTCATTCTTCTTATGGCTGAGTGATATTCCATTGTATATATACCACATTTTCTTTATCCATTCATCTGTTGACAAAGGGGAATGAGGTATGGTGGGGGAGGGGAGTAGGAAGGACAGTAGAATTAATCAGACATAACTTTGCTAGCCTTGTATTTAAACACATGACCAGGGTGACTCTGTCATGTACAATCACAAGAACAGATGCTAATTAGCATTAGTTATACTCCATGTATGTATAATAGGCCAAAATACACTGTACAGTCATAGCCTCTCAGGTGTCTCTCCTAAACTCCTGCCCTCCATCAGCAGTCCCCTCACCCACCCAACTCCTCATCTGTTATGGTTTAGATCTGGAATGCCCCCCAGAGTCTCATGTAGCTTAAAGGCTTGGTCCCCAATACAGTAATGGCCAGAGGTTAGGCATTTAGGCATCAGTGGGTCATGAGAGTTCTAAGCTCATCAGCACATTAACCCACTTGAATGGATTATTGGGAGGTGAGACCTATCTGGAGGAAGTGGGTTGGTGGGTGAGTGCTCTGGGAGGGTGTATCATATCCCCAGGCCCTGGCTCATGAACTCAGATGGCTGGCATCTGCGTGTGTTCTCTCTCTCTCTCTCTCTCTCTCTCTCTCTCTCTCTCTCTCTCTCTCTCTCTCTCTCTTCCCCCTCTCTCTACTCCCTCCCTCCCTTTCCCCTTCCACCCCATTTCCAAACTGCCATAAATGTAGCAGTTTTCCTTCTGCCATGTCCTTGCACCAGGATCTTCTGCCTCATGTTAGACCCAGAGCAAAGGAGCCAGTGACCATGGGCTGAAACCCCTGAAACCGCAACCCTACATGAACCTCTCCTCCTCAAAGTTGTTCACGTCAGATGCTTTGGTCACAGTGACAAAAAGCTGACCCACACACCTTTCTTCAGGATTCGACTCAGGCATTGCCTCTTCCAGGAAGCCTGTCCTGATTCCCCATTCTCTCTTGCAGGATCTTGTCACCACAATCTACACAGTTACCCCACCCTGTAGGAGCTTTCTGTTATAACTCTCCAGACTGCAAAATCCTTGTGGCTGTAACTATGCTGTATTTATCTTTGTGACTGGCATATTAAAAGTATTCAGGAAAGATTTACTGGAAGAATAAAAATGTAATGGTTATTGACCATTGCTGAGCCCTGTACATGGACTATTTTGTTGGGCAATACAGCAGAACACCATTCTAGAATTTCTTCCTCATAGACTGGTCAGCTGGGAGGGCATTTTGGAACCTCATTTTATCTGTTCCTGATCTAATGCATAACTCTGTGACATTTATTGCTCAACTCAAACAATAAACACTATTTATGTACATTATTTATGTCTTTCTACTTAATAAGAAGAATCATATTTTTGTCAGCTGTTTTTCTGAGGTTAATGTGCCATTCCCCAGCCACTTCTCCTGGGTCTCCTGTGAGCTGAATCAGTGAGGAAACACTAGGAGAAAAGAACAGAAAATGGGAGGCCCCTGGACAATGACCAGCTCACCCCTTGACTCTTCTGGGTCTGGTGTGGACTAGAGATTGGGAGAAAGTCAATGAAGGAGTTGGCTATGGCCCCTTATTGCCTTCCTTTTCTTATTTACATCAGTAATGTAAAAAATCCTCTAAAATAAGGGACTCCTTTTACATTTTTTATTAACATGTAATAATTGTATACATTTTGAGGTTCAGTGTGACATGTCCATACACATACACAGTGTACATTCCACCCTTCCCCACCCACACACTCCCTAATCTCCAATTCTCCATTCTATTTACACGTCAAATGTTTTAGCTTTCTCATAGGAGAGAGAAAACACACCATATTTGCTCTCTTTGTCTGCCTTATTCCCCAGAACATGATGTCTTCCAGTTATACCCATTCTCCCATGAACGACAGGATTTCATTCTTCTCTGTGGCTGACTAATACTCCATTTTGTATATATACCACTTTTTCTTCATTCATTCTTCTGTTGATGAGCACTGGCTGATTCATACCTTAACAAACAGTGCTACAACAAGCATGGACATGCAGGTATAGCTGTGGTATGCTGATTTCATTTCCTTTGGATGCATACTCAGGAGTGGGGTATCTGAATCATAAGGTAGTCTATTTTTAGTTCTTTGAGGAAGCTGCATACTGTTCTCTGGAATGGCTGTACGAACTCACATTACCCCCCAACTCTGTATAAGTTCTTTTTTCCATATCCTCACCAGCAAATCACTGGCTCTTCCCACCCTCAGGATTAACTGACATTCTTGCTCTGTATGACCCTGACTGATACCCAGTGGCCTCTTCCTACTATATCCACTCAATTCTACTCTCACCCATGGAGTTGTTCACTTCCCAAGAATAATTGTATCTGTTTCCAAAGCTGCTCACACCAGTTGTGCTTGTTATTGTTTTGTAACACCGTGTAATTGTCAGATCAACTATAAAAGTGCAAAAGCAAAGAAGTCCTGAAACGTCCCCTCTTTTTTTTAACATATATTCACACCATGAGTGATCTCAACCTGTCTCGTGGCTATAATTTTTATTTATGTACTTAACAATTCCAAAGATATATCTCCTGTCTGGATAATTCCTTGACATTTTCACTTTAATGACTAAGAGTCTTCACTATTTTATTTGTTCCAACCTGAACTCTGACCTCTACCCCTACCTGGTCTTTTAAACCCCTCATGGTGCCCATCTCAATTTTGTAACTCCATTCTCCAACTTGCTCCACCAAAAAATCTCGGATTCATCTTAGCTCTCTTCTCTTCTCTCACATCTCATATCCAATCTGTTGAAAATCCATTGCCTGTACCTTCAACATATGAACAAAATCCAGCCGCTCCTGCTCACGCCAACCATCATTCGTTGGTCTGAGCATCTTCATTTCTCACCTGAATTACTGTGACAACTTGTGTGATCCTCTTGACTGTGTTTCCTCGGCTTAAACCCTTTGGCTTCCCCGTTCTTCTTGGAGTAAAACCAAAATCCTTGTAACAACCACGAGATCTGCTCCCTGGTCCCTCTCTGAGTCCATCTCCTGTGACTTTCCTCCTCCATGGTGCTGTGCCAGCACTCTGGCCTCTTGAATGTCCCCTGAGCATTCCAGACAAACAGCCACAGCAGAGCCAGGGACCCAGGGATCCTCAGATGCTTCTCCTCAGATAGCTTATCTTCAGGGCCCACTCTGTCTCCTTTCAGTCTTTGTTCAAATGTCAGGGTTTTTTATTTTAATTTGTTCTTTCTAGATACACATGACAGCAGGGTGAATTTTGACACATCATAGATGAAGTAGAGCTTGTTCCAATTCAGGTCCCTTCGTGTGGTTGTATATGATGTGGAGTTACACTGTGGCTGACTAATACTCCATTTTGTATATATACCACTTTTTCTTCATTCATTCATGTATAAGGACAGGAAAGGTATGTGCAATATGTTTTTACCCTCTTCTCTATTCCCATCCCCTCCCTTCTCTTCATTCTTCTTTGTCTACTCCAATGAACATCCTCTGCCTTTTTGTGGGTTAGCATCCACACATCATAGAGAACATTCTGCCTTTGGTTTTTTGAGACTGGTTTCTTTCACTTAGCATGGTATTCTCCAGCTCTATCCATCTATGGATGTTCTCCAGAAAATGTCATTATTCCATTCTTCTTTAAGGCTGAGTAATATTCCATAATGCATACCACATTTTGTTTATCCATTTATCTGTTGACAGGCACCTGGGTTGGTCCCATAGCGTGACTATCATGAATTGAGCATCTATAAATATTGAATTGGCTGTGTCACTGTAGTATGCTGATTTTAATTCCTTTGAGTATAAACCTAGGATAGCTGGGTCAAATGGTACTAGTGTTTTGAGGACTCTACATACTGTTTTCCAGTATGGTTGTACCAATTTGCAGCCCCACTAGCAATGTGAAGTGTACCTTTCCCCCACATCCTTGCCAGCATTTATTGTTACTTGTGTTCTTGATAATTGCCATTCTGACTGAAGTGAGATGGAATCTCAGTGTAGCTTTGATTAGCTTATCTCTAATTGCTAGTTGAATTTTTTTAAATATATTTTTGAAATGTCAGCTTTTCACTAAGGGTGACTCTGCCATTTAACATTGCAGACCTTCCAACACTCCAGTCCTTCTTATCTTATTAGATTTTCTCCCACAGCTTTTAGCATCTTCTAACAACTTCAAAATTTGAATATGTATCATGCTTAATGCTTAGTGTTTATTCCAGTAGAGTATAACCCTCCCCTATGTACATAATTGTAGCAGTTTTCTTCACTGATATATCCAAGGCACTCAAAACAGTAGCAAATAACGGGATAGAGGTTCAAATAATTGCAGAAATGGTCTTTTAAAATGCTTTAAGAAATGCAATACTTTGGAAGTGCTATTTTTGTTAATGTGGATTTGTTTTTGATTTTGTGTTTCTTAATTATTATTGTTGTTGTTATTGATATTGTTTCACCTATTTGGTCTTATTTGGCACTTTTTTAGAAATGAAGAAAAGCAGAAGAAAGTGTTGTGAAATTCTGGAAGGCAGAAAGTTTTACAAGCTCAAAATATAACTGTGCTTAGAACTACTGAATGGAATTTTAAAAGATGGGTTTTCTCATCAGAACATAAAAGTAAAATAGGAGCTATCTTTTTTATGTAGGTGAGTCCTTATAACTCTTTTTAAATACTCTATAAAATTATCATTCTTCCAGTTCCAGGTCTGGGAGATCTTTCCCTTTTAAAATTCTTCCATTAAAAAAAAAAGTCACAAATCTAGTATGACAGGAACTCTTAAAACCACAGATATGATTAAGGCTCAGTTCCCTAATAAATGTGCAACGAGACACTTGTCAGCCCTTGAAATAATGAGCTCTGATCTATGAAAAATGTGCCAATAACACATTTTCCAGGACAGCATATTTCAGATTGGTAGGAAATAGTTGAATCACAGCAGGATCTTATTTTTACACAAATTACTTCTAAACTCCAAACACATCTAAAATTAATTTCTTTCATCACATTAACACTGGGTTGTTAATCACTGGAATGTGTGCGGGTGTTTGACAGACATAAAAAATTGATTTGCATTTGCAAGAGGAGGAGGATATGCATCAAAGAAGCATGTTCCTAGGGTGCAATAGTTTTGCATATCCAGATCCATAAAGCATATTGTTTGTTTACTAGTAACAGATGATTATAAAGGTGACTGTGGTAATGGCTTAAGAACTTCCAATTAAAAGAGCTGACCTTTCTTTAATAGTATGCATGAATTAAGTACAATGTCTATGAAAATATGTCTGTAACACAAAGTGAAATTACAACGTGCTTAAGCCTCTCCAGTTAATTTCTGGGAATTAATTTATTCACTCATTCAGTCCTGACTACTCACATAGAACAAATATTGGATTTCTATGATTCCCTACTCACATGGAGCTCCAAGTCCAAGAGAGAAAATAATTCAAAGTACCTATGCAATCATTGCTAAGATAACGAAATGTACAGAAGCGGTGGGAATATGGAAAGGAGACACTACCTCATCTACAAGGAAAGCTAACCGTAGTTTCTATCTCAGAGGATCAAGGTGAAGATAAAACAAGCTAGTGCATATGCAGCTGCTTACACAGAGCCTGGCCCACGGTGAAGACCCTGTGCATACTGACCTGTGGGACAGGAGGGCTGTTCAAGCCACATGTTATTAAATATCCATGTTTATGGTGGAACTAGCCACACAGAATACATCAGTAGGTAAGACAGAGGTGGCCCCTACCATTGCCCAGTGTTTGTAGCCTAGCGGGGAAATCAGTCTAAAGTGACAAGTGTCCCAGGAGAAGATGCAATGGGTCCTATGAAAACAGGCCCCAGGTTCCAAACTTCTAGGAATCCAGCAAAGGCCTTGCATGCTTGTATGAGGACCACTGGGTGCCCCCCTCAGGATCCCCTCAACCACTGGGTTTATAAAGAATGGGCTGAGTTCCCTGGTAAGAGAAAAAAGGACAGTATTCCACAAGAATTGAAAAATGAAGCCAGCACGTGCCAGCCTATGACTCTTGACTTTCAGAGTCTGACTTATTTCAGATAGCATGATGTTCTCCAGTCTATGTACAGTGAACAGAGTCCTTAACATGCTTGGTATATAGTGGTTCACACTGTGTTCACAGACCCACTGAGGGCCTTCATCCAATACCAAAATGTATGATTGGGATCAACAAGCGTGGCGGTTGAAACTTGCTCTATGGGGTAAGTAGAGCTATTGAAGTGGGAAGGAGACATAGAAATCTGTGACCAGGTTAACAAATGAAAAGCAAAACTGCATCTCTGGGGGATGGCAGATGTGAGTGATCTTCTTAAGGGACTGAAGGATGCAGGGTGACAGCCCCCTTTATTCCTCCAGTCTGGCCCCGTTGGGCTGGAGAAGGAACCCTGGAGGAAGACAGTGGACTTCTGCCAGCTCAGCCCCAACTGCCTCACTCACTCACACCGGGTGTGGCCACTGATTTGGAGAAGCTGTTCATTTCCATCACTCTCAGAAAAAAAGGATAAGACACAGATTGGATTCACAGGGACTTAAATACAGAACTTGGGTTTTCCCTAGGGCTACATTAACTCACCTGCATTTTGGCACCAAACAGATCAGAACGACACATCAATTCATTCCATCAATGGCACTATGTTGGTCAGTCTGGATGAGTAAGAGGTGGCTCACGTGCTGCATCACATGTGCCATGAAGGGTGAGAAATTAACTTTGCAAAGATTCAGAATCTGCCACATCTGTGGATGTTGAGAAGTCCATTGGTGAGTGGCACATCACGGCATCCACATAAAAGCACTCTGCCCCATATCAAAGAAAGCACAAAGAGGAAGGGGTCCTCTGGTATCCAGCTGCAGCACATTCCAGCCCAGGTTACACTGTGAGCTGAGAGCTCTGTGTGTGGCCTGAAGCAGAAAAGGGTTCTGAAGCAGGTCTGAGGAATTACAAGCAGATGCCATTGGGCAAAGTCAGTCCAACAAATACCAGGTGTTATAAGGATCATTAGTGAGCAAGGACGTTGTGGAGAGTCTGTGGAACACCTCAGGTGGAGAGTCGCAGCAGAGGCCCTGTACTGAAGCAAGACATGGGCAAGTCTCCTGGAGAATGACACACCTTTTGGAAAACAATCCCTGTCATATCGCTTGGCCCTGGTAGAGATGGGACCATCAGCAACCATTCAGCCAGGATCAGGTACCTGATGAAAACATGTGACAGAGGCATTATACCTTCCTCAGGGTGGTCCTGGAAGACAAGGTGGGGGAGATCCTTGTAGGCAGAAGGTAAGGAAGCACACCTGATCATCTCCTTCATTGGGAAAGGCAGGCGCTCTTCTCAAGGGCAGTGGTGCATGAACTGGTCACCTGGGCAGAGACACAGAGATCAATGGTTAAAAATCCTGGGCCCAGGCGTGGAATAATAGTTGGCTCTAGTAGGTGGGTAGGAGCCAGCTCCAGTCCATGGCCAGACATGGAAGTGACGTAGGCTTTTTGCTAAGAAGCAGAATGAAGACATGAAATAGGAAAGTAAAGATGATGAATCTTCATACATTACTTGTATGGCTTGTGCAACTGATACTTGCTATTTTTCCCTGATTGCCATGTCCCAGAAAGAAATAAAAAGGATTGGCATGTGCCAGGCACGGTGGATTACATGTGTGTAATCCCAACAACTTGAAGGCTGAGGCAGAAGAACTGCACATCAGGGGTCAATCTCAGCAACTTAGTGAGACCCTCAGAAAATTAGTGAGACCCTATCTCAAAATAAAAAATAAAATGGGCTGGGGATTCATCTCGGTGAAAGTGCCCTTGGGTTCAATCCCCAATTTCCAATACCAAAAGAAAAAGGAAATTATTGGCGTAAAGTTCAACTCCAGGTGAAGATGTGCCCAAGTCCACTTCAAACAACATAAGGGAGGGAAAGACAGAGTCCTGGGGAATGAGAGTGATCAAACTCTTGTGTGTATGTGTGAAAATAGCATAAAAAAATCCACCATTCTATATCATTATAATGAACCGATAAAAATAGTGTGTTGCACAAATGTAAAAAAATTAATTGATATTAATTTAAAAGGACACAATATAAAAACACAGTAATTCTGCTAAAATTTTCAAGTATCCATATATTGTATGCTAATGGGATTAAATGCCTGTCACTGAAGTTGTAAGAGAGGATCACTTCTCTGCCTGTTCTCCACTCACCAGGAACAGGGTCTTTTATAATTCATAGCACAGGCCACTAGGGTCATAATCTTGATTGAAGTTATTTAGTTTTAAATTAAATCAAATCAAAAAAAATCAAAGCAAGATTCTATTTAGCATTCACATTATGACTACAACTATAAAAATACCACTTGGTAAGTATAAATTGAACTAATTCTGAAAATTTGACTTGTCCTCCATGACTTTCAAAAGCCAGAGGAATATATGCTATTATAAAACAAAAATAATTTATTTAAAGATCAGTACAGGATCTAGTAGCCAAGCTAATTTAAAGAAAGGAGGGTTTAATTCAAAGCAAGAAAGAAATAATTTAGAGAATAGTTTTCCCACAGTCTACCAATCTGTGCGCCATTTTCTCCCAAGACACACTAGAGGGCGAACTTTCTCTTTTCTAGAAATCTTCCTGGGTGCATCCTTTCCAAGGGATGAGATGATCTTTACAGAGGAAATTGGCTAATTTCCAGGAAATCTTCAGAACAAACAAGTAGGCTTAATTAGAAAAATCTGCATCAGAGGACTCCAGGAGAAAGCTATGTTACAAGCAGAGTTAAATTTAAAAGAAAATAGCAAAAAAAAAAAATCCTATCCTCTATCAATAAATAATGTTTTATACTTGGCACATTATAGAGTGTGCTATGAAAATCACCTCCCATAATCTCACAGAGACCCTAGGTAATATTTCTGCCCACTTCTAAAATGAAGAAGTCAAAGCTCAGTGGTTTTAAGAGACGTGCTCAAGGTCAAACAGGCTCAAGGCAAGAAATGAATTCAGGTATGATTTAAACCAATTTCTCTTCTCCCAGTTCAGCTCATTTCATAGCTCACAGTTCTCTATAGCCTTTCATCCAAAAACTCAAGCTGTCTCTGGGCAAAATCCTGGCTAGACCTTCTTAGACGAACAAACTAGACCGTAGCTCTCCCCATGTTATACAAGCTAATGAGCAGAAACCATCCATGACATCCGTCTCTCTCCTAAGGCTACGATTAAATCATTGACTTAAAATATAATTATAAGTATGACACATCGATGATCATTTGGCCCCAGGGGAAAATATTATAGGATATGTGCTAATTTATTTACTATATTAAGCAAAGATTTAGAAAGAAGCTCTTTAGGTTACAATCCAAATTAAGAGAAAATATGAATTAGAATGTGATTCCTTCTGTCACAGAGGGTCCCTTGCTTTCAAAGCCTTCGCTCCAGGGTTCCTTTGAGCTGAGAGCTGCCCAGCTGTATGTTAAATGAATCTGTTTACTGTACGAGGGTTCAATTTACATGGAAATGCCCCATAGCTATTATAGTGAGGTGCATCTGCACTGTACTTTGTATGAGCAGCAAGATTAAAATTTATGGAAAATGCCACACAGGAGCCTGTCTCCAGCTGAGGGTAGCTCCCCCTGCAGCCCATAAGCCAGGAGGTGGTAATGATTCTAAAGACTCATCAGGTTTCTCCCTTTGCCCCCAGTGCAGACCTGGGCCTCAGTTATCTTAAAGTCATAGTCTTCTTCCTGTTGCTACAGGCCCCCACTCAGCTCCTCATCAGCACATTCTGCTCAGGGCCAGGCTTGGAGTAGTGCGTGGAGTGGATTAAAGAAAAGGTCTATCCTCTCCCTTCCTGGAGGTGACATTCCCCGGGGTGCACAGGTGCCTTCTCAAGCAGAGCCCAAGCACCCACATATGGGTAATCCCAACAACTTGGAGGCTGAGGCAGCTGAACTCAGCTGAACAACAATAGGTATGAGTGGATGATTTAGTCACATGCTCCCCTCTTGGAAAATACCCTTGTGCACATCAGGTCTTGCGTTTGGTCCCTGGTATCTCCCCCGCTCTTTGTGGAGGGTTTGTGGAACAGGTGCAACCAGAAGGCAAGTAGAAGACAAAACAAAATGGAGACAGGGTTTCCAAGGTCAGCTTAGGGATTTGTTTACTTTCTAGATATTAATGTACTGATTTTTTTTTCTCGGTGCATGCATTCTTTGCACCATTTAAAGGAGGGATTTAAAGAAGCAAATTTAAAGAAGCACCAGAACACAGTAAATAGAACAGCAGAGGGAAGGGGGAAGAGAAGCTAAGACAAAGGAGAGGTGGGTTTTCCCATAGTGTACATAGCTTGGTTGTCCTCCCAAAATATTTCTGTGGATCCTTGATCTTCAAAAGTTCAGACTGTTTTTTAAAATCCAGCATGGGTTTGGATCTCAGCAACCCATTCAGGGAGGAGAAACAAGGTCAGTTACACAATTTATATCCAATTACAAAGCAAATCAGCTCCTCAAAAGAGACCCAGTTCTTCCCGGCACCAAGGTCTCTGAGAAATCACTTCCTCAGTCTTTGATGTTTGGGCCACAGCGCTCCTGCCCTGGCATGCTGGGAGAGACACACCACCTCCTCCTTCCACCAAGACACTTGGTATGAGCCCATATTAGGTCAGCCACAAGCTGTTTATTTTTCCTAAGGACAAATGCAGTGGAGGAAGAAACACAGAATAAAGAATATTTCTGGATGAGCCATTTGGAAGGTAGCATTCACCCTGAACCTTAAAGAAATAATAGATCCTGTTTTTACTAAGCAAGCAGATTGGGCTCCTCAAAGGGAAGAAGACTCCACCTATTCTCATGGTCTCTGTGTCCACCTGGGGGCTGGCCCAGCACACCACACAGTGGATGCTCTACGCTGTGGTGTAACAACTGTCCTTGACGGCATAAAGCCTGAAGCCCCCTGCCTCCTTTGCAATGATGAGCCAGATAACCTCCCTGTGGCAGATTCTGGAAATGCAATTTACAGGGAGCTCGGCTTAGCAGGGTCCTGCTCCTAGTTTCGTGTTCCCTTGTCACCACCTGGAGAGAAGTCATTGTAGAGAAGGAGCTCTCATTTTTATCTTGCACCAAGCCCTAAAAATAACCTCGACATTTATAGCTTCTCTGCCTCCCCAGTAGACACTGTTGGTCACTGTGGGGAAGATACTGAGTGTTCTGGGGTTTTGACAAGTGGCTGTCTTCCAGATAGAGCAGACACCCTGGTACCACTGGGGGCAGGTGGGGGGCTTGAGAAAAGCAGCTGGAAAGAGGCTCCTTCTGACAGTCGCACGGCTCCAGACAGAGGCTGTTGGTCATGAAGCAGAGCCTAAAAGATCTGTCATTTCTTCACCAGGAAAACCCCCAGTGTTGTGCCCATTCCTTCCACCGAAGTCCTGGAGACTTCCCAAAAGTCACCTTCGTCATTATTTTGAAGGCATAGATACCCTTTCCAGCTCCTTGATGAACTGCAGACTCTCTGAGAAAAGGCTGCAGTTTCTATGATCTTGCATGCCACCGTTGTAAGGGTCGTATTATGGCCTGTGCTTAATAACTAATACGGAGATCTTACACTTGCATCCCACGTCCTGCTAAAAATACCTTCCTGTAAATCGTCTCGACTGAGGATTGCATAACCCCATGAGTTCGGCACAGCAGGCCTTTTCTTCTCCTTATCCAGATTAGGAAATCAAAGATTAGAGTGATCCTAGTAACTACCTCTACACACCAGATCCAGCTCTGCTGTCCAATTCTGCCTTGTCACTGTTGAACCCTGGACCTCTCCATCCTGCCCTTTCCACGCTCCCAGGCCTTGACACCAGGCCTCACTCAACAGCCACCCCCTCCCTGCTCAAGCCTGCTCCTCTTAGAGACTCTTCAGCATCCTAACATCATCAGCATCCTCCCAATTGCCCAAGCAAGACACCTGGCCATTGTCTTGCACCCCACCCTGGCTCCAGTCCTCCAGGGCCAGTGGATCTCCAAATCCTCCTGCCCTCTCTTCTCTATTCATCTTTCAGGACACCAGCCCCCGGCGCAGGCTCTGACAAGTGTTGGTGTCTTCAAACATTTGGGTTGGACTGAATTGAAGTCCTCTCAGGCAGTAATGGTGGCCACAGTGACTTCCCAGCCATTGCTGGCACGGCTCTCCTGGTGGGAGAGGAGGCAGTACTTTTGCATTTCCTGTCAGCCAGCTTTCCCGGGGTAGGTGGAGATGGGTGGGAAGCCTGACAAAGGAAACCTCTCTTCTCCCACGCAGGCCTCTTGTGCTGTCAGGCTCTTTCCCTATTTCCCTGTTGCTGTTGGTCTGTAGGCGTTTCTCTTCATACCACCATGTCCCCCTCCCAGACATGGAGAGGTCTGCACATCCTACAACCCTAAAACTCTCCATTCCCAGGAAATTTTCAGACAAAGCACACCATGCATACGTAAAAGGATGGAAATCCCAAGGGGTGGCCATGAAGACACCAAGTGTTTTGAAGGTCCCAGGGTGGAACATTCCAGAGAAACTCCTGAGTAATCCACTTGGATTGTGCCAGACAAGGAGACTGGAGCCTGCAGCGATGATCTAAAAATATAGACCACCAAGAGCCAGAGTTGAGTGGCCTGGACCAGGGAGAACAGATGGTGTGAAATCTCAGGAAAGAAAAAAACAGGACCAGGGAAGAGGAAGAGGGTGGACAGGAGGGAGGGAGGCGAGTGGCTCTCCATGGGGAGCCCCGTGGAAAAATAGAGGGAGAAGTAAGACAGACAAGCTTTACTGGGTGAGTAAAGGAAGCGTAATTTGCTCAGTGTGGCTTTATTTAGGGTTTGGGGAGCTTGCATTTCTCTGCTTCCTTTTAAATATTTTTTTCCACTGTTTCTTTTCTCCTCTGTATCTGTCTCTGTTTAGAACCTCTCCCTCCCATCTCTGTCTCTCTGTCTCTGTCTCTGTCTCTCTCTCTCTCCCTCTCTCTCTCTCTCTCTCTCTCTCTCTCTCTCTCTCTCTCTCACACACACACACACACACACACACACACACACACACACACGGTCACCTACAGAATCTGCTGCAGCCGTGTTCCTAAAAATCAACCAAGTAACTCGCCACAGCTAGTCCACCCAGGGTAGGAGCAGGAAGCTAGGTGAGAACTTCAGCTGCGGGCCACTCTCTGGTCCCCATGAGAAAGGCTTGTTCCCCATGGCCACTCCTCCTGTCCTAATGCCCAACAGAAGCAGCAGATGGCAGTGGTGGGTCTCTTTAATTACAGGACAAACAGCCACAGATATCTCCAGAGCAGAAGAAAGAGCCCCAAGCTCTTGGCACCGAGAGCAAGACATTCAATTACAGGGAAGTGTGAGGGTCTCTGCATGGAGTCAAGGAGACTTCTCGGAGCCTTCAAGTGAGACTGGTGCAGAGAGAAAACGCACGTGGAGGGGGCTCGGCCCGAGGACGATGGTGGGAGAGAAACAGACAGATTCCAGCACCCCAACCCAAGACTCAGAGGATGGGAGTGCTGGGGTCTCCAAAATGAGCAGCCGGCCACTCAGCTCAGAGCTAAAAGGAGAAGAGACAGGCTTAGAATCTGCTTTCTCATGAGGCTAAATTACACTGTATTCGGCAGCTGGAAATTTTCTCTGGGGAATACTGGGAAATGCCTAACAACTATGATGCACATGTTGTAAGGTTCACAGTGAAACCCAAGGGAGGTGACAACCGAAAAGTTTTAACCACAGCTTAGGACGGGAGGAAAGGAGGATATCTGTTAGTATAACAGAAAGAATGACTATACACAAGGACAGCCTTTGACAGCCCTGAGGCCAGGCAGGGCTTGGCACACAGGGAGTCCTCCATCTCCGCCTATTCTGTCTCCTCCATGGGAGAGAGGCCGATTTTCTCACCAACTGGTCTACCAAGTCAAACTGGTACTAACTGTGGCTTTACAGCCCCTTTCCAACTCTGCAGGCCCACTGGAGAAAGCCACTTGTGGGCTGTTGTGAGAATGCTACCTTTGGGGTATTTTTTGGTGTGCACTGAAGTAAATGCTCAACTTTGGGTATTTTCTAGTGTTCCAATGATCCACCCAGAAGCAGAGAGAAAAAGAGCAAAACTCAAATGTGTGTCCTTTGGTCTAGCCTAAATTATCTGCATGAATCAGGCTGGAACACGAACCAGAGTGTGGCACCAAGGTAGATGAGAAGACAAGCAGAAGAAAACGTCTCAATAGAAGCAGGACAGAGACACACGCACCACCCAGCTCCCCCAGCCCAAGGCGCATCGGTGTCTTTTGTGGCAAGTCAATACCAACAGGGCCTCTTAATTTTTGGTAAGCTTTCTGTCCTGCATTATGTGTAAATAACAAATAAATGTGTAACATACATTTACGGTTTAAATACATTCTTGGTGACAGCACAAGTGGAATGGAAGGCGAGTCCTGATGGGTTCAAGTCATCCTCCTGTTGTGTCTACAAACCCCTTGAGGTACTGCTCAGGACCCGTACCTCCGACCCACTTGAGGACTGAAATCAAGACGTGGGCACTGGGAAAACGCGAACAATTTAGAAACAGAGGGTACAGAATTCCCCTGCCCCCAGACACTCCCTGTCTGGGTGTGACATCCACTGTGGCTGTGACAAAGCATTATGAAACAGGACAGCTGGAAAGTCACACCTGAGTAGGCACCTGGGAGGGAGAAATAATGGCACTTTGTGTTTAAGGACAGCCTTTCTTCCAGAGAGTTGAAATTCTTTGAACAACATTATCTCATTAAGCTTCCAAGAAAGAGCCCAGGAGGGCCAGGCCAGGCTGGGGGAGGGGAGATGAACAACCTTGCCTTAGATTTTGAGCTGAATAGCAGCAAGAGGCCTGATGAAGACACAGTCAGCATCCTGCCTCCAAGAGCTACTGGTGATGGGTGTGTAGACGGGTCGTGAGATGGAGGGGTTCACGGGCTTGTGAGACGAGATGTGCAATAGAAACAGAGTCCAGTTTAGAGTCCCTACCCCACAGTGGGCCATGTGTTAGCCCACAATTTGACAAACTGATGGCTAGTTTTTTTCCAGAGCGGGCCTGGAATTAGGTTCCTGTGCTCCTTGTTCTTTCTTCTAGAACGTTTCTCCGTTCTAAAAATTGCCAGTCCTACAGAGATTCCTGCCATCAGACCAGTCCCATTGCCACGGTTCTCCCCAGCTATAATCTAGCCACTTCCTAGTTCAGCCACTACTCCCTGATACCAGTCTAGTGACTTTAGCATCCAGGTCGATGTCCCCAAGAGTGAACAAGTGTTAGCCCCACCCAGGGGCACAGACTTGGACCGGATGTCCATCTCACTCCTGGTCTCCAAAGCCGACCTCTAACTGGAGACCCACAGCAGTGTTTATGTCCCCTGGCATTCATGAGCGCACACGAACACACCCGAGACCCTGTGGTCCTTGGAAAGTCTGTGTGCTCTGTCTTCCCAATCCTGTTACCCTGTCACGGACTCCTTTGGGGAAGGTTCAGGGCAGGTTTGTCATCTCACCCTGAACTTTCTTCAAGGGGTTCTGAACCCACACCTCAATCCATGAGCTCACTGTGATTTTCCATTTCAGTAGGTGACCATCTTACTAACGAGCAGGTGTCTTCACTATATTAATGAGCAGCCCAATAAGCTAACATCTGTCTCCCCACTAAGAAACCAGATCAGGCGCCATCTTCTCAAAGCCCTGAAGGTCCATGCACCACCACTGTCCTCTATGCCTGCTTCCCTTTGAATCGATGCCTGCTTTGTCTCTGATGGTTAAATTTGAGCCCTGACTTCTACCACCCCACAGTACCACTGTTCTCAATGCTTCCGGGAAGTTCAAGAAGACAGCTACTCTGTGAGATTATCAAAGATGCCAAAGCTCCTTACCAACTTGTCTCTTGTCTTTTATGAAGAAAATGTCCTCTGAGCTCTCCTCACATGGTAAGTCCATCCCAACAGTCCCTCTTCCCTGCTTCTAGCCACTCCTTAATGCCTTGCTATGGTAGTTCTGCCAGCTCCACCTCAGCTTACCAAAGGCCACCATCTTGGCAAAACCCTCAAGAGCTATTCCAACCGTGGTCTGGGACTAGTTCCAGTCCTGGCTCAAATGTCAAACTCCAAGTCAAAAGAAAGTAGTCCACATTAACTCCTGCTTATACAGATTTATATTGCATCTCACCACCCCTCCCATCTTGGCCACCCTGACAGATGGTGTGAGATTCTGAAGTGCATCAATGCACACCTTCACATGTGTTCCCCTGATTCCCACCAATTCATTTTAGACAGGCGCTGGAATTCCCCCGCGTGGAAGCTCTTTCTTCCATCACACTTGCTCGATCTTCCAATTGGACTGTGATAGGACATGACCCAGGTCCGCCTAGAGGGAAAGGAGTGACAAGGGAATATATTAAGAAAGCCAAGTGCATCCTTCTAGTGAGGACTTGGGGTGGCTTGAAGAAGTTTATGCTGGAATGTGACCAGGAGTAAAGGATAGTGGGAATGAGAAAGACAAGGAAGAAAGGGAATATAAGAATATTAGTTTGCTGCCCTTATGGGTAACTGGTGCTCAGGCCACTGAGATCCTCTGAGGAGCCTTGCAAGATGCATCTCAGAACTGCTCATCGGAGCACTGAGAGTGAGAAGTGTGAATCCACTGACCCCCAGTTCCCCATCAGGCAGGGGTGATCCTGGGCACAAGTAAATCCCCTGTACTTTCAGTCCAAACCTGAGTGAGCTCAGAGTAAGTTCTTGGGTGTGATCCCCCCAAAGCCTCAGGGCTGCAGATAGAGGTGCATGAGGTAGGTCAGAGGCAAGACTCCGATTGCATGTGGGAGAAGATGGTCCAAGCTCCAGTGGGCATTGGTGGGGTCCAGAAGCTTCTCAAGAGGAGCACAAAGTGCCCACTCTAATGTCAATGACCTCCTTAAGGACCACTGTTGTCCTCCTCTCACTCCTCCTCCTGCAGGGTTGGCCCCCCATTCCTCCTTGAAGGCCTCTTCCCTTGGCTCCTGAGCTATTGGCCTTCCTCTTACTGTTCCAGCTCTTCCTTCCTACCCCATTGCTGATTCCTCGCCTTCTCCACCTCTAGAGTTTAAATGCCCTGGAGCTTTACCCTCAGACTGTCTGGTTTTTTGTTTGTTTGTTTGTTTTATTTTTTGTTTCAAGAGTCATTTGCTAGATTGTAATTCCAGCAACTTCCGAGGCTGAGGCAAGAGGATCACTAGTTCAAGGCCAACCTCAATAATTTAGCAAGACCCTAATTAACTTAGCAAGACTGTGTCTCGAAACATAAAAAGGGCTGAGCATGTGGCTCAGCTGTAAAGATCCCCTGGGTTCAATCCCTGGTAGAAAAAATTAAAATAAAAAAAATTAAACTGAAGAAGTTATTTCCTAGGGTTATGGGATTAAATCCAATCTATAAATTGCAGAATCTCGTATTTAGATCTCCATCCCATACGTCTCCATCTTCAGATTTGAGTGTCTGTCTACGCAACACCTCAGATTTGACTTGTCTACAGCAGAACAGGAAAGCTCTGTGGTGGAAATATTCACTTTTCCCTCAGCTTCCTCCAGATGTAAACTGGAGGAAGTTCATCAGTTTCACAGGTGAAAACCTCAAGACGGCCTTCACAGGCTCTCTTTCCCACATGCCCCCCAGACCCTTTAAAAACATGTTGTCTGACTCTGCATCATCACCACCCTTCAAGTCCAACTGCGGAGCAGACCCTCTCCAGAAACACAGCAGAAGCTTCTCGCCTTCCCACTGCCGTCCCATAGCTGTCAATCCACCAGACAGCAGCCAGGTGATCTGTTGAGATATGAATAGATCAGATCCTCATCCCACTCTGAATTCCCCAGTGACTTCTATCACACTGCCTTTCAGAGTCAAAGTTATTCATGATATGCAACGCACTGTCTTTCCCCAACTTCTTCCCAGAGTCAGTAACACTCACTCCACTAACTCCACCTCAGGGCATTGGCACTTGCTCTTCCTTAAGGTTAGAGTGAATTTTCTTCTATCCCCATCTATTGCTTTTGAGCCTCTGCTATCTCTTTTCTTAGCACTTAATATCTCTCTCTCTCTCTCTCTCTCTCTCTCTCTCTCTCTCTCTCTCTCTCTCTCTCTCTCACATGAGATCCCTGGAGGATGCACTGTCTTCTCCCTCTGCATCCCCATCACACAGCACAGTAATCACCATGGAGTAGGCACTTGGTCACAGAGACCCAAGAATCTATAAATGACTGGAACAAGATGGCACTAGAAACTGGGACAGTACCACAATGAGGAACAGCAAGATTTTTCGAACAATATGAAAGTTAAATATTATAAAAGTCAATTTACAAAAAAGCAGAAAGGAAACCTGTAGAATTTGGAAAGAATTTAAAAATTAAAACTGTAGAGGAAGAAAAAAATGCAAAGAACAAAAAGAAGAGTTCATTTTAAAATGTAGATATTTAAGAAATGAAAGGTTTTTAAGATCAGAGTCCTGTAGTAAAATATTCTACTTACCAGGCCAACCTTGTCAAGGTGTTTATAACTGACCACTCTTGTTTTTCAAAGAATACCATGCATTTGTGGCACCATACAATTGAAAAATTCTTCCACGTGCAGCATTTCCTTTGACCTTTAAAATGACCTTGTGGGGTTTATCAGACTAGTGTTCCATCTGCATCTCAGGCTAATGACAACAGAGATTTCTGCAAGTGAGGACTTGGTCCAAAATATCTAGCAGCAGCTATTGAGAGGCAAATTTACCAACAAAGTTTTTACTCCAAAGGCTAAGTACTAAATACTGTGTCTTCCAATTTGGAACACCTAAGATGATTATTTTGCAAGATATTCAAAACTACAATATTTTGTCCTTGGATAGATGTAAGTGTATGAAAAAAATTTTGTTTTCTATCTTTTAGCAATTCTTTGAACAGGGAGGGAATATCTTGGTTTTCTCAGGAAAAAAAAAAAAACTACAGATCTGTACAGGTGATAGAAAGTTTCATCAGCATTTTGAGGAAAAAACCCACATGGTCTCCTTACTCTTAACCTTGAATTTATAATAAAAAGTACTGTTCATGTTGAGGACAACACTTAAAGAAGGCAATCTTGAATATGACACATTACTACACAAAAATTGTCTTCGTATTTTTTCATTTAAATGACCTTTAAAAAATAATATTCCCCTGGGAATTTAAAACTGGGACATCCAAAATTCTGACCATGTGTGAATCACCAGGGATGTAAATCTGAAGGTTCTAGGTTCCAGTAAGCTTCTTAAATGACATGTTAAGAAACTTCACTGTTTCATAATGATCATCCTTTCCAGATTTCCAGATTCAACCTCAGGTTGAGTCATGAACAAAATGTGCTCTCCTGTCTATGGCTGGCCAGGCTGCCCATCACTGAACTTGAGACTAGTGCTTTCAATCATCACCTACCATGCACCCTGGCTTTCCTTTGTGATTTTTCTGATGGCTACAAAGAGTAAGTTAACTACATGGAATCAAGTACTCACTGGTGCTTCTCAGTAGCCTAAATTTAGGGCTACGGAGAGAAAGTTAACAAAGGGGACTAGATCAATACTGTTAGAAAGATTGGAGAATCGTAACCCAATCCCTGAATAGAATTTCAAAAGCCAAAATGAGTGGGAGAAGAGACAGCTTTAATGTCTGGTGAAATATACTCTAATGGACAAAAGCAGAACATCATACAGACATGTGCATATATTTCTGCATATACTATATACCCATATACACTGCTTTACGGTATTAAGTAATTTTTCCAAGGGTTTCCAGATTTTTTTCTCCTTTATATTCTTTCAAATACAATAGAACTACAGAGTTTGTGCTCCTTTACACAGAAAAACAAACACAGCAATCTATTACTGGTGGAAAGTATTTTGTCTTATTTTTTAATTGATTTTTTAAAAATAAATGACAGCAGAATACATTACAATTCTTATTACACATATACAGCACAAATTTTCGTATCTCTGTATATAAAGTATGTTCACACCAATTTATGTCTTCATACCTGTACTTTGGATAATAATGTCCAACACATTCCACCATCCTTGCTAAGCCCCTTCCCCCTCCCTTCCCCTCCAATCCCTCTGCCCTATCTAGAGTTTGTTTATTCCTCCCATGCTCCCCCTCCCTACCCCACTATGAATCAGCCTTCTTATATCAGAGAAAACATTCGGCATTTGTTTTTTTGGTATTGGCTAACTTCACTTAGCATTTTCTTCTCTAACTCCATCCATTTACCTGAAAATGTCATGATTTTATTCTCTTTTATTGCTGAGTAATATTCCATTGTGTATATATGCCACATTTTTTTAATCCATTCATCTATTGAAGAGCATCTAGGTTGGTTCCACAGTTTAGCTATTGTGAGTTGTGCTGCTATAAACATTGATGATGTGGCTGTGTCCCTGTAGTATGCTGTTTTTAAGAATCTCTTATTTTAAATGCTTGGGACAAGAAGTGTTTTGGATTTCAGATTTCTTTTTTCAGATTTGATAATGTAATTTGAAAATACATAATGAAATATCTTGGGAATGGGAATCAAGTCTAAACACTAAATTCATTTATGTTTTATATACACAGAATCTGGAGGTAGTTTTATTCAATGTTTTCAGTGCACCTGTGTTTTGACTGCAGCCTGTCGCAGACGCTCAAGCAGAGAATGTTCCACGTGGGACATCATGTGGGCACTCAAAAACACTTGGATTCTGGAGCATTTCTGAATCTGGATTTTTGGATTAGGGATGCTCAACATGTATTACTGTGGACAATTTTTACTCATTTACTGTGATCATATTTTGGAGCAATACAATTATGAAGTATGGAAATTACTCAAAAGCAGTATCTAAATATTCAAAAGATATTCTATTATAAAAGGAAAAGAGGGTTGGTGTGATTCAATAACATGGACCATAAAGACCACCCTTCACCAATTTTAGGATGAACTTTATTCACATTTTAACCTGTCTGAAATTGGCCCATATCTTACCAAAAAGGCCTCTTGTAGTGAAAATCATCAGAACATTTGCTCTACCTCAGTGGATATCACGGCTGAGCTTCTGAAACAGCACCTCATTCCATGGAGCAAGTAGGCACCTGACAGACGAAGCTTGTGGGCCATTGACCAGGTTCTGATGAAAAGTTTCAGCTCATCACAGATTCTGCAACTTACCATCAAAATGTGATGTTCCGCTTCCTTGCACAGCACACACAGGGTGACTGCCTACTGGGAAGGAGGGTTTGCCAGAAGCTTCCTTTTTACTGTATCAGTGAACATCAGTTTAGTGTGGGTTGACATAGACACAAAGAAATGAAGGGGGTTGGGAACTGCCAGGTTACATCCTCAAAAGCTGAGTCGCCTTCCAAGTACCCTCAGTCCTATTGATCTAAAGTAAGTGAGGTTGAGGCAAATCACCTGGGTCCGAGACTCTCCGCCCCAGCACTAGTGACTTTTTGGACTAGATCATTGTTTGCTGGGCTGTGGAGATTTCCCCAAGCGCTGAAGGATGTTGAGAAGCAAACCTGGCCTCTCCTCACTGGATGTCAGTGCCAATACACTACCTGACCCTAAGCTTTGCCGTCAAAAATGTTTCCAGACACTTGTCTAAATTCTTACAGAGCAAAAATCACCCTGATGGAGGGCCACTACGCTAGGTATTTTCTCATTCTTCGGTACTTCCAAAACTTCAAATAAGTTATATAAATAAATGCAAAAAGTAAACATCATTCATAAACGCTCCTTTGAAAATGATGGAATCGATTTGAAGCTTCATTGATGCCTTCAGGTATCTGGGCTGCTCAAGACTAGTAAAAACTCTACATATAGCACTCACTATCAAACTTTTATCTGTATCACAGTTAACACTATGAAAAACAAACTGATAGGTCTCTGATCAATAGGTAAACTGGAAAAAAAGTGTTTGATTTATTTGATTGATGTAATTGTGTTTTCCTTTATTATTGTCATTTCTGCTGTGAGTCATTAAAAATTTCCTGGTTTTGATTATGTGATAATAACTAAAAACAACCAAAATGAGAGGGGAAGATGAATTAAAAATACCACAGTGTGGTATCTCACATTTTCATAGCAAAAACTTATTACCAGGCACAGGGCTCTGTGCTTTATACATTACTAAACCATTTAAAATGTACAACATTCCTGAGAGACAGACACCATCCCATGAAGGGAACTTGTTTTACTTAACATGACATAGTTTTTAAGTAGCAGATTTTAAAATCAAGCTCAGAGCCATTCAACTTCAAACCAAATCACTCCTGACAGCCACACTTTATAGACACCCCCTTATTCTGACAGCTGACACTCTCCTACTTGAGCTCCCCACACCAGGAACTGGTCTATTCCCAGTTGCCACCAGGGCACCTTTCATTTCTAGCTCTGTGTCTTTGTTTATGATGTTTTCCCCAGAGGAAAATTTACTTCTCTCAATTTGCTTTTTCCTAAATCATATCCTTTACCTGATCCTGAGATTTATGACCATTTCCTCCAAGAAATTTTCTAAGGTTTTTCTAGCTATAGGGATTTCCCTCCCTCTGAACACATTTTATAACACACCAAATTAGATGTGTATTGCACAAGATCTCAATGTATTTATTCCAAATAACAATAACTCCCATGCATATGGATCTTAATAAAGAGATACAAACACCAAGTCACATTATTTTATCCTCATCTCAACCTGCTTTTCTGTTAGTCATTTCACAGATTAGGAGCCTAAGGGTCAGAGTTAAATGGAGTTTTCAAGGAGTTACCTGATAAGTGTAAATTTAAGTCTTCTAACTCTAAACCTCATATTCTTCCTAAAAAACACAGACCATATGGCAGAGGTAAGAGAAAATCTGCCTCACTTATTGCATTGCAATTTTCTTTTTCTAAGTTCTTCCACTTCTTTCGCTCTTGCCCAAGTACTTAGTCAGCACTTAGAATAATTGTTTCTCTATTGGATGAGCTTGGCCTACCAGGCTTTGGAGTATAGATCAGTAATAACCATAATGACTGATGTTCATTAATCTCTGAGTGCATGGTCCACTCTCTCAGCAGGACACCAGGAATACAGGAAGAAACTGGATATAATAGAAAGCAGGGGATTTTAAAAGTTGCCTGTCACTTGAAACTCCAGTCAATCTACAGTGAGATTTCTGTTTGAACTTGGTGGACAATAACCCCCCAATAATTAGCCAGTATTCACATCTTCTCAGTGGTTCTTTCTCAAGTAATTCTGCCTGCATTTCCGCCCCCGCCTTTCCCCCCGAGTTCTGAAAAGCAAACAAACAAACAAAAAACACTACAGTGTAAGAAGTTACCCTTTTATTCCCATTTTAGGAAGAAAATGTGTTAAGTAACACGTAGAAGGTTGAATAAAGCAGATTTTAACCCAGAAGCTCACTGTTGACTTTTGACTGTTCTTCACCACAGAAAGCGGAGATACAACTCTAAAACTTGTTTTTAGATCAATCATGAAAATGTATGCAGTGAGCCATTTATACCTACGGGCTCTGATCTGCAAATTCAACCCACCCCAGAGCAAAAGTACTTGAAAACAAATTGTGCCACACATGTACAAATTCTTTTCCTTCTCCGTATTCCCTAAACCAATACGGTATAACAACTACCTACACAGCATTCACATTTTATTAAGTATTACAAATAATCTAGAGATTACTTAAATAAAACAGAAGTGCATAGATGATGTGTGAGTACTATGCCATCTCATATAAAGGAACTGATCATCTCGGATGGACTTTGGTAACAGTGGTACACCTTGGAACTCATCCTCCATGGTACCAAAGCACAAGGTAGATGTACCCTGCTGTATTCAAGTTTTCACACCGGAGGTGATTTCTGGAGTCCTGGATTGTGTCACTCTACAAGTGCTCAGACAGAAAGAAGAGACTGCCAGAGACAAATTCCAGATTGTCAGTTTCGCCTGGTTGAAGATTGCAAGCACCAGCCAGTCAGAGAGAAAGCTCTACTTGAGAGTCCCTAACAGGCTGGGGGTGGATCCCCACAGGGCTGTGGTCGCTTGGAATGGAGTTGATTTCCCTGAACCGGTTCTCCCACCCTGGCCACACATGGGACATGAAAAATGCAGGCGCCTTCATCAGGCAAGTATTGCTGGTAATTTCCAGTTGTCTGAGAGCTGTTTGGCACATTCTCAGGAGCTGACATCCAAACAATAAGTAATCTGGTTTTCAATAAGGTAATTACCACAAGGCTGCAGGGTCTGGAGACCTGATCGGTGTGTTTCAACACACTTGCACAAATAGCACACCTGAGTAAGCTTGTAGTCACCAGAAACTATTATCTTTAGTCGCAAGATTATGACAAAATTTCTCTATTATTTGTGTGCAGGCTTAAATCCCTGCTCTAAAACCACATCGTCAATATTGGCTCACTCTCATTTTTAGGGCACTGCTAATCTTGAAGGTATTTTTTTCTGCATTTGTTTGTTACCTATCAACTTAGTTCAGGTACCACAACAGTGTGACCCAAGATCACATCCTCCCATCTGTGTGTGTGTGTGTGTGTGTGGTGTGTTGAACTGGACATTGAACCCGGGGCCTCATACGTTCTAAGCAAGCCCTCTACAACTGAGCTACAGCCCAACCTTCAGTGTTTGTCTCATCAAAAAGCACTGCTGTTCAGAGGAAAATTGGGCTGAAATTTCATACCAATCTTCCCATCACAGAGCATCCTTTCAACCTTTTTATATAAAAATAACACAGTAACATAGGAAAATATAGCTATTCCAGAGGTCAAAAAAGAATGTCTGCTCTTTTTCCATCAGGAATCACAAACCCCTTGACACTGGAGAATTGATAGACTAATCAGTGATCATATCTGAGAATATTTTCAGAACACTTTGCTGAAATCAATCAACTTAGAAATCACTAACCACTTTCTAGATCCATCTTACCCATGTGCAGAAGTTCATTATACATATATGAGTTTCCCAGAAATTAATTTTAATGGGATCTTAGAGTATGAAGATTAGATCAAAATCCAGGAATTTGGGGGTTTTGTTAAAGAGATTCTCATGGATAAACTTGATTCTTTGTGTCTCCCCAGACCTTAGTTCCCTTCCATTCATTAACTGGCAATGTATTTGTGGTTTCTCCTATTGCCAGATACTATAGTGTGGGCTCTGGATAAAACAGATAAAAAATTCTGCTTCATAGATCTCACATTCAACAGGAGGAAAGTGAATAATGAACAAATGTGTAAGTATACGATGTGTCAGATGGTAAAATCCATGAAAAATAAAACATGAAGAAAAATAGAGAATCACAGAGTAGAATTCTAGACACGAAAAGGATTGCAACTTTTAAAATGTTTTATGAGTGCATTATAGGGTTACAGTTAGACAGCATATTGGGGTTCATTTTGACATAATTATAAAAGTATGGAATTTAATTTGCTCCATTTCAGTCCCTAGTACTTCCTCTCTCAGTTCCCTCTTCCAGCCTCCATCCCTTTTCTCTATTCAACTCTATTCAACTTCTATATATGTGTATTTTTTTTAATTAGTGCATTATAGATATACACCAAGGGGAAGTTCATTGCTGTGTTTGTATATATATGTACATAGAATAATTTCATCCTTCCATTCCTCCCTTTACTCTCTCCTTTCTCCCCTTCCATCCCCCTCCTCTGTCCCACTGATCTCCTTTCTATTACCATAACTTCTCTCTCCCTCTCCCCACACCTTATTTTGTTCCAGCTTCTGCATAAGAGAAAAAAACATTCTACCCTTGACTTTCTAGGTCTGGCTTATTTTACTTAGCATAATGTTCTCCAGTTCTATCCCTTTACTGGTAATGCCATTATTTTATTCTTATTTATGGCTGAGTAAAACTCCATTGTGTATCTCTCTCTCTCTCTCTCTCTCTCTCTCTATATATATATATATATATATATATATATATATATATATATAATCTTTTCTTTATCTATTCATCTGTTGATGAGCACCTGGGTTGGTTCCATAACTTAGTTATTGTGAATTGTGCTGCTATAAACATTGATGTGACTATAACCCTATAAAGTGCTGCTTTTAGATCTCTTGGGTATGTACCAAGAAGTGGGATAGCTGGGTCATAAGTTGTTTTCATTTCTTTTTTTTTTTTTTGAGAAATCTTCATATTGCTTTCCAGAGTGTTTGTATAACTTGTAGACCCACCAACAATGTATGAATGTACCTTTTGCCTTATACCTTAGAAGCATGTTATTATTTGTATTGTGACTGGAGTGAGATAAAATCTCAATGTAGTTTTGATTTACATTTCCCTAATTGCTAGACATGCCAAATTTTTTTTTCATATATTTGTTGGCCATTTGTATGTCTTCTTTTGAGAAGAATCTAATGTATTCTTTTGCCCAGTTATTAACTGTGTTGTTAGGGAATTTTTAAGAATAAGTTTTTTAGTTCTTTATATATTTTCGATGTTAATCCTCTGCCTGAGAAATAGGTGGTAAAGATCTTTTTCCCATTCTGTAGGCCCTCTTTATTCTCTTAATTGCTTCCTTTGCTGTGCAGAAGCTTTTTCATTTGATGCCATCCTACTTACTGATTCTTGGTTTTATTTCTTGCACTTAAGAAATCTCATTAAGGAAATTGGTGACAGTGCCAAAAGGTTGGGGTGTCGGGCCTAGGTTTTCTTCTAGCAGTTGCAATTTCTGGTCTAATTCCAAATTCTTTGATCCACCTTGAGTTGACTTTTGTGCAGGGTGAGAGACAGGGAACTAATCTAGTTTCCTTCTTCAACATAGGGATATCCAGTTTTCCTTGCACCATTTCTTTAAAAGGCTGTCTTTTCTCCATTGTAAGTTTTTGACACCTTATGTCAGGTATCTGATGACTGTGTCTACATGGGCCTGTCTTTGTGTCTTCTATTCTATTCCATTGGTCTTTGTGTTTGTTTTGGTGCCAGTGTGCTACTGCTTTTATTATATAGCTCTGCATTATATTTTGACATCTGGCATTGTGATGCCTCCAGCATCAGTCTTCTTGTTCAGGATTACTTTAGACATCCTGGGTCTCTTATTCTCCAAACAAATTTTAAGAAGTGTTTTGTTTTTTTGTTTTTTTCTGTGAAAAATGTCATTGGTATTTTTGTGGGAGTTGCATTGAATCTGCATAACACTTTTGGTAGCATGGCTGTTTTGATATTATTAATTCTGCCTATCCAAGAATATCAGAGGTCTTTTCATCTTCTAAGCCTTTCTTCAATACCTTTCTTTTATATTTTCATTGTAGAGGTCATTTACCTTCTTGGTCAGATTTAATTCCAAGTGTAACATTTTTTTGAGATTATTGTAAATGGAATAGTTTTCCTAATATCTTTTTCAACAGATTCATTATTGGAGTACAGGAAATTGAATGATTGATTTATGTATGTTGATCTTGTGTCCTGCTACTTTTCTGAATCTATCAGCTCTGAAAGTCCTTCTGGTGAACTTTTTGGGGGGTCTTTTAAATATAGGATCATGTAATCAGCAAATAGAGATAATTCGACTTCTTCTTTTCCTATTTGTAAAGGGATTACAATTTTAGAGAGGGCTATCAGAGATGTTTTCTAAGAAAATGACATTTGGGTAAAGTTATAAAGGAGTAAGACAGCAGGCCTTATGGATATATAAAGGAGAGCATTCCAGGCAGAGAAGAAAAGAAATGCAAAGGTTGTGAGATACAAGGTTGCCTGGAGAAATTCCAGGATTAGCAAAGGGGCCAGTGTAGCTAGAACAGAGTGAGCAAAGGGAAGAGGAACAGGAGGTCACGTCATGTTGGGTCAACATTAGGACGTTGGCTGAAGCACTGGACCGGAGTGTGTGTTTTCCACAGAATGGCACAGTCTGACTTGCGTTTGGAAAGGTCTGTGCTAGCTTTTGTGTGCAAATAAGGCTTCATGAAAACATAAACCCAAGTGTTCACTCATCAAAGAACATCAAGTAGGAGACAATTACAATAATCAGGGCCCAACACAACAATGGTTTGGATTGAAATAAGACTGGTGGATATTATTGGATTCTAGATATATTTTTGAGCATGCGTTAACAGAATTTTATTAGGAAAAAAATGTGGGTTATGAAAGAAGTCACAGAAAAGTTCAAGGTTTTGACTTAAGGAACTAGAAATAGAGAGTTGTCCTTTGCTGAGCGAGGCAGACAGTAGGAGAAGTGGATTTACTAAACAAGGGTGTGAGGGAGTCCGTGGAAGTCAGTTGGAACATGTTTGGTGTGAGTTGGACAATCAGGTGCAGAAGGTTAGGAAGCAGCTGGTTATCTGACTCTGCAGTACAGAGGATGGAAGTGACATGGGACATCATGAGAGTTGACAAAAGTGTGTCTAGGAGGAGGGAGGGAGTCAAACGCTGCTGAGAGGTCTCATGAGATGAGGACTTGGAATGGACCTGGAGCAGCAACGTTGAGGCCATGAGGATCCTGCTGAGAGTCTTTCTTCTAAAGAGAATTAGAGGACAGGAATGGAAGCTAAGAGTACATGACCCTTTCCAAAATTCCACTCCAGGTGGAAGCAAGAAAAAAAAACAGTAGCTAAAAAGAATGTAGAGTCAAGAGACTCTCTAAATCAATTTTATTGAGGTGTAAACTACATTTAATAAAATTCACTAAGTTCTGCATTTACTTCAATGACTTTTGACAAATGTGTGTTCCCATGTAATCACAACCACAATCAAACTAGACCATTTTCATCATCTCAAAAGCCTCTCTTGTATGCCTTCTCAATCAATCTTCTCACCCCTGAACCCAGGTGCCATTGATCTGTTTTCTGTCACTCTAAATTATATATGTTTTAAAGTGACTCACATAAATAGAATCATGCAGTATACAATCTTTAGTTTCTGGTTTATTTTGTTTAGTACGTTTTCTAGAAATACCATGTTGATATATGAAATGGTATTCGCGCCCTTCAATTGCTGAGTAGTATTTCATTGCATGGATATACCAGAGTTTACTTATCAGTTTGCTTCTTCACTGTTGGGGATCAAAGCCTGGGCTTCATATATCCTAGGCAAGCACTCTGCCACTGAGCAACACCTCCAGCTATAACAGAGTTTTCTGGTTCATTCTCCTGTTGATGGACCTTTGAGCTGTTTTCCAAATTTGGAAACTATGTTGAACATGTCTAAATCCTTTGCAGGTATTTGCTTTCATTCAACAGAGTTTTTTTGTTCAAGATCAAAGAAATTTGGGAGTTAGCATTTTGATTAGGTTAGTAATGATGATATAATTCCTTGAAAAGTCAGTAAGCGTCATTCATCTATAATCATTTATTTAGTATTCCACTCCAATGAACTATCAGAGGATATTCCCAATGCCTTCAAGTACACATAGCCTAATGAGTAAAATAAGAGTGAAATTAAATTGAACGAAGGTATGTTCCTTAACGGTTTGGGCAATCCAGGGTCTCCTGGTCACAACTTTAAGTAGAAAAAGTTTGTAGGTAATGATGCAATTAGTCTTCCCATGTACATAGATGGATTCTTCATCAGTGTTAAGGCTGGGTATGAATATGATTCATTCCTGACCCTGAAGATAGTCACCATCCTCATTGACTGCACCCACCACTCTTGTGTACCTCGTCCATAAGTCAGCCATGATTTTGATGACCAACCACTAGTTTGGGATTGGAGACACTTATCATATATTGTTTATAGTCTGCCGGTTCACCATTTGCATGTTACATGGTAACTTTCCTAACTTGGTATCCCACTGTTTCTTCCTTTGTAAAATGAAAATGACATTTGAGTGATATTAATGAAGTGTTATGGAATGTATTGTATTTCCTGATGACAGAGTAAACTATGAGAGCTGACAGCAAGATATTAATTAGCATGAGAACATGCATTTTCCTGTTTCTCCACTTTGACTATAAAAATTTATGAAATCCTATTCCTTCTAACTGTCTAGAAATATATGGAACACAAGAATGGGAAAAGCAGACCCTGACATCTGGGAATTGGCCTGGCACCCAGTGGTAGGCCTTAGCATTTCTTGCTGAATATGAATAATCTCAAAGAATAGTGACAGCAGACATAGTCCCTGTGAAAGGTGAGGTACAACAAGATCACTTCACAATTTTATCTAAGAACAGACAAAAATATTCTGCAATCCACAAAATGCCAACCTGACTGATAATGTGCTCACTGCTTCATCAATTACAGTTTTATCATTGACCTATACTCTTCTCCTTATAGATAATACTTATTGAAATACCTAATCACAGAATTGTCCCTGCTGACAGCAGCCATTCCAGAACAATCCACTACCTCCTCAGACCCTTCTTACACTTAAACCAAGTCCAGATCCCATAAGTGATTTCTAACCCCCTCTCACTGAGAGGTCCTGCAGATGCTGATGGTTTATATTCTTCCTTGGTACAGTGAGAAACCAACCCAACTTGTCCAACCGCAGACATATCCCTGGTGGTCTTTAGAAGACATTGGCAATACACTTGCTCAGGATTTTCAGTAAGGAAAGGGGAGACTTGAGGCAGTACACCTCTTGGAAATATTTCTATTTTACAGGCTTTCTTTGGGAGCTTATAAACCTTCCTGCATTGGAGAACTGGTTCCCTATTGGCATAATAGATTCTTCAATGAGGAGTGGAGTAGAAGTGACAATACTGGAACTAAGGGTACCAAAATATCCCTCTGCTAATTCCAACCTTCTCTGCCTCACAATCCCTGCTTCCCTGGCCAATTCTTGACACCACCCTGCCCAGGCTGTGCAGCAGGGCAGGGATTAGCACCAGCATGTGGAGTCTGGAATTCATCTTCCCGCTGTAGGCCTGTGTCGTGTGGGCCCCCAGCACCAGGCTGCAGCCTTGCTCTCTAACCAGACTTCAGCCTCAATTTCCTGCTT
Source organism: Ictidomys tridecemlineatus (assembly GCF_052094955.1). Classification (NCBI taxonomy): domain Eukaryota; kingdom Metazoa; phylum Chordata; class Mammalia; order Rodentia; family Sciuridae; genus Ictidomys; species Ictidomys tridecemlineatus. The sequence continues at coordinate 183,620,561 of NC_135483.1, forward strand.
AGGATTCCAGCCCATGGCTGGGCCTGGACCTTTGCCTAGAATCATCCTAACCAATTTGGCAGGGGTCCAACACCTTTCTGTCCTTGCTCCTGTCCCTTGCCTGGAGGCTAAAGCTTGTTCCCCATATTCCCAATTGCTGCCAGATCTGCCAATTCCAAACGGGCTCGCTCCCCAGAGCCATGACGTGGCTGACCTTTCCACCACTGGCTTCAGAATGAGTGTTTCAGCTGAGAAAGTTCTCTAGCCTCTTCCCATCTGGTCCTAGGATCTTTCCATACTTCCTCTTGGCCAGTGCCAGCATCCCTGATGGTAGAGCCCACCCAAGTTCTAACAACCCCAACTCACTACGTACAGTTTATTCATGTGCAACTGGACACCTTGCTTGGCCATCACCCAGCAGGGAAAGTTGCTACAAGAACGAGACTGCTGAGTCTTCAGGGCTTCCAGACAAAAATCTCAAATTCAAGAAAGCAGCAGGAAACAGGAGGAGGTTAAGTCCTAACACATCAAGGATCACGTAACAAGAATTAAAGCCATTCTTCTACGTGCCTATATCACTTCCTGGGAACCAATAAATGCAACTTCAAAAACAACCCCTGTGACTTAAATACATGAGAAATTGATGAATACCTACAATTTGAGAATTTACTAGATGTCTGATGACTTCATGGCAAGTATTCAACAAATATATGTCTGACTAGTGAATGGGGTTGACAAATGTAGAGATCAAGGTATAATTTCTACTGCTTTTGCTCAGGGTCACCCAACTAGGTATGTTAAGAACTAATCTGCCTTAGCTCTAATCCAGACTTCTTTGCACTGAAGCAGAATCATTATTAAGTAGATACTGGTTCTTTCGTAACAGCACAAACTTCCAAATAGATTTTTTTTGGATTTTTGCCTCTAAAATTATTAAAGTCTAACTCGTTTTTGGAAACCAGTACTAGCTTCACAATCACTTCATCAGAAAACATGCAATAATTATACCTGATTCTGTGACAAAATTGGGAAAAGAACCCATCCACCCACTACCAAGAATTTATAAACATTTTTATCCGCAAAAGAAACTTTATTGAGTACTGTTATAAAACTTGAAGATTTTTATGCCTTTGGATCACAGAGTGAAAATGAGCTCTGGGAAAAAATGAGACATGGATGGGAAGAGGCAGAAAGGGACACAAAAAGGAGGGAGAGGGGAGGGCATAGAAACAGCTTGGCGGGTTCCTGGAACTGAGCCTGTCCTCCCCCACTTATCACTTCTGAAAAGGAGGCTTTAAGGCAAGAGTATGGGTTACTCCACTGTTCTTCCTGCAATCCTCAAGGATTGCTGCAAAAGACACACCTCTGTGAGTGTGCAAAACCCAGCTGTGTTAGGCCTAACACTCATTTACACTTTAATTAGAAGGAATCCCTTTAATCAGATGATCCAATTGTCTTGCTACTCAAAAGTGTGATTCGCAGAGGACCAGTCATTGATGTGATGCAGACTCTGGACTCCCCCAGACTTAGTGATGCGGAATCTGCAAGAACCCAGATGACTGGTATTTGTACTGACATGGAGAGGCATCCCTCTCACTCAGGCGTTATATGGGGGCAATCTAGACTGGCACAGGCAAGAGGTCATTCTGGTTCTTTAAAGGCCTTCAAAGAAGGTATGGGTGGTGGGCACTGACAAGGATGAGAAAAGGTGCCAAAGACAAATTTACCTTCTCAGCAAGTTTCATTAAGGATCCAAAGGCTTGCAAACCCTGCCTCCGCCCAAACCGCCTGAGTTGTGTCATGGGTTGCTGAAGCCTGCAAGGCTATCTGACTGTGCTGAACTACAGACCATGTACATAACATGTATAGGAAATAAAGTAACAGAATCTGTGTGATAGGCAGTCAGATGTAATACTGGACAAGAGAGATGATGTGATTCTCCAAGGCACCCCTATCACAGCCAAAGTGCACCCAGAAATAAGGAGGATCTGGCTCGTAAATGCCTATGAGTCTGTGTCAGAAGTTCCGATCAAACTGCTGATCCACAATCCACACCACATAAAATTCAGCATGTGCAATCAGCTAGAGAATGAAGATCAAGGGATGCTACTCTGAAGAGCTGAGCAAACTACTTGAGTTTGCTTAATCCACTCACACCAAATTACCTAGGCAGCAACTTCTTACACTTAATTACCTACGTTTGCCATTCAAATAAAAACAAGCATTTCTACTTTTATAATATGCCTCTCTTCTTTCTCTCTCTCTCCCTCTTTAACCTGCTTGTCAGCCTGTCATAAACCTCTGAAAGCTTTAATTACATGTTTTCCCTGGGACCGAGTCTAAATCTCAAGCGTTAACTAATGTCTTTGGCCCGTGGGGGGCAGTGAAGGACAGTAGAACTGGAGGAGGTGGCTGGCGACTGACTTCCTGCTGGGTGGATTTAACCACACAGTCACAATTAGAGACCGGGAGATCAGCTGTTGAGTTTGGCGCAGGTAGGAGCGCTCTAATTAAGCAAGGATGCCTCAGAAGGAGCCAGTGATCCCAGAAGAGGGAGTGCTGAGAAACAGCTAGAAAGGAGGCGAGGAGAACCAGCCCTGATTGCATCCTGGGGAGAGCAGATCTCATAAAGCCCTAAGGCTGGCCTCCAGGGTCTGCCTCCTGGAGCTTCCTAAATCAGAGGTAGGAAGCTCTTCATTTTCAAAAAATAGCTCAGTATGGAGCCACCAACTCCCTCATCCCTCTTGCAGAAAAAAATCCCCTTGTTTCTCCCCGAGGAATGCAATGAAGGTTGAACCAACCCGCCAATTAAGCCACAATAAGAGGAGCCCATAGGGCTTGGAAGGGGGCATGTGTCCTGGGAGCAGGAAACCCCTGCTCACCCACACAGAAAGCTTGGAGGCAGGATGTCCATTACTGTGCATCACCACCAGCCCCATCCTTTGGGAGTGAATTTGGATTCAGCTTTATGCATGGGTATCTTGGTAAAGACGACGTGGGAGCAGGTGCTGAAATTTGAATTCTACTTTCCCAAATAATTTTTAAAAATAAACTTCCCTCCCACGTGACTCCTTTAATAGCAGTCTGACTGCATCTGCATCTGCAGTGCCAAACTTTCCTTCTCAGGCTTCACCCCCACGCCTCAGGAGCAGTATATACATGGTTTCTCATTCATACAAGAAGCCAGAGAAAAATTAAAATGTATAGATATGCTTTGCAAGAAGTGGGTTATTTTTTGGAGATCTATGAATTCCTATTAAGGAAAAACTATTCAGTTGTGATTCTTCCATCTTCCTTTAAATTGACTATTTCTGAACTTTATAATCTTTCTCTCTTTTTTTTCAGGATTTTTTTGATCAAAATATTCCACAGATTTGTGTAATAAAATCTCATAAAAATAATAATCACGCTTTCTACAATTTCACCAAACACTGTACAAGAGACCATTGCCCTGTTTGCTTGATGCTGACATCCACATATTAGAGAAAAGGAAAAAGTTCAACAAGTACAGTTATTTCATTTACGGGAAATAAATGGAAATAACTATACTTGTTATTTCATTTATTTCCCATAAATTAAATAACTGCCTCCTTGGTTAATTCTACAAGTAAATACAATACTCAGTATTATAGCCACCACAAATTTACTGCCACAGACTAGCCTCCTTGTGATGTTCATAAATGTGAGTTTAATCCTCACAAAATCTTTCTGAGATACCTGCAATTTCACCATGGCGTAAATGAGGGAACAGCTCAGCCTCACTTCTCATAGGTGGCAAAGCTAAGAATCTAACAGGGATCTCCCAATGCCAGTTTCAATGTATCTCCACGAAAACCCAGTTGCCTCTCCACTAAAATCTAATTGTATCACAAACAAGCAAAATACAGAAGGTCAAGCTCACTTTCGCAGTATTGCAGGAGGAGTCTGTCTTACTGCTAGGCCTTCGTGGTCACTGGTATGCACTGGACTCTTCCTGGAAGATAACTAGGATGACAGTGGAATTATCTCAGGTAGCCATCAGCAAGAATTCTACTCAAGCCCTCTGCTGAGATGCAATAGCTATCTATGCACTTACGTGAGTTTGTTCCTTATTCCTTGACTTTTCTTTCTTCGTTAACCAAATAGGCATATTTACCCGTCTCCTCACCCTCAACTTTGGAAATTAAATTCCAGGAAGTCAGGAAATTTATCTTGCTCAATGATTTTATAGCAAATATTTTTTAAAATAGTATGCAGTTACAATATTTTTGTAGAAAGAATAAGGAATAAGTTTGAGGCAAAGATCAAATGAGTTCATGTGCTTGAAAATTCAGTTGATTTTCTTTTTCCTCCCATTCCAGTGTGGGGTTAACCCTCAAAGTAGGTTGGTTTAGTCTTATAAACATGCTCTTTCTATTTATCTGGATATGCATTCTCCTCCAACTTTTTTTTAAAGAGAGAGAGAATTTTTTAATATTTATTTTTCAGTTTTCAGTGGACACAACAACTTTGTTTTATTTTTATGTGGTGCTGAGGATCGAATCCAGTGCCAAGTGCATGCTAGGCGAGCACATTACGGCTTGAGCCACATCCCCAGCCCTCCTCCAACTTTTGAAAGATCTTAGCCTTTAAGTATACTCTGAGAACTTCTGAAGTATGAAGATTTTTAAAATCAGGTAAGTGAAAAACAATGGCCAAAATATTTTGATTTGTGTTCCAGTCACTCCATTTATATGACTTTGAGTTGGGCACATAACTCTCTGAGGTTCTAAAAATGGGCATACTATTTCCTTATTTGGTGCTATTATAAATTATTGGTTAAGAAAGTATATGGAAGTATATCCATGTACTTTCTAGATGAAAAATGCTTTTAAGGCAGGTGTGTTCATTAAAACTGATAGTAGTTTAGATTATAAATTCAGGTCATTGCCTTAGTTATTTGACAAGAAACTTTTAAACTTAAGCACGTTGTGTAATAATCACAAGAGCTAATAGCTTGCTGGGAATTTGTCAGGGCTGGGGGCATATTTCAGCACTTTACATATAGAAGTCATTCAAATCTCCCATCCCTATGAAGTGAGTGTGGCAGAGGGGTAAACTGAGGCACAGACAGGCAAAGTAAAAGACACAACTAGAAAGTGGCCTTTGAACTAAGCAGCTGGATTGAGAAACAGCTTTTAACTACTAAACTACATGTGCTTCAGCTTCATGATTTAACCATCTCTTCACATCCATATTCTTCACCTTTTTGCACCATGAATCCTTTTCACAATCTAAGGAAGTCTACAGAGATCTCCTGAGAATAATGTTTGTAAATACCTTAAATACATAAGATTGTAAAGAGAATAAATAACATTGAAAAATTATTTAAGTATTCTTTAAAGCTAATGTCATAGTATGGTAGCATATCTGTTTCTCTGGTACCCATTAAATAACAAAATATTGTGTCAGGGTACTGTCAAGGACTGCCAATTACTGGTAATGAGGAATATATATTATAAGATGAAAATATCTGCTTTCTTTTGGTGTCAAAGTCTCGGGTATTGCTAAACTATGGTTGTTTGTGGCCTACATTCCTGATTGTAGGAAATGCCAAATTTCAAACATGGGGTAGTTAAAATAAAGATGTAACTTTTTCCCATTTGAGTCTATGGACCACTGAATCCTACCTTGTTCCTCCTGAGCAGACCATTAGTTCAGTAGTCTAATTTTAGGATCTACTTATTGGTTTTTTTTTAAAATTTAGTTGTAATTAGACACAATACCTATATTTTTATTTGTTTATTTTTATGTGATGCTGAGGATTAAACCCAGTGCTTCGTACATGCTAGGTGATTGCTCTACTGCTGAGCCACAACCTCAGCCCCAAGGATCTACTTATTGTTTACAGGTAACAGAAAACTCTCATTGACAAGACATTCTAAAGTAGATAAGGCTTGGCCTCCTGGTTATTCACTTGGTAATTTTAACAAACTGCTCAAAAACAGAGAGTGCACATGTTGAAAATACATGGAAGGGCTTATTTTCTCTATGTGAGCCTGAGTCTCTCACTCCTCTGTTTAGACTTCATCATCAAACCTGTGCAAAGCTGCCACCAAATCCCTTGAGTTTCATTATAGAGTGGCTTGCTGGTACATTTCCCCAGTACTTGAGATTCCTGAGTCATTCTCTAATTACTAAAATTCTCCACATTGTTCCATATAACCACTAGATGGCACTGATTGTTTGATATTCTCCTTTCTGCAAGAAATTCTGCCCCAGGCTTCCCACCCAAAAGTTGATTTGCAATTGAGAAAGATTATCTGGCAACTTTATCCACAAACACTGAGAGCTGACATCTCTCTCTCTGAAATGAATTAAAGCTTTTCTCATTCTGTTCTTTATTTTATCTTTAAAGACCATTACATCATTCTGCTCTTCCTTTGATTCTCTAGGGGCTTTTTCAAATCCATTAGAACTTCAGCAGTTCAAGATGTTTCACACCAATTAGGGCTACCTCCTCCAAAATGCCCTGTGCTTTCCAGCAAGGACAAGGAAGCATTGCTGCCTATCTGGGTCGTGGCAACTGAGGCGCGTTTAGAGCAGCAAAACGATGGGGTCCGATGCTTTCCTGCAGCTAGGTATTGTCCTCCATTGCTTCAGAGAAATCACATTTATAGGCTGATGCTTCAGTTGTGGGTCATAAATAGGACAAGGGCTGCACTCAATAAAAGATTGGACCAAGCACTCTTGGTGGTTGGGATTTGCAAGAAGTATTTTTAAAGGAGTAATAAAATGTAACTGTGTTTTAAAACTGTCTCTTGAAATAAACCCGGTCATTATATTAACAACTGAAGTCACATACTAGCGAGAAGCATGATAAAGATATACTCCCAGTCTCACTGAAGTCCCATTGTATTTGCTTGATGCAAAAAAAAAAAAAAAATTATAGCTGTTTGCTTTGCTTATTGCACATAAGACCAAACTTTGCTTATTGCACATAAGACCAAATGGAATGAATCAAAGATGTACGCTGCTATACTCATCAGTCTGATCAAGAGGAAAGAAACTGGATGGTCATCACTGAGGGACTGGTGCCTGCATCCTCTCTGCCAACTTAGGAATCACCACTGGAGCTGTGCCTGACAACCCCACATCGAATGTGCACGATCTGATGGTAACTTCTACATATTTATACCCCCCTTTCTGTCCCAAGCTAACCTTGAGCTTCCCTTGATGTAAAATTCAATCCCAGGATATATTCACCTGCCTATCACCTCTCTTAAAGAGAAGATGGTCAGAGCACAGGCTTCTGATGACATGGGTTTTCCTTTCTCACAAGGAAAGAAAGAAAGGAAAAGGGAAGCAACTCTCGTTGATATCAATGCTCAATATCTGTTGCTTCTTCACTGACTTGGGGCAGAGACCTGTGTGGGTACTTTCAGGAGAGGGCAGCAAGAGAAAGAGGGAGCCGACCCCACACAAAAGCCAAACATGCATTTCACTAAGTGAATGACCTGAGATGAGATCACAAATGGAGTTTGTTCCATCCCCTGGTTTTCTTGTGACTGTGCCTATCTGTATACTGATGAAGAACTATGTATCTCCTCATGGTATTCAAAGAGCCTTGGCTGCCATGTCTCCTATTCCCAGCCGGTGTGCCAGTCCCAGAGCACCAAAGTCCATGCTGTTCACCGCTGATGGCAGGCGGGGGTCCCAGGATTCCCCAGCACAGCTCTACAGGCTGAAAGGGAGATCTGTCTCCTGGCCAGGAAGGGGACAAAGGGGACAATCCCAGAATGCACTTGGTGCTTTCCTCACAGTGGTTCCTTGAAACATTCCAGTGCAGCTGCCCCTATAGGGAGAGAAAGGAAGGAGCCAACTCAGTCCCCGGAGGTAGAGCATTAGAGAATAAAAGGTGCCTTCCACTTCTTTGGAAGACTTCTTGTCTTCCAAAATGCTTCTTATTTCTACTGCCCCCACCCAAAGTTAATTAGCTTAGGGTCTGGGTATGGGAAAAACACTTTCACGGGTCCATTTGATTAAGTACTTTTTTAATTATTTGTTTTAAATTGAGCTTTCCACTCTTCTTCAACATGCCCATAAGTCATCACAGACTTACAGACACTTCCCAAAGAAAATGAGATGGAAAATAATAATAATGGCAATAAAGATATGGACCAGAACTCTAAATCTTAAAAGAATTTGTTTTCCAATAGAAATAATGGGCAATAGATATTCTGAATGTGTGTGTGTGTGTGTGTGTGTGTGTGTGTGTGTGTGTGTGTGTGTTTGTGGGTATGTTTGTTATACACGTCATGAAAAAAAATGTATTTCAACAATTTTCTTTCTTTGGAAAATCCACTTTGCTGGAGGTAGGCTCATCTCTTCTAAATATTTTTGGATATGCCTACTAGTCTTTCCTTTCCCTGGGCTTTTCTCTCTGGCCCACTTGTATAATTCGACGACCAATCAATCACTATGAGTCTTCATTCTCTGCAATCTTTAACTTAGTGCTCCATGATGATTACTATGATCTCACCACGGTCTGCTTAAGCCAGACAATTGGATCTGCCATTTACCTGAGCCTGTGCCAGGAGGCGAACATGTACTACATTTCAGGAAAAACAGACTGATTTGTTCAGGTGTGAGCAGTGGCTTCTCGGCTGCCAAAGCATTCCAGTTGAACAAGATGTTCCAGGAAAATATAATTTTGGAACCAGTCGGTTCAGCTCTAGGTAGGAGAGGCTGCTTAATTACTCTCAGGTGGTCCAAGCAGGCCCTGCAAGAACAGAGTCCAAGCTTCCCAGCAAGCAGGATGCCTGGAGCAGGTAGGCAGGCCCAAGGCCTGAGCCCTCTCCAAGGCCAAGACATGGAAAGTGAAGGAAGAAAGTGGACCAGGTCTGTTTCACAGTGGAAGTTACTGGAAAGTGCCAGAACTAACTCTTGGGCAGAGAGTGAAGGAGGTACTAGGTGGAGGGCATAGCAAACCTGAATCAGATTTGTCTCAGATTCCCCAAGATCTTATCAGAGCCACTCTGTGCTGTTTTACTGTCTGCATTCCTGCCTCTCTCCTGCCACTTCCCATTACTTTATCTCCCACTTGAAAAGATTTCATTGTTAAATAATCTGCAGCATTTCTACTAATGAATCCAGTCCAAGACAAGCATGTGCTGACACTGCTATCTCCTTCATTTCATTCCACATAAACATGATCAAGCAGAGGGCAGTGGGAGAGAGACATCACAGGAAAATACACAGCATAATGAATTTGCTTTGCTGCGATGCTTAGGAATATTCTGAAACCTTAGTTGAGTTACCAAATTTTTACTGAGCTACCTTCTATTAAAACTCAATCTCCTCCCTGCTGTGAACCTAAAGCACATCCTACTCTAAAAAGGGATCAAGAACTAATAGTGGCCAAAGAAGAAGATAAATTCAAAGCTGTAAATTAAGAGGCAAGAGGCTATTTCCTGGAAACCTAGTTTACCTAGGTACCGGTGTGCAAGGTTTACTGGTCTGTAAGAGAATAAAAGGGAGAAACCATTTGAATTTATGAGCTCAGACTACGACTACTACAGAGATCATGAAAAACAGAGTTTTGGAAAGGGTGAGAGAGAAGGTAAAAATCTTTCAACAGAAACAAAACCAAAAGAAAAACAAAAAAATAAAATAAAAGAGTTATATAGTTCACGGCCAGGGTTTCTCATCCTAAGCAAGTGTTCGTAGAGATCCGAGCTAGAGCCAAATCTTAAATAGATCACAAATGACAGCCTGTCTGAGGTGAGATCTACATGCACAAACTAGTTTGGCTCTTTGACATGTATGAAAATCATTTTAGTTCTAAACAGATTAAATTCACAAGAGTCTTTCCTCCACTACATATTGCCAAACTGGCTAAACTGATTTTTTTTTTTAAACCACTGTATGAGCATGGGATAAATAATCATCTGTATATTCAGAACACAAAGGGAGAAAGCAATAATGTCTAAAGAATTTGAATAAGGCTAAGCCAAAGCCTGGGGCCCTGATGCTTTGAGAATATACGGCAAATCAGTGAGAAAATATGACCAATGTTACTCACTGTAACACAGCAACTGCTCTTAGACAAGATGCCAAATGCTTTTTTAAAAAAAGATTTTCCTCATCTTTAAAACTCATTAACAGTATTTCTCATTTGCCTCCAAAAGATTTGAAGCAGCACTCTGAATCCTCAGCATGAAAGATGCTTTATTAGTTTAAGATTTTTCTTCAGATCAAAAATTTTTTACTTAGTTTGGATTTATACATCATCCTTCCTTCATACAATGTGTAACTCTCTAAAAGAAAGGGAGTACATTTATTCTGCTAAATGAACAACAACAAAAAAGGAAATAGCCAGTTTTATAAATAACATGGAAATTTGAATTCAATTTTAAAGCAAGATAAGTATTCCACTAATTCAAAAAATAATGAAACAGTACTATATACAGTTCAGTGCAACTGACATTATCAGGTGTTATTGGTGAATTGTAATTAGCATCAGTCTTGGGGAAGCTATTTAGAAACAGATATCTAATGATTTTTAAAGTTATTAAGAACAACAAAATTTATAAAACCCTAAAGTAAAAGAAATAAGCTTTAAGTGCACAGATGTTCAACAAAGAACACTCTGCAGTAAAAGAAAAATTTGAGGCAGATTTTAATATTGTCTGACAGTATGGCTGAGCAAATTACAGTACAAATTTAGAACCCCTGATAATACAAAAGTGCTTATTTTCCAAGAGGCCGTGGAGAAAAAGGCTCAAAATATAATGCAATCTTAAAAACAGAATGCAGGGCCTGGGATTGTGGCTCAGTGGTAGATCACTCGCTTAGCATGGGTAAGACTCTGGGTTCGATCCTCAGCACCGAATACAGATAAATAATTAAAGGTATTGGGTCCCATCTACAACTAAAAAGTATTTTTAAAAAACCAGAATTCAATTTAACGAATGTTCAAAATGATATGTACAATGCTCCCTTAACCATGATTAAAGATTAATATGAAGAAAAACAAAATGGCAGATGTAAAAATAATAATAATTGCTACGTTAGGATAATGAGATTAAAGGGTTTTTCCCCTTTCATTCAATATTGTCAATGTGCGTTACATTTTTTAGAAGTTTAAGGGCCAGGCATGTAGCTCAGTGGTAGAGTGTTTGCCTGGTATACACAAGATCCTGGGTTCCATCCCCATCAAAAAAAAAAAAAAAAATTCCCAAATCAAAGAAGAAAGGGGAAAAAAAAATCTAAAAACTAGAAACAGGATAAAAGTCATTGCCTTATCAGAAAAATACCCAAACCCAAACCAATGTATCTTTGTGGAAGTCCCAGCTGCCAAAACACAAATCTAACCTCAAGATTGTCAGTTGATTCAGGCACAGTCACTGACGGATTTGGGCTGCAGCGTCAGACACCGGTTTTACTTACTCAACTTGAAAACCACCTCCAGGTTGTAGGGGAAGGAGAAGGGGGAAGCTCAGGCTTCTGAAGAAAGACTTGAAAAGTTAAATATGTTTCGTCTGGGAAAGAAGACGGAGAGGTGATCTCATTTCAATGTTTGGATACCTGCAGCAGATACTCCAGGCCCAAGATGTGACCTGTCCTACCCACTCAGAAGCAAGACACAACTACAGAAGGAGAGGGTTACATTAGAAAGATCTGCTCTCAAACATAATTAGACGTTTATTCCAGTTTTAGTCTGAGTGACAGGATTACAGCCCCCTCCCATCTGTAATCCGGGGAGACTAATGCTTGCCACATACATTTTAATGGATAGAATACTTTGAGCATCTGTAGAATACTTTGAGCTCCTCAGATGAAAGATGCCGTGTGAATGCAAAGAATTATTGTTATGATTTTTGTCTTCTGCCTTCCCTGTTGGTATGAGTTTCCTCGTGACATGAATGGGACCCCTCCAGCCAGCCAGCTGTTCTGTGGCATGTCATCCCAGTGATGTTTTAAATCCTCACGTGGTTCCGGTCCTGCCCAGAACAAGAGCTGCTTAAATGTTAATTGTTTGTCCTGAAGGAAGTAATAGTGCTCACAGCATCTGTCTGGAGCTCAGGGTCAAGGTCTTTGCTAACATGCACTTCCACTCGGCCGGCCTTAGAGGGGTAGCGTGGTTGGTGCGTGTTTATTTCCTTTGAACATCTCTGAAGGCAGAGACTGGGACATTTTTTTTTTATGATTTGTCCTTTGAGAGTTTGCATTCACATGCCACTAACACGTAAGTACCGATTCAGAGTATACCTGGAACCCTTGGCAGATCTTTGACCCACACTATCTCCTTGTTTTTTAAAATGACTTTTCACCTTAAATAGCAATTTATGCTCATTACTTTAAAAAAAATGTGGAAAATACAGAGGAAGTTTTAAAATGCTTTAAAAAAATAGAGCTTACAACCCCAACATCAAAAAAAAAAAAAAAAAATCACCACTGACATGTTGTAAATATAGCTCATTGTTTTTTATTTACTTTTTCTGTGATGTGGGTGCCTGTGCATGTGTCTTTTGCCCACTTAATATAATTTCACAAATATTTTCTCATATACCCAAAGGACTTAAAAACAGCATACTACAGGGACACAGCCACATCAATGTTTATAGCAGCACAATTCACAGTAGCCAAACTGTGGAACCAACCTAGATGCCCTTCAATAGATGAATGGATATAAAAAAAATGTGGCATATATACACAATGGAATATTACTCAGCAATAAAAGGATAAAATTATGGCATTTGCAGGTAAATGGATGGAGTTAGATAAGATAATGCTAAGTGAAGTTAGCCAACCCCAAAAAAACAAATGCTGAATGTTTTCTCTCATATAAGGAGGCTGATTCATTGTTGGGTAAGCAGAGGGAGCACAAGAGGAATAGACGAACTCTAGATAGGGCAGAAGGGTTGGAAGGGGAAGAAGGGGGCAGGGGGTTAGATATGATGGTGGAATATAATGGACATTATTACCCATAGTACATGTATGAAGACATAAATTGATGTGAATATTCTTTGTATACAACCAGAGATAAGAAAAATTCTGCTCTATACGTGTAATAAGAATTGAAATGCATTCTGCTGTCACATATAAATAAAAAAATTAATTTAAAAAAATATTTTCTCAGACACTTAAATTTTCCCAACAAAACACAAGCAATCAGAGCAGCATAATATTCCATCCTACCCTGATGCCATAAGTTTTCACACTTCTCATCTGGTTTTTATAACATCAACAGTTCTCACGAATATGATCAATGGATTATTTGGCTAAGACATTTATTTTGTGTCTTTCAGTCCATATTTGGTCCTCAAAATAATGCTGTGCAATAGAAAGAGCAGATAGTCTTCTCATTTCAATAGATGAATGGATAAAAAAAAAAAAAAAAAAGTGGGCCTGAGGGATAAAGCCCCTGTGCCAGGTTCACACTCCAGGAGACTGAAGAACAGAACTGAGTCTCGTGACCAATCCTGGGCTCAGGGTCTTCCCTGGATCATGTCTCGTGGCCTCAGTGCACATCACCAAATCCTGATCCCGTGCTTGATGGCATTTGTTTCCACATCTATTGAGCTTCTCAAAGTGCATGGATAAAACAGAAGTAAAATAAAATGGCCCTTAAATAAGAGAAGGTGGATAATTAGAGGGATTTTGAAAACAAAACAGTCATGGACATTCCCCCACCACCTGCATTCAGGTAGCATGTGCATTCTCCCTCATGTTTACAAAGCACTTTGTGTATTCATTACCTTTCATCTGACCCTCAGGCTTATCTTACAAACCAGGCAGGAAATAGTGTCCCCCCTCAACTTAGGATAGAATGGAGGTCCAGAGAACATAGGGACTTACTGAGGCCACTCGAGTGACTTTGAACAGAGCTGCTGCTCCTCGTCTGCCGCTCTCCCCACCACATCATCTTTGCCTACAGTTAACATGGGTCTCTCACCTCCCAAGGCTTCGATCACTGTCGATTTTATTACTCTTTCTTTCTTTGATACAATGAATTTCTGGCTCTTCTGTCTAGAAATGTCTTCATCGTGTTTCCTTCTCCAAAGATCTTCCAGATTTCCTAGATATAATGTGAACTGCAAAACAGTTTTCCTGACTGTAAACTCCGCAGGTCTCTGCGAAAAGGGACATCAAAGTAACTAACAGCCCTTTCTTTGGGTCAGGAAAAATGGCAAGGCTTGGTACACATTCTCTCATTTAATCCTCCGAACAGTTCTTCATCTTACTAATGAAGCTTAAAAGAACAAACATCTTGATGGAGAGATCAGGAAGGTGAAACTTGAACGGTTGCCATTTTGACCCTTAGCTGTTAGCAGTCGGCTTCTACTTCTTCATGGTGCAACATTTTGCCAAATGTAGTTTACTTAGCCTCACCTAAGAAGTAAATAGAGGATTTCCTCCCCCTTCTCAAAAGAATCTAAAGCAACCTTCGGTTCAGAAACAAGTGACTAGAGTAATTACTGTGGACTGAATGTCCGTGTGCCCCCAAAATTCTTAGGCTGAAACTGAATCCTCGATGGGATGTCACTGGGAGGTGGGACCTTTGGGTGGCTGTTAGTAGTCATGAGGGTGACACATAGTCAAGAATTGGATTAGTGCCCTTAAAAAGGGGCTGAAAAGACCAGAATTTGTCCCTACTGCCAAGTAAGAAAGAAAGAAAAAAAAAAATCCTCGTGTCTAAACCAGGAAGCGGGCCCCCACCAGATGGCAAATCTGCCAAGGTCTTGACCTTGGACTTGCCAGGCTCCGGAACCGTGAGAAACAAATTCCTGGTGTTTAGAAACCATTCAGTTCGTACATAGCACTTTTTTATAGCAGCCTAAATGGACTAAGACACGAATAGACCTAATATGACAAGAACACACATTTGGTGAATGATTTTTATTTTTCAGACCAAAAGCTTAGCCAATAAAACTGAAGAAACGGACCAGGAAACAGATCCAGATTTGTGTGCACTGGTTACCTCTCAGGCGGAGCATATGCACTATTATTCTCTTCTGTCCCAGCTCAGTCCTGCTCTCAATTCTGACCTGGTCACAGCTATAATATTAGATTGATTGATATATTCGTAGATCAAATAGGTAAATGATAGATATAAAATCAAAAGATTACACAATCTCATGGTTTGTTTTAGATCAATTCAGAAATCAGTGATAAAGAATAAGTGTGTCTGGATATGTCTAAACATAGCTGAGGGATACAAGAATTTAGGTCATATTCTACAATCAAAAACATTCTCAACAGCCTTTTTTACTTCACAAACCAAACTCCTCAATTCCTGGCTCCCAGTGTAACAACTGGGATGAAACTTTGGCTTGAGTTCTAACATCAGTTAAATAGAACCACATATACACGAAAACAACTGGAAGAACAGTCGGCGATATAAGGAAGCAACTTGTAAGTTAATTATAACCCAATTGGAATTCCATCTTTCCATTATCCCTCACACCTTCTTTCCTTTTCCTTCTCACTGGTGACCCATGATGATTTATGTCTTTAACCCCCTGTGCCAGGATGATTTGAAACTACCTTTTACCTATTTCTCAGATGCAGATGTTACTCTATTCTAATTAGCCTCGAGAATCACCAGCTCTTTAATCATTCCAAAGATTGACCAAATTCTAACTCATCTCCTAGTTCCTATCCTCTTGCCTGGTGGTCCATCCTTCTAGCTGCCTCAGAACAGTCTTCCCCAAATACAAAGCCTCCAGTGCTTCCCCATGTCAGAGATACTGACAGCTAAATGTTGTTTCCACAGGTTGCTGGACTAGCTCTCTAGACTCTTCTCACAAGAGTCTCCTCCCCTGGTCCCCACATCTTTCAACTCTGCCCTCCCATCTACAAAATTTATAAGAGAGAGGAAGGAAAGAAAGAAGGGGAATATTTGCTCATGCACTAAAAGCCCAATTGGCCATTAAGGGTCTCATCCTGCACCACGGGCTCGAGGCAGGATGGTTGGATCAAGTAGGTCACCTGCAGAGACTGCAGATGAGGAGCTGCTCAGTGCAGTGATAAATGCAAGGACTGACAGGGTAGGAGAGAAGCGGCAATGGGACTTGCAGGCAGCAAGAGCTCCTGGAAGGAACCAGCCAGCTGGGAGCACAGTCCCCTTCCTAGCACCTCCCCTCGTTCTCACAGCCAGGCCCCCGAATCCTTGTCTCCCGCTTGCTTCCTGTCTCATACATTTTCTGATGCTAAAACAGAACACTGTAAACTGGGTAAATTATGTACAATAGAAGTTTGTCTGTCTCCTGGTTCTGCAGGCTGAAGATTCCCAGAGCATGGCATCTGAGGAGGGCCTCCGTGCAAGAGAGCAGAAGGGCAACAGAGTAAGCACAGGACAGAGAGGGGAAAGAAGTGGTAACTAACCCACACCTGCAGTAGGGGCACCATCCATTCTGAGAGCAGAGCCCTTTCAACATGGTTCTGGAAGGGCCTTTCAAACCATCCTCTCTCCGTTATCATTCTTAAGCCGTTACCTTTCCATTCTAACACAGCCCCTGGCTTCATTGAGGTTATCTTTCTGCTCCGTCCGTCCTCTACCCCTCTCTCCCAGAAATCACAGCACATCTCACCTTGAAAGACCCGGAGTCGGAGCCCAGCTCCCAGTCTTATTTCATGGACCACCTCAACATCCATATCCACAATCTCTCTGAATCACTCTGCTCAGATTCCCTAATCTCTTCACAGCCATGGTCACCCCCAAAATATCGGCACTGTCCAGAACTGCTTTATTGTGGCAACTAATATATATATTTGTAGTTGGACACAATACCTTTACCTTATTTATTTATTTTTATGTAGTGCTGGTGCCCTGCACATTCTAGGCAAGCACTCTACCGCTGAGCCACAACCCCAGCCCCTATTGTAGCATTTTTTACTCCAATATGACCATGTTTAGCTTCTCCAAGCCTCACACCTCTCTTTGGGAACCCCAGTTTCTCAGGCCTTCCCTTTCATTCATTCTTTTGTGCTCTCATGGTGTCATACCTTCTTATCCAGCTCAGAGCCATGAAGCCTCATCTTAAACCCTTTCCTTCTGGTCCATTCTCTCTTCTCTTTTAGGAAGCATTTGACTTCCAACTTCAAACATAAAACAAAAGATGAGACTATTGGTATATGCTTCCTTGGTTTATATATATATATATTTTTTTTTTCTTATTTCTATATATATTTCTGATTTCTAATATATATATATATATATACATATATATTATATTTCTTATTTCTAATACATACATACATAGATGAAACCTACCACATTCTATTCTAGGCCAAAGGGAGGCCTGTCCCCACTCCCAATCAAGGCTACTTCTCTACCCGGCTTCCTCCACCAGAAATCACAGCCCTTGCTCCACTGGCCATTCTTTCTTGCTCTTTTATTCTCAGTCTCTCCCTTTTATCTGATTCCTTCTTTATGGACTCTCAGTAGAATCAAGAGCTTCGCTTAAAGAATAAATTTCACTTGTCTGCTTCCCCCACCTTCTAATCCTCTGGGATTGTATTTCCAGGTAACTTCTTAGAAGGGGCAGCCCAGGCTCTAGCCCAGGGCTTCTGGAACTTGACTTATGCATGAATCTGGGGATTTTGTTCAAATGAGATTATAACTCAGTAGGTCTTGGTGGAGAGAGAAAGTCTGACTTCTAACAAGCTCCCAGGGGAGACCAACGCAGAGGGTCTCTCCACGATCTACTTCTCAAATTCACATTTTCTTCAGTCCATGTAGGTCTCATGGCAAGGTCACCAACAACCTCCTAATTGTCACATGGAACAGGCATCAACCTTTATGACCCACGGGGCGGGGGGGGGGCATATCCAGTTTACTTTTCCCTTTGTGAGACTCCTCCCTTGACTTCCATGACACCACTCTGCCTCGGTGTGTTCCCTGCCGCTCATCACTCCTGCTCAGGCTGCAGAGCCAACGCTCCTCCTCGGTCCTCGTTTACTTGGGGTGTCATAACAAAATGTCAGCAGACTGGGAAGCTTGAACAACAGAATTTATTTCTCACTGTTCTGGAGGCTACAAGTTCCAGGTTAAGTTGGGGCAGGGTGGGTTTCTTAGAGGGGTTCTCTTCCTGGTTTGCAGATGGCTGCCTGCTCCTACTGTCCTCACATGGCCCTTCTCAGAATGTACCTATGCAGAGGAAAATCGTCCCTATCTCTTTCTTCCTCTTCACTTGAGGTCACCCATTCCTATAAGATTAGGACCCCCATCCATATCACTTCATTTAATCTTAATTCCCTCCTAGCAGCTCTATCTCTGCATACAGTGACAGGGGGGATGAGGATTTCAACATATGAATTGTGGGGTGGGAGGGAGGTGACACAGTTCACTCCATAGCGTCTTCCTTTGCTGTCTTTTCGAAAGTCCACATCTTCTGTCCTACTCTTTCTCTTCTGGTCCTTATGCCTTCTCTGGCTAATGTTATTCATACCCCTGGCCTAAAGCACTAGACTCATTGTTTCTCAGATTTCCCATCTGTAGGATGAGGGTTACAACCTCACTACCTCCATCATTAGGAGGTCATAAATGAAATAAGCTGTGTGAAGCTCCAAGCTGAGCACATACCAAATATTCTATTAATATTAGCTAATATTGTAACTGTTTGCTCATCGTTTGTGCTCTTTCTAGAATATCTGTCTCCTCCCTCAATTCTCTACTGGACCTCATTTTACAAAATCAAACTCCATAGAAATGCTCTTAAACTGGTAAGAATTGTAAAAGTTGGTTAGTTGACTGAACTAATCTTTAAACTTGATATGAATGAGTTATATGATTATAAATTATGCCTCAAAAAAATCATGTTTTTAAAAAATGTTAAAGGTCACCTCCAGCATGAATCCTTTTTATTTTTTATCTAGCCTCTCTGGACTAATGTCCACTCTTTCTCTCTCTATCCCCAGTACCTATATCTATCCCAATTCCTGTACTACTTTGGGGCATCTATTGTTTACATGTTTGCCCCCCCCCCCGTTTTTAAGAGTTGACATTCTTAAAAGGAGGAACCACACATTATGTCTTTGTATCTCCAGCTCCCAGCCCAATTAAGTGAATGACTGAATGATTGAATGTCAATGTCTACAAAAAGAAGTGTTTGTTATCCATGCAGGAGCTCTAGAAAGAAGTCACTGGAGAAGAAATTATATTAGCTATTCTGCTGTTGGAGGCTCAAAATCAATGATACTTTGGTACTAGATATGAAGAATTTACTCAATCCAACCATATACCTGATCCCGGAATCTATTAGAAAATTAAATTGAACATGGTTCTTTACTTGGGCTTACATTCTACCAGAAACATTTTCAAATGTCCTCCTTACAAGTATATGTGTGTGTGTGTATGTGTGTGTGTGTGTTTTCCTATGTACTTAATATATTGCAAAATCCTTAAGGTAAAAGACTGAGTCTCATTTATTCTTATTATTCTTATTTTAACTATCCTCAACCCCCATGTTTTGAGATAAGAAGCACAAGTTTACTTTTTAAAGGAAAGCTTTGGCCCATAACATTTAGCCTTTAAATACTTCAGTATTATTTCCAACCAATAAAAAATATTTTAAGTATTATAAGCACAACGCATTATCAACACCTTTAAAATAAACTATTTCTTAATATTACCTTATGCTCAGTTGGTTTTACAATATGTTTGCTTGAATAATTGTCCAGTGTTCATGCATTTCATTTTATTGATATTTATCTCTTAAGTTTCTTTAGTATGCAATAGTTAGAACAGTTTCCCACCCTTTTTCTCCATGTTATTTATTTGTTAAAGAAACCAGATTGTTTATCCTGTAAAATTTCCCACATTCTGCGTTTGGCTGGTTGTTCCTGTGATATTAGTCAACCTGTGCTTTCCTCCTTGTTTCCTATAAACTCATGGTTAGGTCTAGATTATGTCAACAACTAGGAGGGGTCAGATGAGGTTTCACCTCATCTGCAAGCTGAAATCCAATATGCCCAGTTTCATGAATTTTGTGAGAAGACACAAGACTCCTGGGTCACAGACCAAAGACGACTACTACTCAGAGCAATTGCAGTAGCAGGGGTATCAACATTTCTCCTAGTCCCTCAGCCCCAACTCCCAAAGTGTGATGCAAAAAGAAATTTGATAAGACCCTAAATTGATTGAAATGGTCAGTGAGGCTTGAGCACCACTAATTTAGAGGCTTCACTGGATTCGGTAAAGTCTGGCTGTCCCATTATTTATCATTATACCCACAATACCTAACCGTGTTCCTGGCACAAAGTAGGTTCCCTATAAATAATAGCTAATATTTATTGAATACCTATCACATATTCTAAGCCTTTTATGATTTTACCACCTAATCTTCTAAACAGTCCTTTGAGTTAGGTAGCAGTGTCACTATTCCTCTTTATATCTAAGATCATAAGGCATAGAAACATTAAGTAACATATCCAAAGTCAAGGAAGCAACAGAGCCAGAATTAACCCCGGGCCCAAGTGTGCATGTTGCTATCCGCTGCACTGTAAACTATGCAGGATGGTGGAAAGAATATGAATGAATGGGTGAATCTCCTGGCTTCCTTGACCAATGCAGTATATTTAAGAGATGTGATAACAGCTCAAGAAAGAGAGCTGATGCCTATTTATCTTCCTTGACAGTTAGACCTAAAAATATCTTAGTCCAACTTCTTTTAATTTTTTAACAAATAAAGAAGTACAAAATACAAGATCAAGTACAAAATACAATGCAGATGAGAAGCTGGTAAATGCTCTGACGTGGACAAAGACAACGACAATGTGGGAAAACAAATATGGCTTTTCTGTGTCCTTTGAAAAAGTGGGAAAACACATGCTGGAGTTCAGAGCAAGGAAGGGGTCTCCAGTGCAGAGGTCACTTGCCCCAGTGCACCTTTCCTCTTCTCCTCAGAGGGCATCAGCGTGTGAAGGAAAGGCCTTGGGTGCCAGTCCAGGGACATGGCCACACCACTGACCTCCGTGGATCATCTCTGAGAGTTGAGAAAGGAGGAAGTAAAGGGAACTTGAGGGAGCAGCATCCACTCACACCATCCATCCTGTGAGTGCTCACGGGGGGGGGGGGAGGCCAGGTGCCTCCCCTTCCATGAACTCAAATATAAAACACGTGCACTTCACATTTGCAGCCTGAGTTCAAGAGCATCCCAGGGCAGAAGCCATTGGGGGAGCACGTTTAAGGAATAAACATGTCTGTTAGCTGTATTTTGGCTGCCTGCCATTTCATTCGCCTTCCCTCCATTACTTAGAATTACCTGGGGCACGTGGGGCAGATTTAAGTTCCTGAAGGAATAGGACTTTTAAAAATGGATTTTTTGTTCATTTGGCCATTGAAAAAAAATTTTTTGAACGTTGAATATGTTGAACCACCTGTGGCTTGCAGGACATCCCAATAATGAACAAAAAGAGTGTCACTCTGCACGAGATTGCAGGCAGAGAAGACATTCAACAAGTAAGCCCACAAGTATATAATTAAAAATTGTGTGAAGTTCTACAGAAGAAAACATGAAAAGACAAATAGCTTAATGGAGGAAATCTAATGTACACGGAGGTCTACAAAAAGGACTCTCTAACACTTATCCTAAGATGAACATGGATCATAGAGTATAATCAGTAAAATGATGAGGACAGAGATATATGAGCAAAATTTGAGTGAGGCAGTCAACCAATGACAGGCAATCACAAAAATTAAGAGGTAATGAATAAGTAAATGCTAACATGAGGGTAAGGTGAAAATGGAATATAAGATTCATCTATATAACATTGGATCATGTTTTATGAATCAGGTGGACATTGGGTCTGTTCTGCACCTATCATTCGCATATATCCATTGTGCCAAGCCCTATTCTGGATATCTAAGGGTAAATTTAACAGGTCAAGTTCTCTGAATGGTACAGTGGCTCTGGGTCACCTCTTTAAGCTCATTAAGGCCTTTTCAACAACATCTCCCAGCAAGAAGACTACATTATATGACAGGCCCAGGCTAATCCAGGGAAAACTGGTCGAAACTAATATGGATGCCGATTCTGTATAAAATCTTGTGACATCAAACCGTATAATTTCATCATACCGTTCACCATAGGAAAATAATAACAAAACAGTTCCCTATGAAGTGCTGATTTGCAATACTAGAAAAGCATGTAACCTGAAATATTAAAATGCAATTATTAAATAACTAAGTTCATCCAGCCACAGACATTAATTGATGTCACTACCCCAAAGCATACAACATGATTAAATTGGCTATGGCTGGCTAACATGTTATTTTCAAATGTCTTCAGCAGGAATTTTGACCAGACAGTGATCATTGTAGACATCTAATGAACAGTCTATCTAGGACACATCCCTCATATTCTGCAAACAGTACCTACCATCTTTGGGGGATCTTTTCTCTCCGTTCTCTTATTACCCAGCTCTAATAGTAATGATCAAAGGGTTGGTACAATCTTTTTTCATGGATCCTCTCCCTGGCCACAGTAACTATCCCTAAGATAGTTAGGCGATGACCCAAGCAGATCCAAGATTAATTTTTCACCCCCTGACCCAGTTCATGGTCATTTGTCCAAGACTTGGGCAAGTAATCTAGAGTAAGGCCATCTGACAGATCTTAGATTATTCAACCATTGCTGGGAGAGAAAACCCTTCCTTGTGGATGGCAATGTTGGTAAGATGTAATCCCAGGAAGTGTGGTTGGATGTATTATCCCACACTTACAACTCCATGGAGAAAACCAGTCCACAGCGAGGAAGACAGATGAGGTGTAAAGTTCTGGAAGCGTTCAGGTCCGTGTTCCAGTGTGAATTCCTTGGAGTGGCCCTGGCTCCTCAATGCCTGAGGCTTGTGAACCAGTTATTCCTCCAGGGCTTGGACATTCTACCAACTTACATCCACTCCTAAGTCCCCCATTTTTATTTGAGTTGGAGTTGAATTTCAGCCTCTGGAAACTAATGGCATCTGGCTGAAAGCATGATACATCGTTCATTAGGATGACCGAGATAACCTCATCCAAGATGCTAGGCAGTTTGTACTCATGTGGATATGACTTGGTTTAGCACACTATTCCTGCCCTTACCAACCACACTATGGGAGTCAGAACTCCGTCTCTGCCCCTCTGAACCACTCAGAATCTTTTAGAGAGTTGTTGTTGTTGTTGTTGTTGTTGTTTTTAAGGAAAACCAACACCCCCCCCCCGCAAAAAAATTTAAAAACCCAGCAACAACAACAACAACAAAGACCTTAGAAAACAATGGAGGGTTTATAAAATAACTCTAAGAGATGAAAGGTGTCCCATGAAGTCAGGAGAGGTGTCTTTTGCATTGTGAGGGATGAGGAGAAGTGCACCAATCATGTAGCAATCTGGGTAGAAAGGAAAGCATTTTGAAAGCTTAAGGGTATTACTGTGGAATTACAAGGAAGTACATAACACTTATTTTGGTAAATTGTTTTCCTCCATGATGTAGAGAAGTCAGAAATCTTTTCTAGATTAATGAGAAAGCTTGCGTATGACAAACCCTGAAACAGGAGCAAATAAAGTTGGGTACCCTCATTACTGAATGCTGTTCTGTATGGAAACAACACCGTGAACTTGATCCAATTCAAACAAGAAAGGATTTGTCCCAAGGCTCTCTGATCTCTCCCTGAAACGATAAAGATGTGAATAAGACCTAGGTCCTCCAGATCACTAGAGGATAGCACTACAAAGAGAGTTCACAAATAGAGTCACACAGAGGAGGAAGCAGTTCCTTCTCCAAGGAGACACCAGTAAAAGCATCGTGGAGAAGACAGAATTGAAGTAGGAACTTAAAATGTGGGTAGAATGTCCTCTAGAAAAGAAGGTGGTTTAGAACAGAAGTTCTTAAAGTATGATGTGAAGACCCTTTCAGGGCAATCATGAGGTAAGAAATATTTTCAGATGCATACTATGACGTCATGTGCCTTTTTGCTTCTCATTCATTCATAATGATACAATGGAGTTTTCTACTGTACATTTGGAAAATATGTACCACACAGAGAATCATTATTTTGAAATGACCATTGCATGATGTTACAAAATTAGGCGTGGGTAAAAGAATCTTTCAAATTGCAAGATATGCCCATGCATTTTGATGCAACAATAGATGAAAAGCTTAGTGACATGATTTCAAGTTCCAATCAATACTAAGAAACGGCCACTTACCAAGTTTTGGTGTAGCATCAAAGCCAATTCCCTACAATTAACTGAAATGGCTGTAAGAGTCTCTTTTCCAACCACATTTTTTGTGTAAGACCATATTTTGTTCATATACTCAACCAAAACAATCTACCCCAGCAAATTGGGAAACTGAAAGAGCCACTTCTATTAACTCACAGATTTAAAAGATTTATAAAAATTGAAAACAAGTCCATCTTCTCACTAATTTTTTTTTAGTTTGAAAAAATATAATTATTTTCCCCCAAAAAGGGGTGTTCATGCTAACATGTGTTACAGGTTAAACTGTGTCCCCCCCAAAAGATGCTGAAATTCTAGCCATCATTACCTGTTGATGTGACCTTATTTGAAAATAGTCCTTACAGAGGATCAAATTAAGATGAGGACCTTAGACTGGGTTCTAATGCACTGTGACTGGTGTCCTTAATAAAAGGAGAAATGTGGACACAGACAGACACAGGGAAAGCCCCATCTGCAAGCCAAGGAATGCCTGAGACCAGAAGCTTCAGAGGGAGGCCTGGAACAAACAGTCTCCCTCACAGTCCTCAGAAGGAACCATCTGCTGACACCTTTGTTTTGGACACGCAGCCTCCAGAACTCTGAGATGACTAATTTACACTGTTTAAGCACCTGGTCTGGGATGTTCCGTGACAGCAGTCGCAGGAAACTAACAAAACGTATAACTGGCTTATTGTTTTTAACAGATGCACGAAAGTATTTCTAAATTTCACAATTTTAATTTCTGGTGTCGTAAAACCTGATCAATATCAGGCATATAGTAAAGCTCTTTAATAACTTTTAAGAGTAAAAAGGGATCCTGAGACTGAAAATTTGGGGTCACGGGATTAGCAGTTTCCACAAGTAGGGACAACAGGAACCAAGGCAGTAGATCCCAAATCCACTCCCCTATCAGCACATCAGACCCCAAGGTTTGCTCCACACCCACTGAATCAGAACTCCAGAATTCTGGCCTAGGAAATTATGTTTCTAAAAAGCTCTCCAGCCCATTCTTACATGTCACTTAAATCTTGGAGTCAGAAACATCCCAAATGAGTTGACAAGCATTTCAGCCAATACATTGGGTTTGCCGGAATATAGACACTGGAGTGAGCTCAAGTACTCAGGGAGCTGATTGCAAAGATAAACTTGGCACCACCGGTGCAGGGATCGGTTCCTTCCTAACAGGTGCTGAAATAAATCTTGCCTTAGAACTGCAGGATGGATCCCGGCATCTTCAGTGAGCCAGCAAGCAGAAGTGTGTGGCGCTTGGGACTTTGTTCTGCCACCAGTGTGACTAATGGTGACTAGGGGGTTCTGTACGCTCCCCAGGCAGATTTCTGTCCCTCCTCCAAGTCTCTGCTTCTCTATACCCCTGGCTTCACATGGCTTTGGCTCACAATGCTTCAAATTCACCTCAAGGCAATTTTGCAGTTCCTTCTTTATTGCCAACTGGCAGATTCTTTTGTCTTTCTTAATTTCACTCCCAGAGATGGAAAATCTGATTGGTCCAGTTTGTCTTCTAGAGCCAGGTCATGCTCAAATTTGCTGAAAAAAAAGCCTATGGCTTTGCTGCCCTGGAATCAAATGCCCATATCTTGTTCAATCATCTCTGAGCACACAGCCTAGATCAACAAGGTATAAAACATGAGAGCCAATGCAACAGGCACTGCGGCCGGGCAAAAGAGGTCCATCAATTATCATCTTAGAATAGTTTTGATGCTCCTCAGGTAATTCCAAAACAAAAAATTGATTTAAATTTTCTTATTAAGAAATCTGATCTGATCGACTCTTTTTTTTTTTTTTTTTCCACCATAGCGTGATCACGGTTAAGGTGATGGACTGGAGGATGATTATAATGATGATAGGACTTAAAGATCCTAAAAATATAGCTCATGCAGTCCTCTTTGATCCTCTGGCTATTCATTAGTTAAGTAACATCATTCTACTTGTTCTTTTCCTCCTCCTTCATCTTCATTCCTTCTTACCCAGTCCTCTTTCTCTTCCTCTCCCTCCTCGATTCTACCTGTCCTCTAGTGGGAGATTAAAAAAGAAGAAGATCAAGGCACTAATTTCACTAGTTTCACATTAGGGTTTGATTTGGTTCTAGAATAATTTTATGTAATGGCTCTGTCCCTTGCTGTTTTTAAGGAAGAAAAAGCATGCAAATGTTAAATTATTTATCATAAATTTAACAACCACTGTATATTTCAATGATTTGGGTTGTCACTGTAGAGCAAGCTCTAACTGTTGAGACAGGACAGATACCTTCTTTGTGTATTGGTACCCATGATTTCAGCATGTGAGACAGTTTAGTTTTGTGTTTGGGTAAATTATTGGTGTGTGTGTCATTGTATAATTTTTTTCTGTGTTTGTGTATACATGTTTGTAGTTTTCTCAGTATGTGTGTCTTTCAATGGAACAAAATTGCATTGTTTTCTTATGTTGTTCTGTATATTTTTCATTTGTTGCTCAAAATTGAAAGAAGACAGTTTCTATTTTGACTAAATTATTGGATTTCTCAAAAAAAAAAAAAAACAAGCAGAAACATCTCCAAGATTTTGTTGAATCCAATTAGTTCTATGCAACTTGTAGTACATCTGATTCTTATTATATGCTTTTGTGTTTTCTCCAGTAAATCAGTTGAAACTAAGTGACTATGACATTTGACCTACATAGTGAAGGTGTAGATTCAAATTTGCATGTTTTATTGTTCTCTGTCTTTTACATGTCAATGTTCCTCTTAGGACTCTTCTAAGAAATTAATGTGCTTTTTCCTATGTATGGTGGCATCCAAGAGTTGAGCACATCAGCTTCTCTGCAGCGAGTGGTATTGATTCAAGTTCATTTAAATCAACCCATGCTTCTAACTCAACTGACTCATTTATTCATAACAGAAAATACTGGTTCACAGCACACACAACTGAGGACAGCAAAACACTGCAGGAGCAGTTTGATCAAGGTCTCAGTCTCATTTCTCTGTAGTTGTACAGGCTCTGCCTCCCTGATGTGCTGGACCTGCACCAGATCATCTTCCTCCCTGGTAGCCAAGTAGCCACTCTTCATCAAGAAGTGAGGAGGACTTATGCCCTCTCAACCACTGAACAGAAGTCATCAGTTTCTTAACAGGCCAAATTTAATCATGTGTTACTTCTGAACTAATCCCAGTGCCCAAGAATATAATATGCTTCAATTGTCTTAATTCTAATTAGATTAGAAAAATTGTTACTTCTTCCTTCATGGGAGCAGAAATGATTAGAGCAGTCCCAGGCTTCACATCCACACATCACATCATTCATATGAGAGAGACTCTTATTGGGAAATATTGAACATTGTACTTCACCTGTTTTCATAGGAGCCAGTGGAGTAGAATTACTCTGGGGTCAAATCCTTCAAGGTTAACCCATGAAGCTATTGCTGAAGATCAATCTTACTCAAACCAAATGCAATTATGAAATAGGGGAGAGATAGGGTGCATGTTGAGGAGCCAACAAGCAAAGTCCTCCACATGACCACCATGTTTGATTTAATAAATCTCACTGCAAGTGAAAACCACCATCTCCCTCCTCTATCCCATCTGTATCTCTCCAAAAGATACAAGCTCTCTTGAAGAACACAGACTTTCCAGGTATACAGGGTTATTTTTCTAACCAACTTACATGACTTTATCTAAAGTTGCACTGACTATAAAGGAAACTATTAGAGGCGGGTCAGTACAAACCCATTTGGTCTTCTTTCCTCCTAAGTCTCGTAAATTCCTTTGCAAATTATAAGACAGTCCATAACACAATTCCCTATACATCCTATTACATTTGATTTTTCTATTGCTGCTTTTCAAATATTTGGTTTCTACCTATGCACAATTCAATTCAGAACTTTGTATTTATTTCTGGGTCTAAAATGTGGGTCCCACTAAGCATATCATAATACCTTGAAAACATTTCACAATCAGGCAGGACTCCAACATTCATGTTTAAAAATCAGGCTGTTGTAAATTCTCCACCAAGTCCAAGAACAACTGTGAATGGCTTCCTTGAGCATTCTTGCAGGTGCACAGGAAAGAGTTCTGGCCAGAATCAGAGAGGTGCTGGGTCATGGGACAAGAATTCAGTCTTCAACAACAAAGACTTGGGGGATCTACTATCACAAATAGCCTGCATAAAGCCTTCCTTCTTCTATATCAACCAGAGAAGGCGTCTCGACACCCAGTGCTTTTAGTCTCCTCTTTATCTTTCAGGTACACAAAAGGTTTACCAGAAGTATAAGGAAAAAAAAAAAAGACATTCTCTGCAGGCATGTAAAATACTCATGAAAAAGCACAAAAGCTTTTAGGACCTCTTTCTATTCGTTTAGATCTTCATAATTATAAGAACTATTAAGGCATTTGGAAAACAAGTAAAATTTTAGGTGACACTGTGCTTCTGTCCCTAAAATGGTTCCAACTTAATAAAGGTTAGACTTTCACAGGTCCACTTAAGGTTTCACAGCAGAGGGCTCTTCTGGAGACATATTTACATAAGGGTCAAGAAAAAACACAATACTACTAAAATAAAATACTTTGTGGGAAGGGCTTTTACTTCTAATAGACAAATATTCACAACTAAAAATCAGTGCATATTAAAAGTCATCAAAGAAGCATGTGGCAGAATGCACAAGTCAAACCTCTGGCAGTCAAGAATTCTGTCATCAGTCCTCACCCACTGGCCCAGGGTCAGTTCCTTTTCCATCAGTTTTAGCATACACAGCGCCTCACATATCCAAAACCATTTTAGGTTCTCTCTTCCTTTTCCCAGAGGCACCCTGCATAATATCTTTTCATTTTGTTTTGAAAACCAGAAATTGTGCTTCCTCTGTGCTGCATTTTATGCATGTGGTAGAATATGCAAGCTGAAAGTTCTCAACTAATTCCTCCTGCTGCACAGGTGAGTGAGAAGCAGAAACCGAAGAGTGGGAAATTTGAGCCCAACAGGACAGGTTGATGCACCTATAGCTTTCTAAACGTGGAGGCTGGGTCTTTGTTCTCATTTCCATTTCCAGCAGAGATGATTAAATAACTCTACCCTGATGGTTGTTGTGTTGCTAACTAAACATCCCTAGAGTCAATGTTATCCGACTTAGTTCTGAAAGGCTGATATAGTTTCTATTTGTAAAAAAAAAAAAAAAAAAAAAAAAAAAAAAATCAGGAAGTTCCTTTTAGTCTCATAAAGCATTCTTAAAGTGGAAAAAGTTGGGAGGAAGAAACATCATAGGCTTCCAAATTGAAAGACAGAATCAAGGGTGAGACCAATTGATGCATCTCTACAGAATTTTAGAAAAAAAATTGAAAGAAAAATAGAGGAATCAGACACTACAAAAATCAAAATGTCACCTTGCTTAAAATATATATTTTTTTCATAAGGAAAAAAAGTAAAGACTGGTGGGAGGATGTGGATTTAAATTATGATGGAATCTGTTAATATTTCATCTTTGAATTGAGTAGCCTCTTCCATTGGGTAGTTACTATAGCTGGGCAAATGAAAAATCCATCAGTAGGCCAGAATGCAGATGGGAGAGGAGAGGGTCCTACTTGTCCTTTCTCTCCAACTAACCATCTAGTAGCCCCTCTCACTTCCTGGAGATGAGTGAAAGTGGAGCAGGACTCCTGAGCTCCTCCTCCACTCCAGGACCTTCCCCATCATGGAATCCCAAAGCAGTGGAAAGACAAGCTACGGACACCTCCCAACAAGCTCAGGATCATTAAAGAGGTGCTGGACCTCAGTCCAACCAAGATGTTATCAACACTGGTAGTGGGCTGACTTTGATAAATTCTCAACAAAATAGAATTGTTGCATCACTTGGTCTCACCCCTTGATTCTGTCCTTCAATGTGGAAGCCTAGAAACAGAAAAGGGACATAAGGGACAGTAGCACAAAACTGACAAAAGACAACCATGCTTCCCAAAAGACAAGCGCGCTTCCAAGCTCCCCACCTCACTACTCTCACACACTCACACAAACACACACACACGCACACACACTGAACATGTAAAAACACAGTGTAGATGCTGAGAAAGTGGCAGACATGGAAGCAATCAGGAGGATGTGGGGAAGTAACAGATTAGGCAGGAGCACGTGCACGCCAGGCACAGAGGGCCTCCCCTGGTGGCTAATGAGACGAGGCTGGCCTTGGAAAAGCGACACTAAGGGAACCAGACTCCGGTTTCACTAAAAGAACAGATCAATCCTAATGGCAGTTCACTCGTGTAGACTAAAATCCCATTTTCCTCCAACAGGAACTCAATGGGAAGGCCATGTGGCCCCAATTTGAAAGAAATGGGATAAGTAAACCAGCCCCAAGTCCCACAGAGTGCTGAAAAGCAGGCTGTCCGTGGGCATGGACATGTTCTATCCATGGACGTTTCTGCAAGACCTAAAAGTGTGGGAGAGAAGAATCATGAAATAACAATGTGGAGTTTTAGGTTTCTGATTCAAAAGATGCCATATTGAATTATAGAAACATGAGACATTTGCCAAATCCAAATTTCTTAATTATGTTTTATTTACTTGGACTTGAATCCATTTAAAGAACAATAACTTGAAAGTAATTTGGGCATGAAAAAAAAATGTGGACTCTCAGAGCTTCCAGAGCTCAAAGCTTCCAGTTCCAGAAGGAAAATGGAGTCTGGAGACATGTGACCTTCCCCCCTCTCCAGGCTCCTCAGCACCGAGTCTGCGGTGTGACTTAGAAGGGCACCCAGCATCCCCTCCGAGAAGGCAACCCTCCGCCAGAGGCCCTGTGGCAGAGGCACCCAGCTGTTTGCAAGCACTGTTTGAAAAGTGTTGCATCCAAAATGTCCAAGACGAAGACCACACACTGACCGCTGCCATATGCCCTGTGGAACAATGAGAAGCACGATACTGATTTAGTGGACTGGCTTCTTGTGCATTTCTCTCCTCCTGACAAATTTGCTTTGAGCTATTTTGTTTTCTCTGGTGTGAAGTACAAGGTAATGAGACCAGTTTGCGAAAAATCACATGTGCAAGTCAGCATCAGTTGGCCTGCCTTCCATTTGCACAAAGTCTTATGGAAGTCGGAGCAGGTGGACTTTATTGACATTTTCAGAAGCAGCGTTGAGCAGGCAGCATGCCAAGTCGCAGTTTTGCATTCCGTAAATATGCATATTTAATATCTCTCTGCATGAATCAGGGATTATTCTATTCTGAAGCACATAAAATTTCATGTGAATTCCATTTTTTTGTGTGTCTTGAAATATATCATTCATAGACGGTACCCACAGTGGAATTTACTTAGCATTTAACAATGTCATTATAATAGACTCTTTAAAACTATTATATTTCAGATGGGTAATAAATCAGATCAAACTTTAGAAGAGCTGTACTAAAAACTGAGCTGGAATCTAAGAACACCGAACATTTCTCATGTCTATTAATTTTGATCCTTATAGTTGGCATGTTAAAAATTTGGGAATTACTTCAACGTAAAAAGTGTCCGTTGTCTAATTTTAAATGAAGATCAAATTTCAAGCTCCTGATAGGTCTCTCAGTTCTGCACACTTAGTGCATTTCAAATGCACAGTATTCAACACTTTCTGTGAACAAAGCAGGAAACTAGAGACATGAATCCCCATGATTTCTGAATATATGAAGAGGGACACATCAATTTATGAAATAGATTACCCCACTCTGTTATTTCTCAGGATGTCGTTAAACATTCATTCTTTAAGAAGCAAATGACCTTCAAGATAAAACATTTTGGTAATTATGGTGTTAAGCAAAGTTAAGGATTTGAAATATTTCTTTATTGTGGAACTTCTTAGAAAGTGTTTACATGTGTGTGTGAGAGAGAGAGAGAGAAGTGGGGAGATGTGGTGCATGGTGCTCATGTGTGTCATGCATCTCCAGGATGAGTAGGTGGCATGCAATTCCCAAATCAATCTAAAAATTCCCTTCATACCCCACTCTTTTGGATGAGCCTCTATCAATCATTTCCATGAAAACCCATGTAGAAAAACAGACATCTTAAACTTAATCCTGGAGTTTTCATTTTCCCATTTTTTTTTAACTATGCTTCCCAGCTGGATCATAAACTGCCTTGAGAGCAGCCATTATATTTTTTTAATTCTTTACACCCCATGTGGATCTGGAGGCCTCCCCAATCTCATTTGTTTGCTCCACTATTCTCCTCTCTCAGCCCCACAGTGGTTCACACAGCCTGTTCCTGGCGTGGACCACGGAGCTTCTCATTCGTGTGTTTTGAACCTTCTACCCAAAGACAGTCATGACTATCTCTCACCTTTCATACAAGTTCTACTGAAGTGACACCCTCTATTTGTTGAGGGCCACAGCCGAGTCAGGATGACGCATGGCATTTTTGCCAAAAGTAGTGGTTGAGAAGTGACGCCTTCAAGCCATTAAGACGATGACTTTTGAGTTCTCGCGGAGTCCCCG
Source organism: Ictidomys tridecemlineatus (assembly GCF_052094955.1). Taxonomy (NCBI): domain Eukaryota; kingdom Metazoa; phylum Chordata; class Mammalia; order Rodentia; family Sciuridae; genus Ictidomys; species Ictidomys tridecemlineatus. The sequence continues at coordinate 183,653,147 of NC_135483.1, forward strand.
TTGAGTTCCCGTTGAGCTCTTGTGGGGATTCCTGAAGAGTTCGCATTGGTTGAGGAAGTGCTGGAGGAGGGATTTCCGGTTGGTGGTTCCTGGAGGAGCTGCGTGGCATTTGGGAGAGTTCCCAGGAGCATGTGTGGAGTGTGCTGGTGGAGTTCAGAAATAAAGTTTGTTCCTGCTTGAGCGGCTCGTGATTTGTGCCCAGCCAGACTGCGGCATCTATTGTTCTTCCGTCATTTTCCTCCCTTGTCCTACTTTTCCTCATGGCTCACAACACTACTTGACATTTCTATTGTCTGTGCATTTGATGATTGTTCCTATCTTCATCTTCACCTATTAAATTATAATCTCTACCAGCACAGAGACTACACTTCCTTCATTCACTGCTGTATTCAGAGTCCCTGGGGCATTGCCGGCTGCCTACCTACAAATGAACAGGTACCTACTGAAAGAATGAATCAAAGAATCCTGCAAGAGAAAAGAGACAGTGAGAGAATCTTGTTCATGGCACAATTCTTTGTACTGGTGCATCTCCATTTTCCATAGTGGGACTCACTGTGATATTTTCATATGGCACAATTCTATTTGGTCTGTTTCATTCTCTGGTACCCATCCCCTTTTCCTCCCTTCCTCCCTCCCGAATGCTCTACCTCAGGGGATCCCCCTTCTGCTTTCATGAGATTCCTTTTCTTTCCTTTTTTCACTCTAGCTTCCATATATGAGAGAAAACATATGACCTTTGACTTTTTAAGTGTGACTAATGTCACTTGGCATAATGTTCTTCAATTCCACTCATTTTCCTTCAAATGGCACAATTTAGATCCTTATGACAGACTAAAACTCCATTGTGTTTATAAACCCTATTTTCTTTATCCAGTCACCCATTGATGGACACCTAAGGTTGGTTCCATAATTGTTATTGTGAATCGTGCTGCTATAATCATGGAATGCAATTATCACAACAGGGTGCTGATTGCTGTTCTTTGGGATAAATCCCAAGGAGTGGTACAGCTAAGTCACAGGATGGTTTCATTCCCATTTTTTTTTTGAGGAACCTCTATACTGGTCTCCATCATGGTTGTGCTAATTTACAATCCATCTAACAGTGGATAAGTGATTTTTTTTCTTAGCACCTTTATCAGCATTTATTATCATTTGTATTCTCAATAATTGCCATTCTAACTGGGACAAGATGAAATTTCAGCATAGTTTTGATTCACATTTCCCTAGTTTGATAATGCTGAACAGTTTTTTTAAATATTTGTTGAACATTTGAATGACTCATTTTGAAAAAAGAAATCTATTCACTTGCCCATCTATTGATTATTTGATTTCTTCAGGTTACATTTTTTTTAGTTCTGTCTATATTCTGGATACTGTTGGAAGAGTAGCTGGCAAAGATTTACTCCCATTCTGTAAGCTCTCTCTTCATGCTCTTTATTGTTTCTTTTGCTGTACAGAAGTTTTTAAATAGGATATCTCCCATTGGCTATTTCTTGGTTTTATATCCTGAGCTTTAAGGGTTTTCTTGAGGAAGCCATAACCTGTCCTATAGGATGCAGTGTTGATCCCATGTTTTCTTCTATCGGCTGCTAAGTTTCTGGTCTGACTCCTAGGTCTTTGATCCACCCTGAGTTGAATTTTGTGCAGGGTGAGAGGAAACTCATTTCATTCTTCTATATATGAATATCCATTTGTTAGAAGCACTGAAGCACCATTTGTTAGAAGTTTGTCTTTTTAGGAGGGACTTGGTCAAGGATTAGCTGACTACATCTGCATGGGTTTGTCTCTGTGCCTTCGAGTCCATTCCATTGGTCTATGGGTCTGTTTTATGCCAGTACCATGCAGTTTTGTTCCTATATCTCTGTAGTGTAATTTGAAGTCAGGTGTTGTCATGCCTCTGGAATTGCTGTTATTGCTCAGAATTGCTTTGTCTATTCTGGGTCTTTTATTCTTTCATATTAATTTTAGAACTTTTTTTTTCTTTTTAGCTCAGCAAGACAAACTTTACTTCTGCAGAAGACTGTACTATCAAACAAAGTCTGGCAAGTAAGCACACTTGGGTGGGCAGTCTGTCTGCTTTTATCCTTAACACAGCACTTCTCCTTACTCTGATAAGAGAAACTCAGGATCACAATATTCCCATTTGGCTAATTTTAAAATTAGGGAGAGCAAAGGGAAGGGCTATAGATCTGACATCACAGGTAAGTCTAAATATTGTTTTCTGAAAATGGACCGTGGGACATTTAATTTCTCCCAGTCCTCCCTTTTCCTTTTGGGCTCATTTCATTTTGCAATTGTGCCCTTTGGTATTGCCATCCATCCTAGGTACATTAACTTTGTGGGATGGAAATCACCCATGGTAATAACCTCTCCCCTTTTTATCAGTTCAGATGGCCATCCTGAGGAGCATGTGGGAAGGTCCTTTCCAGCTCGGTTGAAGGTTGTCTTCTTTCCAGGTCTTGATATAAATTAAGTGGCCAGGCTGGAAGTGATGAATTGCAAGCTTCAGAAGAAGAGTCTGAGCAGCAACTCATGATAATCATGCCAAAAGAAAGAAAGGTCTCATATTGACTCAGAACAAACTTGTGACTCTGACAGAAGTTTTTGTGATATTTATCAGGCAGTGTTACTTACTCTGGGAAGGACTGACACAAATGTACATCTCAAGTAACAATGAAAGAACATTGTCTTATTATCCAAATGTCCATGTATGGCAATGTTTTGGTTATATTCTGAAAGGTTTTTAAGACCAAGTTGGTCATAACTAAACTTATTTTTATCTACTATTATAGTCAGCTGAGATTTGTCAAGGGTAACTCTTGGGAACTTGTGAGAAGCCTCTTGGCACCTTTTCCTGTACCAGATGTACCATCTCCCAGGATGGGTCAGGGTCTTGCTGACTACATATGGATTCCCTTGGAAGCATCAGGGATATTCCCCTCTCCAATGACCCTCCTCTTTGCAGAATGTGCACTGGTTGGCTTCCTGTTCTCTAGGGTCCTTTTAATCTCAAACTGAGTGGGGTGACTCACCGGAGCTGCAGGGCCCTTATAGGGGGTCCTATAATTCCCTGGATTCTGGCCAAACTTTGGGCAATGGCCAAAATATTGGCTGCTTTTTCTTGACCCTTTCACTTCCTTAACTTTGTCTCCAATTTTTGGTTTTAAACACCCAGCATGCCAGTTTCACCAGTCTTGAAGTAGAAGTACAGGGCTTTAATTTAAATGTCTATAATTTTATAGTTACCCCTTCCATTTAATTGGGGTAAGTATTAGTACTAGAATTTAGCTTTATATCCCATCTGTCCTGTAACTGATGGTTTATTATGGCCTTAAATTAACTGAGGTTGTTCTATTAGAAGCAACGTTTCTGCAAAACACTAACATGGAATAGTGATAACATTTTACAAGGAAAATACAAAATGAAGTTAGCAAGAGCAAAAACATAATCCATTTGTATAACTGCTATGAACCAAGAAATATGATTTTTATAATCCCAAAACTGTAGCGATATATTATATCCCCTATTTAATTCCTTATTTATTTTGAGATCCCAGTAACCTTTATAACAACAACAAAAAATCTACCTTTTGAACATGACTTTCGATGTGCTTAATTCTGGTCTACTTTGGAATCATTCTATCCTGGAGTAGGGTGAGAGACAGAGCCTTCTCTTAGATGAAGCAGGGCTTCAACAAATCTTAGGTAAAGTGCTCTATTTCTGAAGCTAGTTTTTGGCTCTTTCTTAAAAATCATTTTACAAAATTCTCACATATTATTGCCTGAATCTATCTGAATATCAGTTAACATATACAACATTATATCTGAAACATGAACCAAACAGAAAGGCTAAGAGGGCTCTTAAACAAATCAGACTCTCCTACTCCCTTCCAAAAATGCATATAAATTTTCATCCCCAGTGTGAATAGTAATACAAAATTACATAAGTTATTAACAGGATAAATTTATCCAATTACAAAATGCTAAATGACATATATACCAACCAATTTTGTTGTTTCTGTGTAAATCTGAAGGATACTATTGCTACAGACAATTTTAGTTTGGAGAACAACAACTTGATAAGATGCTCTTAAGCTTTACATGCTAAAAGGCTTGTAGAAAATGAATACATCTAATAAACAGAGAAGCCAATAACGGTTAGGGTCACAATTACACAGATGTTCTTATTAACTAAGCTTAAATTTTACAAAAAAAAATCTTAGACAAGGCTCAAGCAGTTCTCAGATATATGAATAACATTTGTTTATTTAGCCAGTTATGAAATAATAACTTAAAAGGCTTTAAAACAAATACAAACTCTAATCCCTTTAAGACTTAGTTTGCCTAAGTAATAAAACCTAAATGCACAATAACTTATCTTGATAGATAAGAGCAGATCAATGTTTTAAGGAGTCCTTGTTGTTTCTAAACATAGAGAATTAGCATGTTAAAGGTTAACTTTAGGGGGTAAAAAAACCTTTAAATAAATTTGTTTTGTGAAATCCTTTGATTTACAGTACTTAAAACACAGCTGGAACTTTTGTACTCTTTGCATATAGAAATACCTGTCAGAATTTTAACTTGTAGTAACCGTGCATTCAGTGAAAACCCAGAAACAAAGCAGATTTGAACTGTTTCCCATTTACCAACAAGTTATAAAAACACATTAAAAAGCTCAATCCCATTTATTTCAAACTTATTTACACATTTTTAACTTAGATTATCTATGAAAACTAAGGTATCAGACAAGTCTAGTTGACACTTCAATTCAGTTATTCCTGCCAAAGAAAAATCCTTTAATGCTGTGGACATTGTACTTTTAATATTTAATAGACATCAATGCTCTCTTGATTTACTGGATACTTTAAAAAACCTATGGATTGTATCATAAAGATATTTGTACTTGTCTATTTAACCAATTTAAGTCATGTGATCTGAAAGGCATTTGGATTCATTCCTTTTTTAATGAGCGCTCATTTATCTATATGCTAAATTTGGCACCATGTAATTGATACAGACACAAGAACTTATGTAGACACAACACAGAATATACAGGTGTGCACATATATACATAAAACAGACAGGAAAAAAGGGTTCTGTAGCTTTTACCAGGTATTAAATCCCAAAAGATAGGAGAAAAAAAGAACTATCAGATTTAACCTTTTAGAAATTAAAATAGAGCCTGTCACAGATTTTTACAGTATGACTCAGACATGGGAAGGGCCTGTGCTTCTCATTTTCCTTCCCTGTCCTTAGGCCTAGAAATTTTCCTGGAGATTTCTTGCATACCCCAAACTCCCTGTATGTTCCACGAGACCAAATGAAACAGTGTTTTATCATCTTCGGTTTCTTTTTCCCTTTCTTCCTAGGACTATCTTTCCAGTATTTGAATATAAGGCCTAGAGGGCTACTTGGGGGAATTCCAGTGTATTCCCCTGTAGATTATTTTATTTAGAGGCTCAGCCTCCCCACTGGAGGTTTCTTGCACTACCTCTCCCCATCCTGCTCTCCTGGGTGTGGTCCCTTGTTTCTAAATAGAAACTCAACCCCCATTCAGTTTGGAGGTTTCTTGAACTTACATCTCAGTCTCATTTACACAACCTCAGGGATATGCCAAGCACCAAGGAAGTACTTCTTTCTTGAGAATACATTTTCCTACCCGAGTCCAGCATGGAGTTACCTGGTCACTGCAGTGCTTGCTTGGGCTCTTGCTCTGCAGTGAAGGTCCACTTTTGATTTGGGGTCCATTCTGAGGTGCTGTGACAAGGCAGCAAAATGTATCTCCTCTCAGGTGAGAGTCCCCAGAACCCCCTAAATGACATATCGAAACTCATGTTTAGCATCAAATTGTTCAAAATGCCAGGATGCTGCAAGGCATAAAACACATGCTCAGAAGTAGCTCGACAAAGCACACTATTTCTGGAGAAAGGTGTGATACTGAGGAAAGTCTGGCAAGCAAGCAACCTATTTTTCTGTATTTTTCTATTTCTGAAGAAAGTCATTGGTATCTTGATGAGGCTCTTGAATCTATATCATTATTGGAAATATCACTATTTGGACAATATTAATTTTTCTATCCAAGAACATAGGAGGTCTTTCCGTCTCCTAGTGTCATCCTAAATTTCTTTCTTCCATGTTCTATAATTTTCACTATAGAGGGCTTTCACCTGCTTGGTTAGATATATTCATGGACATTTAATTTTTTGAGGCAACTGTGAATGAAATTATTTTCAATCAGCTCCATTAAAGGAGCTTTGAACTAGAGACTCCCCCAACCTAGAAGACCAATACCTAATTTTTAAACTAAATTCAAGATTTGTCTTTGAAAACAAAATGACAATGGAAAAGAAGCTCACGGGTAGAATGAACCTGTATCCTACCAGATAGATGCAAAAGAGAGGAGGTCTTTTGGACATCAAAGTTTGCCAATCAGATGGTTGGAATCAATTGCATACATCTAAATCTTACCTGTTTTCTTGTTTCTTAGCAGAAGCTGATAATAATCCAAAGAAGCACTTAATAAAGAAGATTAATGTGAGAATCAAGAGAACTACATTCTCAGCAATGACTTTGTCACTAAATTCAATAAATCATTTAAAATCCCTGGGCCTGCTCTTTCATTCTACATTTTTATGAAAAAATAGTTTGAAAATTTTTTCTTCACTAAATGTAAGTAGTATGAATTCATTCATTCTTGATGTGGTCTATGCTAAGAGAGGTTTAGGAGATGTTGGGATACGGAGCTAACAAGTTATCATGACAGGATTTCTCAGAGCTTTCAATGTTCACACATATATTAGGACCCTCCACTGTGATAACTAAAGTAGGCAGAGTTTTCCAAATATTTTTTTAACCAAAGAACTGACTTCATATCCTCTAAGACATTCCCCCAAGAAACACAAGTTTAAGAAATACTAGAAATGGTTGCTGAGGCCAGTTGTTGTGCTGACAATATCTGACTGTGAGCCATTCTGAAGTCAAACAACAACAAGTGCTGGTGAGAATGTGGGGAAAAGGGTACACTTGTACATTGTTGGTGGGACTGCAAATTGGTGTAGCCAATTTGGAAAGCAGTATGGAGATTTCTTGGAAAGCTGGGAATGGAACCACCATTTGACCCAGCTATTCCCCTTCTTGGTCTATTCCCTAAAGACCTAAAAAGAGCATGCTACAGGGACACTGCTACATCGATGTTCATAGCAGCACAATTCACAATAGCAAGACTGTGGAACCAACCTAGATGCCCTTCAATAGACAAATGGATAAAAAAAAAATGTGGCATTTATACACAATGGAGTATTACTCTGCATTAAAAAATGACAAAATCATAGAATTTGCAGGGAAATGAATGGCATTAGAGCAGATTATGCTAAGTGAAGCTAGCCAATCCCTAAAAAACAAATGCCAAATGTTTTCTTTGATATAAGGAGAGTAACTAAGAACAGAGTTGGGAGGAAGAGCATGAGAAGAAGATTAACATTAAACAGGGGTGAGAGGTGGGAGGGAAAAGGAGAGAGAAGGAAAATTGCATGGAAATGGAAAGAGACCCTCATGGTTATACAAAATTACATACAAGAGGAAGTGAGGGGAAAGGGGGAAAAAACAAGGGGGAGAAATGAATTACAGTAGATAGGGTATACAGAGAAGAGGGGAGGGGAGGGGAGGGGAGGGGGGATAGTAGAGGATAGGAAAGGCAGCAGAATACAACAGACACTAGTATAGCAATATGTAAAACAGTGGATGTGTAACCGATGTGATGCTGCAATCTGTATACGGGGTAAAAATGGGAGTTCATAACCCACATGAATCAAAGTGTGAAATATGATATGTCAAGAACTATATAATGTTTTGAACAACCAACAATAAAAATTTTTTAAAAAAGAAAAGAGATTCATAAATATTATCATTTAATAAAAAAACAAACAACCCAGTAAAAGCTGGCTTTAAATATTTTTAAAAATACCCAAATTACCAATAAACGCATGAAAAAAATTCTAAGCACCATTAATGCAAATTTAAACCACAATGGGAAACCACTATATATACCCATTGGAATGGCTATCATCAAAAAGACTAACAACACCAAGTGTTGGTGAATATCTGAATACTCAGACATTACTGGTGCAAATATTAAATTATACAGCCATTTTGGAGAACAGGCAGATGCTTTAAAAATTAAACATACACTGACCTTAGGGCTCAGCAATTCCACTCCCAGCTGTCAACTTAAAAGAAATGAAAATATGCATCTATAGCAAAGCTTTTACACACATTTTCATAGCAGCATTGTTCCTAATAGCTAAAACCTGGAAGCAATCCAACTACTATCAACCGAAGAATAGAAAAAAAAACATGAAATATAAAAATAAATACAAGAAAAAGTTACAAACTGCTGATACATGCAGCTACATGGATGAATCTAAACACATCGTGTTAAATGAAAGAAACCAAATGGTAAATTGATTAAGATTAAATGTGTGAAATGCTTAGGAAAGATGAATTACAGAGATAGACATCATTTTAATCATCCTCTGGGGCTGGGCGTGTAAATGTAAGTCAACAGTTAACTAAAGTGAGAACACTCAAAGGGGTGAAAGAAGAAGTGCTCTAAGATGAATTTAAGAATAGCACACAGTGAATCAATTAAGAATCATTAAGCGTATGCTTACAAAGTGTTTTTCATGCAATTATGATGTGTGAATAGCACATGAATTATACCTCAATAAAACTGTCTTAAAGAACAATTCAGAGATGTTTCAATGTGAGGGTGAAATGAAAAGCATGGAAGAGGAATCCGTGGAGGGCTGGAATACCACTCTAGAATGAGGTCATGCCTTCTTCAGGTGAGAATGTGCACACACAGTATAGCAAGCACCCCCTGGGATGGTTTGCCTGATTGGAACTACAAGTTTTTATTAGTTCAAAGCTGTCAAGAGCAAATCTGCAAGACTTCCTGGAAGTGTGTATACATGTGTGTAAGTGCACACGGGTGCGCATGCATACACACACACACTCACACACACACACACACACACACACATTCATGTATTCCCTCTTTTTTGATAAAGTGATAAAACTAGAGGGAGCCACCAAAGACTCATGACCCAAAAGAGACATGATCTGGATTGCAGTTTTACAAAACCACATTGGCTGCTTTGAGGTAGGGAAGAGTGACCTCAGCCAGCATGAGGACTTGGGGGTCTACTGTGGGAGTCCAGGTCAGCTATAGCAGTGACAGCTTGAAGGCATTTAGAACAGTAGCACAGTAAAGAGCAAGAATGATGGCATCGAAAAGATGCAGGTTCGTGTCCCAACCCCACTCTTTCCCATCCAAATAGCTTTAAATAGCCTTCTGAGTCTGCGTGAGCCCTAGCTTCCTTTTTAATCGGAGTGGTGATATCACCATTTATTTCAGATGATTATTAGAATGATTCACCAAAATAGCACATACAGAGCACTTGGAATATAGTATGTGCCCGATAAATGATAGTGCTGATGCCACTTCGAAATGCATTCCACCAACTCTGCCATCCACCGTGCAGCAGACGCCTCGATGCTCTACTCATGCCACCTTGAACCACCTGGGCCCACCAGCAGGTACGGTGGACAGTTTCTAGCACAATCAACCTCCCACCTTAAGCACCAGCCTCTCCACTCTCTGCCTGAGGATTTCTCTGGCATCAGAAGGACTTGCTGGACAATGAGCAGAAGTTAACTTCACAGCAGAGGCAACCATCGGCCAATGGAGGATGGTGGTTGGTGGATAGACTCAGCCGGCTCCCCCTCCTTGGTGGCTTCACACAGTTTCTTGGAGAGGGACTGAGCCTCATTTGTTTGCAAGGAAGCCCACCCGTTGACTTGCTCTTTGTCCTCTTCCCTCCCTTCCCTGTCACTTTCCCCATTTCTGTACATCTGTTTCTAGGGATCACCTCCCAAACAGACCATAACCATGACCTTGTCTGAGAGTCTGCTTTGGGGCAATCTCTAACTAAAGCAAATTAGCTGTATGTGCTTAAGCATCTCACCAGATCCCCTGAGCTCAAAATGAGGTAATTAGGGAGACAATTTCCATGATTGTAAAGGTTATTTATTTTTGTCCACACACATGATAAATGTAATGTACGTGTTTTTAGTTCAATGATTTAGAGTGAACACAAATCTGGCCACGCATTTTCCTTTTGTATAAAGAACGCATGGTCTCTGCGTGTGTTACCACAGGAAATGATATGCTGCTGATTTTTAGTGATCATGGAACATGGTATCATAAACGGGACACAAAGGTTTGTAACAGCTGTTGAAATAAAGGTCTGGTGAGCTCATTTAGGTGTGAAGAACATGACAGACTACATTTTACAAAGATGGTCACATTAATGGCTCTCGTCTCCCACAGGCAGCCTCACCCTGGACCTTGCTGAGTCCAGAATCTTGTTCCCTCCCTGGCGTCTGTACGGGTCCTGGGCACACTGTGGTAAACAGGATGGAAACAATCTTGCCCAAGTTTTGAGTGAAGCATTAGTTCTCCCGACACTTCTGGTCTTTTAGGAGACCGGAAGGGAAAGAAAGGTGGAGGAGGGGAGAGTGGCTTTCCTGAGACTTCCCTGCCCTGTGAGAGCCGAGCCAAGTGGCCATGAGACAGAGGGCATCAACGTGCATGGAGAAGCCCTCTTCAAGATGCATCCTACAGAGCCCAATGTCCCTGGTGGTGCAAGATGGACAGAGACATGCTGCCCAGGGAGCTCTCCATGAACCCCTGCCCAGGAAATCATGAGAAAAATAAATAGTTGTGTAAGTTGCTAAGTGTTGGGGCAGCTCATTTCACAACAATAGAGGGTGGAAGTGAAGAATTTTAAAGTAATAACTGAAAATCAAGAATTTCAAAGTTTATGAAATGCTATTTCCTACAATTAGACTGACTTCAGAAAAAAAAAAGAGTTATAGATATGGTTTCAGAAAACGTGGGGATGAAGGTCCTTTTGGGGGAAATAGAAACAATAAAAGCAGAATCCTATTTGAAGTCTCACTTTTTTCATTAGCTGCCGAGTAATGAAAAACAGCCACCCGGAATATCCCATTTCCCCCAATACTTTAATTCTTTTCTGAGGCTGGAAGTTTTAACAATTCATTCTTTACTACAAACTGAAAAAAAAAGACATAATGATTTTTTAGACTTTTTTTGTTTCTGGGCAGCAGATTTTGAAGGTGAAGCTTTAATCACGCGCTAGTCTTATAATCACTGCTGGTTTTCAACTAAAGTATTACAAATTGGGCTTTAGTTCAATTTAAATTGCATGGGCCAAATCCTACCCTTGGTTATTACGGGCGACTCCCATTGAAATCATTAGTACTTGTACATGTGTAACTGAGGAGATAATTTGGCCATATGTGCTTTTGTCTCCATGTGTCTCTCCACAAGGACAGGCACAGAGGCTGGGCTACACAGGGGAAACATCTTGTGCAATTTGGAATAAGTTATCTTTTTGCCATACTGAGTTCATGTCAACATGATGAAAAGAAAATGTAAATGTAAGGAGAAGCAGCACTTCTTCCCCAGCTTTCAGCGACCTAGTGGTTCCTGGCAGCTCTGACTATAAGCAGTTGCTGCTCCTACTAGTAACCATAAGTGGGGTCCCAGGCCCCGTCCCCAGCACCCCTCTGGGGAGACCCTGCTCCACTAACAGCTAGCTGGAGGAGCGGTGCCTCCCTATCAGTTCTTATTTACAGCTCTTCAGTGGACAGCTGTCTTCCCTGGCCAAGTGTCCACTTTCAACTCAGCAAATGTTCAGCACACATGCAGCCCAAGCCACTGGCCAGAGCTGTTTACAGAGAGTCCTGGGTGGGGTACAAAGGCTCCTTCAATAGTCAACCCACACTCTTGAGCATCTAGAAAGGTGGTTCTCAATCTTTAGCATGCTTCTGAATGACCATCAGGCTTGTCAAAAGACAGTGCGAGGCCCCACGTCCAGAAATTTTAATTCAGTAGGAGAGGAAAGGGAGTCTGAGAATTTGTATATCTAATGATTTCCCCCAGGTAATTCAAAAGCTGCTGGTCCAGGGACCACACTTTGAGAAACACTGACCCTCTAATTTGGATGGCACCCTAGACATACTTTCAAACAAGATACGGTGCTCAATGAACAAAGCTTAGATTCTAGCGGGGTGGATAAGAAGGCAAAGCAACAATTGTCAGATGGTTGTGATATACAATATTTAGGGATCAAAGAAACCGACTCTAGTGATAATGGATTGTTTCTGTCGAGTATCCCCTTTTTTCTTCTAATACTAAAACAATTGTTTTCCTTTGGGGAGCTGACTGTCCCTGGCTTGATGTACTTTTGCCAGCACTGTGCTCAAGGCTGGACAATCAGAGCCCTTTTTTGGAAGGAACTGACAATAACCTTGAAAGAGTCTTTCTCTTTCTGAGATCCTATATTACGCCTACCTGGAGCTTCGGCCCACCATCTTGGCTACCATGTGCTCAGAACCAGGCTGAGAATAAAATCATGGCTGATTGAATTTTGCAAAGATAACCACAAAAATGTCTCCCACCCCACATACCTTTCTATGACTGCCTCCATTAAAATGGGGGGGGGGGTGTACATTTCCTCTCCTTGAATCTTGGAAGTGGCAGAAGTGACAGTGTGACATCTGGAACCAGGGCATAAAAGATACTGCTAGTTTTCCTGGTTCTTTCAGGATGCTTACTTATGGAACCGAGCAGTCATGCCATAAGGAAGCCCAAGCAGCCAAGTGGAGCAGATACAGGTGAGTATTCTTTCCTGCTGAGGTCCCGACCACCCACTAGCCAGGTCACTCATGTCAATAAATGAGCCTTCAGAACTTTCTAGCTCTCAGTTACCACCTAAATTTCAGGTTTTTCTAGCTGAGGTTGAAGACATTGTGTAGCAAAGAAAAGCTATCCCTGCTGTACCCTTCCTGAGTTCCTGACTCACAGATACCCTGAACATAATGAAAAGTTTAGGATGGTGGTATAGTTTAGATATGAAATGCCCCCCAAAATGCACGTGTGTTAAAGGTTTGGTCCCCAGCTTGATGCTATTGGGAGGTAGTGGAACCTACTGTGAGGTCCTAAGGTCTTTGGGGGTATGTCCTTGAAGGGAATTATAGGACACCCACCTCTTCCTCTCACTCTCCCTGTCACTTCCTGGACTTAAGGTGAGCAGTTTTGCTCTGCCACATGCTTCTTCCATGAGGTGCTGCCACAGGCCCAAAGCAACAGAGCCCACCAATCAGGGGTGAAAACCTCCAAAGCTGTGAGCCAATCAACCTTTTGTCTTTATACGTTGATTATATCAGGTGTTTATGACAGTGACAGAAAGCTGGATAACCTTGATGGTTTGTTATACAGCAATAATAACTGGAAGAGAAGCCAACACAGACGTGAATGTCGCTAAGAGATGGGAGAAAATGAGACAATAAAAGTGAGAGCCCAGGCAACTTCATTTCAATCCCTAGATTAAGCCTTGCCTGAAACAAGATCCTCCTGACCTCAGTCATCCCAGTTCCATGAACTCACAAATTCCTATTTTTGCCTAAGTTATTTGGAATTTGTGTTTCTGTCACTTCCAACCTAAATAATCTTGAGTACAGCAGTCTTTAAATATCATTCAACCAAAGGAAATAAACACCGCACATAAACCAGTGTGACTGCCTTGGTACCTGGTGCCTCCCGGGATACTATCAAAGTTACGGCAGATGTAATCAAAAACCTCTCAGAAGGAAATCCCTCAGCCAGAAGGAAAATGAACATTAGAACCAGGAAAACATCAGTAATAGTTTAACACCTAAGCCGGCAGGTCTAGATGTGGTTGGACTTTGTTCCAGAATGTTGGACTCCTCATCTCAGACCCAGTTTGTATGGACAAGCCACATCACACAGAGTATTTTGTATCTCAGGCAAACTCTTGCATAATTAATCATACAAGAAGGATAAAAATGCTTCTGAGGAAGAGCTACCAAAAAAAAATCCTGGGAAGAAAATTTGTAAAGAAAAAAAAATCAAGCAAGGAAATTGCTAATTGAATAGATTTTTAAGGCAGAATTTCAGCAAAATTTGAAATATTTTATAACTTTTAAGGAGTAATCTTTCCCATTCTTGCCTCCCTTTCTTTCTAAGCCTTCCAAAAAAAATAGTGTTTTTTTAGTACCATTATTTATTCTCAACCACATCAACTATGAAAAAAGATGCCCAAATAAGACAAAGGAAGAGTTTTAATTTTTTTGCACTTTCAGAGTATCACTGTATCATTCTTTTACAGATGGCCTGAAGAAAAAAAAATTAGAAAGTTATTTTTTAAATTCCCCACAAATCTAAAAATGAAGATAGAAGACCTACAATAATTATTTTCCTCATAATATGGGAAACACAAAGTTAAGTCAGTCTTCTTAAACATACTGGGTTAATTATGGTGATTAGCCAAAGAAAAATGTGCTGTTACACAGTAACTCAGCTTAAGGGGATGATTTGGTTCTCATAAAGTGCAAAGAAATAGAAATAACAATAAACATGAAGCCATGGTACCTCTGCTCTGTTGATATTGCTTTGGACAAATCACTTAATTTCTGGTGCAAGTTTCTTCATCTACAAAATTCCTCATCCCACCCATGTGGATGTGAAGTATCTCAAAACAGGTCACGTGGAAGCTCTTCACCAACCCTGAGTCTTCCACACTGGGCAGGCCTGCTCAAGTTCAAGTTACACAGGGAAAGTCAAACACATTTAGATTAGATGACCTTAACATTCCCCACAACTGAGTAACTGCTAACTTTCATCAAGGGGAGATGTACGTAAGGTAAATATTCTATAGGTTCAAATACCAAAATAGCCCCCTCAACATAAATCCTAAAGTAAGCACCTGGAAAGAAGGAGTGCACGTGGCCCAGAAAACAAGACCCTGCTAAAATTCTTTTTTAAATTCAAGTTAAATTTATTTTAATCGATACATAAAACAAAAAAAGTGTGCCCATTTATGAAGAACCAGGTGATATTTCAATATATGTACACATAGTATAATGTTTAAGGCAGGTTAAACATATCTATCTTCTCAAACATTTATCATTTCTTCATGGTGAAATATTCAAACTCTTCTAGCTTTTTAAAATGTATAGTATGTTGTCATTTACACATATACGTACAGTACATCTATATCACTCTACCGTGTGATAATCACATACCAGAACTTCTTTCTTTTTTGAAATTTAATTTGACACCCATTGATCAACCTTCCCCTACTCACCCCAGCTTCAGGTAACCATCATTGTATTCATTAACCTTTTTGTTAAACATTCCACTTATAAATGAGATAACACCATATTATCTTTCTGTGTCTGGCATATTGCACTTAATATAATGATTTTCAGTTCCATTCAAGTCACAAAGGATTTTACTGTTTCTATAGCTGAATAATATTCCATTGTGTGTGTGTGTGCCACATTTTCTTTATCATTCATCAGTTGATGGACACTGAGGTTGTTTCCATTTCTTGGCTATTGTAAATAGTGCTGTGATAATCATGGGAGTGCAGATTTTAAGAGTTGGGACAACTAGTAGAAAAGCTATTATATACTAAAAGGACCCACCAATAGGCCATTAAATCATTCTCATTTGCAAATTAAAAAATTGATTGGAAGTCTCTTTATGGCCAAATGCACACAAATTAATAGTACAAATAATGTGATGGAACAGTGAGTGGGTGATCAGGCTCAATATGGAGCTCTCTCCTAAAACCTGTTTGCCGTGGTTAATAAGGGAACACCTAAGCAGAATTACCCAAGGACAGAGGCTTAGCAAGGGAGAATAAAAAGTGAGCTGGGAAAGGCAGCCACGTTCCTTTCAAACCTGGAGGCAAAAGTGTTTCTAAAACAATGATGATAAGACCTGACTTCCATGACCACAATGACCCACCTTATTTGCCCCATAGAGAGCACGGGAGTCTGTGACAGCTCTGTTGTGCCACTTTGCTCCTTCTGTAGCCACCCAAGGACAAGGTTGTGTGTTAGGGGGAAATCTAGGACACAAAGGTCAAAACCACTATTTCCTAAATAGAAATAAAATTTTAAATGAGTTCAATAGCTGCCTTGACTCTTTGCTTAACCTTTTTTCATATAGCCACAAAGAAAGTACCAATATTCAAGCAACCAAGACATTTCCCAGTATTATCAGTCTCAATAAAACTTCCAAATGCCACATAACACCCTCCCTCCATAATGGGATGAAATTTGGACCCACACAAATACTCATTTCTTCAAGTCCCAATGCCTAGTTCCTCAGAATGTACCAGGATTTGCAAACAGGTCTTTAGAGAGGTCATTTGGACCCCAGTCCAATATGACTGGAGTCCTCATAAGAAATGAAAATTAGGACACACAGTGCAGCAAGAAGGCCATGGATATGTGCAGATACAGGAAGAGTACAGCTATCTACAAGCCAAGGAGAGGGGACACAGAGGACACCAACCGTGTCAACACCTTGATGTCAGAGTCTCCCCTCTAGAACCATGATTAAATAAATGCCTGCTGTTCAAGCTGTCCCTATTGTTGTGGCATCTCTAGCAACTGTCCATGTGCTTTTCCCTGAACCATGATCTAAGGGCACTATATAAATTTCTAGAGTTAGAAACCCTATGTTAACCACAGTAAGTTCTGATTTGTATCTGACCCAGTTTCTGTGTTCAAACAGACAGAGGCTTGGTGTTTTCCATAGTCATCAGGTGAATTTGTCCAGTGCAGAAACTAATTATGCTCAGCTACTTGCATCCTGCTCTTTCATCAATTTTCTCCATGTTTCCAGCTTGAAAAGTACTGCCTGGTGTAATTTCTAAAACATTGAACTCTCCTATGTTTCCTTATGGTTGAAGACTCAAGTACATTCAGGTGAACTCTAAGTGTGTCCATATCCACTCGTTGTTCTCTGACTGAAAGGATTTTTCTATGACCAAGTTCAGCTTCCTCTCTCAGTCTGGCTTTTAGACTGAACCCCTGCTCAGATTCAACATTGTGCATAAACATTTATCTTATTCAAGACAAATATACCCTTCCCATTCTGGTTTTCAACTTCTTTTTCCATCTGTCCTTCATAGTCAGAGAGCTGAAAATGTGTCCTCTACTCCTTCAGAGGAGGGAGGTGAACTTACCAGCCACGTAAATGCACACAGGTGCACGGCCTTCGGACTCAGGAGTCACAGATCAGCAAACAGACTAAGGATGTTACGAGCAGTTGTGATTATAGCTGTTGTTTAGATGTTTAGGAAATGACATTTAATTTTGTCATTCATCTACTTCAAGCAGGGAAAATCACAAATTATATTTGTGATAATATGATATCCACCTCTGCAGAGTTTATTAGAATGTCACTCAACAAATTTTGTTCAGTAATTGCAATTAAATTACCCCCAATTGCAATCAAGGGCAAGTAACATTTTCTCAGATTTGAGTCTCCTGGTGGCAGGTGTCTTCAACTCTTGACTATTCCATGGATTTTAATGATGAATTAAATTAAATCACCAGTTACAGATCTGAGTGTATTTTATCTTTCCTTGTCGAATGAAGCAGACTGCTCAACATCTCTTTGTGTCCTAATGCGAGGTCCTTTGTTTTCCTGCTTACTTTATGGAATGTGGTGTTTGTTATTAGCATGTTGTATTTTACATACTTTATTCAGCCTTTAGAATGTTACAAAGGAAAAGCAATGTCTATAATCCCTTAAAGAATCCATTTCTGAAAAACACCCCCATTGCATCAAAGCAATATGTTACATTTGTTTGGATAAGTTCTAACTATAATGCAGTGATCTTTTCTGACAAGAAGTCAGAAAACATTGATAGTTATAAACATTGATAGTTATTAAACAAAAGCAGACAGTGAGAGTCCCACGCTGTACTAAGGGAACAATTTCCTCTTTGTGTGTTTCTGTTTATTACTGACCATGGAATAAATGATTCAATCTTTCTCCAAACTGTTGCAGAGTTAATACATACTTATTCCCAGAAAGATAAATCTGTACCTTGTTTAGCTCTAGGTATAATGTATCTGTTGAGAATTAAAAATGTGTTGGCACTCTTTGGGGAGAAACAAAGAAAGAGTGTTTACTGTGACTTTTAGCCTCATGTTTCCTTTCGCCAGTTGCCAACCCGGTCATTCTTTCTCTGCATCGCCTGGCGAGGGTAGAAAGCTTCATATAAATGCCCCTTTCCTCAGTTAACAGTCTTACTCTTCATTTTCTTCCAGCATTTTTCCTTAATGTGCATCAATCAAGACTGTTCTGGCGAAAGCTACTGCCATATGGCCGCACTTCAATTTGTAAAGGATAGTTTAAAAGTTCATAAAGTACTGAAATCTTGAGGAAAAAAAGAGATTAACATTAGAATTTTTACTACTGTCTTGCATAGCAGCTGCTGCAGTTGAAGAAATTTATGACTGCAGTAGCTTCTACAGTGTTGAAAGGAACCCATAAAAGGGTCTTAACTTTACATGACACCAGACACTAGCATTAATCAAAATTGGGATAGTCTCTTATCAACAGAGCAAATGTATCACCAAAGTTATATCCAAGTTAAAGATAAGTCTTTATCTCCATAGCCTTGGGTAAAACACAGTTCTTCCATAAACCTCCATTGCTTAATTTCTTTCAAGTTCATTTTCAGCACAGAATGCTACGATTCTATGACCTGTTTGAAGAATTTTTTATTTTCTCTGTATAACCATCAGTGTTGGTATTTTAATTCTGAAATCTGTCTTCTCTTTACTTGGAAGGTAGGAGGTGCAAGTAGATCTGATCAAAATTAGTCACTGCCTGGGAACAAAGAAACAACCAGATGTGTAGCCGAGTCTGCCCGGCCAGAGTTCTTAAACTGAGACTTTATAACCAAAGGCAACCCTCAGAATGGTTTAATGCACATACCATATGCATAAGCGTATAACCAAAATTTACCAAGCATTCAAATTAAGCATATACAACTCATTACAAATCTCTTATACAACCATATCTACAAATAAACTGTGCATATGTGAGTTTCATTTAGATTACCCATACTTCCCCCCGACTGGGAATTAGAAACAGAGTTGATACGGGTCTTTGTTCGGCTCTGCCGTGCTCACAGGAGTCTGACTCTACTGAATGTCAGGTTCAGTCACCGAGCACTTCATGCTCAAGACACAGCAAAACTGTTTCTTTCCAGGCAGTTAGTGAATGTGTGAGTTTGGAGGAGCACAAACAGCAATAAAGTGGACATGACCCCTCATCTATAAAATATTTGCCACTAAAGACAGGTAACTCTCATAGACCCAAATTACCAAATAATGCAGAATGTTCTGATCTGTGATGGACACAGCTAATGTCACACACCCTGTGCACCCCATCCAGGCTCTGGCTTTCTTTCCAATGAAAATTAGTGTAATGAATGCCACCAGCACCCTAACCGTACCCCACAGCCCATCCTGGAGGTCACCTGTAGGTTGGTGCAAATTTCCTGAATATGCCAACAGCTCCTTACCTTCAGCACTCTTGTCCTTCTGTCAGGGAGCTTTGTGCCACCAAAGTGAGTGCTCAGGGAGGCCAAATAGGCCTAGAGTTAACACCTCGTTAGGAGAAAAAAAAAACTCATGACCAGTGGTGGTGGACCAACACCCCAGTCTTCACACCCCATTAGGCGGTAATCCTGAGGCCCTTCACAGTCAGCTCCAGGATGCCCCAGGCACTGGATCTCTTTCCCACAGTAGCAGCCACAGTCATGAGCATCCTCTCTTTCTTGTCTCCCTTTCCAACTCCCTCCCCATCTTCCTGAGATCATCTTCCTAATTAACTTAAGATACCCAAATCTTTGTCTCAGAAATGCTTTGGGTCAGCTCAATATGAGCAAAGAGCAATGATAAAACTCAAATTGATCAGGAAGTTAGCATTTAAGCCAAGGGGTAGGAGGAGAAGAAGGCGTCTATCCCAGGAACTGGCTGCTGAGTTAGGACAGGTCAAATGGGCTGTTGGTAAATATCAGGCATGAAGCATGTCAAACACAGATGTGACAAGTGACAGAGATAGACCTACCTCCAACTTTTCAGGTGATCAAGGACCAAGACTGAGAGGTTAGAAGTTGACCAGTTCTGAACAGATGGTCCAGGCAGGAAGAAGCTGGAGGCAGGTGGGACTCTTGATCTCCCACATCTCCCAGGTAGTCGGTACTTCCCATCCATTGGGAAATCACGTTTTCTTTCAAATATAAATACCTGGGGCAGATGAATTTCTGCATGTCATAAATTAATGACACTGCCAGGAAATTACGGTAGAATCTCACTGAAAGTGGGATCATGAAACTGGGTTTCCCCCAGAAAGTCAAGTTGCACTAGAGAAACTTGGTATCTGAGTCTACATTGTCAATAAGGTGAAATCAAGCTTCATGAGAACCTCCTATCCAATAAGGTAAGGGGCAGACCTAGGAACTGGGTCTTCTGATTTCCTAAAACACTTTGTTAACTTACGAAAACACACCTGCCACTCTGCTTTAAAATCAAAACATGCAAATCTGTCATATTTTAGGTACATGGGTCCCCATCTGATGATTGAATGAAATGAGATGAACTTAAATGTTTAAAATATAATGAAGAACAAGACCACCAACGTTCTTTTTCCAATCTCTTCATTGACACACAAACAAAAATCCAGCTTTTACTGTGAAAAGACTGCTCATGCTTTTGTTGTTGTTGAGTTTAGGAGATCATAAAATGAAAATACTAATTCCACAAGGGTAGGATCAACACATCAATTCTGCCGATTACATCATGGATTTCTTCCATCTTCCCAAGACTAGCATTCTTTCTATTGAGTTTGATGTGCCAGGTCCCAAGATTGGGAATTGCATCAAGACAAATATTTTTTAAATAAAGTAAGTATTGTTGGTTTCAAGTATGATTGTCTCAAATATAAACAACTACGCAAATTCAAAACATGTTGGATGAAATGGTAGAAGAAAAACAGAGGAGGAAGCAAAGTAAAAATAGAAGCCATATACATAAGGGCATAGCGGATGGAGCAGAGGATTTATTCTGGAATTATATGAAGCTAGTGAAAAAGATATCATTTGGAACATAGTGTTGTGCAATTCTAGTCACCGTAAGAGGCAATCAGAATGTTTCAAGGGGGCTGAAATGTTTGAAACATGAGGACAAGTATTGGCCCATTCAATACCTTAGAGAAAAGAAAACTATGGGAAAATTTTTTCCAAGAGTATATGCATGAGCCAAATTCTTCACTCACATACTTGTACATGGGACCTAATTCTGCACTTGGATATTTGTGGCAACTCTGCATTCTGCAGACTTAGTGCTTGTGTGAAACAGGAGTTAAGCATATGGCAAACTTTAGCTTGCATGGAAATGTAGCTTCTGTTAGCATTAAACTGCTCATTAGTATGCAATGGAACTTTTTAAAAGGAAAACAACATTAATGACTAGGAGCCATTTGTAAGCTATTTTAAAAGTTGGAATTCAAAATAAGATTGAGGAGCATAAAGCAAATGCGGGCATGATCTCCCATCTCATCCATCAAGTTCCTCTGCTAGAGATGGTGCAGTCAGCCCAGTTCAATCTAATAATGTGTAAACCCAACTTAGCATCCTGAGTTTTGTTGCTGAGAGGCGCAGCAGAGATATGGGGAGATCCAATGGCTCACAGCCTTATGGTATCAGCTACCTTCCAGGTGGAGAGACAAGAGATGCCCCCAGGGTGGTGGTACTCTTGATCTTCCACACCTCCCAGGTAGTCAGTACTTCCCATCCATTCTGAAATCATGTTTTCTTCCTCACATTCACACGGTCACAATCTCCAAACTACAGACCAGAGAAATATGTTCTAGGTTTAATATTCAAAAGGCTTTGAAAATAAAGCAAATCCCTTCCATGAACAAAATGAGAAGCCCTGTGTGTTCAACATCATAATTTATTAAATAGGTGGATAATCCAGGCCACTGCACATCCATGACCTCATTCTTCATGTGTTTCAGCATATTTGACATTAACCTATAAAAACACAGGTATTTGCTGTGGGAATACCTTGGATCTCTGGGTCTATTCTTCCTAGGCAAAAGTCTGATTTGATAACTCTGCAGTAGGCCACATGGGTGGAACAGAAAAACTTATAAGAGAAAAGTGGTTTCCTTTAGCCCAATCTGTCTGGAATGGTATGGAAAATTATAATAAAACAACAAAAGGGGGCTGGGGATGTGGCTCAAGCGGTAGCGCGCTCGCCTAGCATGCGTGCAGCCCGGGTTCGATCCTCAGCAGCACCACATACCAACAAAGATGTTGTGTCCGCCGAGAACTAAGAAAAATAAATAAATAAATGTTAAAACTCTCTCTCTCTCTCTCTCTCTCTCTCTCTCTGTCCCCCTCACTCTCTCTTTAAAAAAAAAAAAATAAAAAAAAAAAAAAAAAAAAAAAAAATAAAACAACAAAAATATTATAAAAGAGAGAGAAAAGTAGATTTGAAATGAAAACTAAGGCTACAACTGAAATAAATTAAGGACTGAGGTCTTCGGCTGTCTTCATTTTGTTTGTTTGTTTGTTTTTAACAACAAAAAATAAGAGCATGGAACACGATGCTATTCAGCAGAGACATACCCCACACAGAGAGGACCAGGGGAGTTGCTGCCTTGGCTGAGACCTTGGATGGTTGTAAGAGGACAGAGTGTGAAATCAGAACAGAAGTCCAGCTTGAGATGCTTACATAGCAGTAAACAGGGGAAAGACATTGTCCACTGGAGAACAATAAAACAAAACCCTCTTAATTTCAGAAACTAAAGCAGGAACACATCTATACCAAGAACATGGTTGACAGAACCCCATAGCCAGAGGGGAAAACTTACCAAAGGAGTGCTAAGCTGCTACACAAGCCACAGAAAGGCTGGATTATTTACTCAAGAGAAGGAGCTGAAGAGGGTCTACGGAAAAGGCAGTGGGAACAAAGAAACTCAGTCATTGGACATGCCAAGAGAAATAAGTGGTAGCAACAACATTTTGAAACCCTAATTTAGGGGAGAAAGAAGAAAATTATCAGTCCCAGCCAAGAAAAATAATAGCTCCACATATCTTCAGCGATTGGATTTTTGCATTCCTAAATGCATGTCTGTGGTCTGTGATTCCCAAGTCATTTGGTGAGCATGAAAACTGACCTCCTTCAACTTCTCACTAAGCCACTTTCCTCCTACCGAATGTGGGTGAGGTATTTACTATGGTAACCCAGCTGGTGCACTCAATCACAGTCGGTATCATCGTCCACTGGTAGGCTCTGAAAGTTCTCTGGTGGCCCAGTGGGCATTCTCCCTGTTGTAAATAAGCCTTCCTATGGATTTTGAGGAAGGGAAAGTACCAGAGAAGGGAGCAAAAAGTCTGTCTGATTTTTTACTTTTGTCATAACAGCAAACTACCTGAAAATGAAATGAGAGCCCCAAAGAGTATATATGTCAACATTATCTAAAGTGTTTCATTTCAGTGACTAATATTTAAAAAGGATGCAGCAAATCTGATTAAAAGTTAACAAGTGTCAGTGCTGGATGGTAGAGACATGGATGTCTTTCAAAGTATTGTTCTCTGTATTTTTCTAAATACTGAAAATTTTTAAAGAAAAATTAGTTAAAATTTTCTAAAAGACTACAGAGACTATATGGTGCAAAGTTTAACAAAGAATGTTTGCAGTCTATACTAGCAAGATTCACAAAGTTTGGAAGAGAAATAGACAGAATGTCAGAATTACCTGTTCTGGGATACTTAAGGGTTTTGACATCAGCTGAAAATTGCCATCATGGGAGGGTAGTTTCTATAAAATACTGGCCTTGTGCATGGCTCACCCCAGGCCAAGTAAAAGTAAGAATCAATAAGTGTAGGATCCAGGTAACTGTAGTTTTCAAAAGCTTCTCCAATAGTTCCAATGTGTAGCCAGAGTTGAGAACGTTGTCCTCTGTTAACCTGAGATGAAAGCAAGGAGATAAATGGAAAAAACACTGGAGCATGAACCAGAAGACACAAATTCTAGACCCAATTTTGTTAACAGCTGAGTAACTTCACTTTATCTCTTCGGAATCCACTCCCTTTTTCTGGAAAATGAAAGTATTATCCTTGTGGGGAAGGGCGGGCTCTGATCCTTGATCCTTGTTCCAAAATTCTATTCATTAAATATAAAAAGAAGAAAACAATTCAGCCTTGGTGTATTAATTGGACGTGTTTCCTACAACCGTGTTTTAATCGAACAATAGAGTATGAGCTCCTCATCGCAGTGAACTTGGATTCTGCTTTCTTAATTTATCAAGGAATCCAACCTATGGTTTATTCTGGAAGCTTCTTTAAAACCGCGATAGGAAGAGGAAATTCCACCTTTTCATGATCATGAACCAATAAGATGCACAGCCACGTGTAAATGTGCCCACTGGGGAGAGTGTGCTCTGTTAGACGAAGATGGAGCTTGCATTTTCAAATGTCAACAGTAAAGGGTTACATTGACAAAGCAGCTACTGCCTCAGCAAATGACCTGGGACACAGCCTTTGTATACAGTCCTCAACAAGCCACTCACTCTGCTCCCTCACTTCCCAGCCTCCTACCTCCACTTCAAGTCCACCACTCCTAGAAGATGACCAGCTCACCCTATGTCCCTGCATGGAACTTAAAGCACATGAGCAGAGCTGCCCGCAGCAAATTGGTCAGTTCCATTGGATGAAAAGGAGAACACTTTGATTCACTTTTTCTTTAAAGACCTTAAATGTGGTAAAAAGGCATAGCGCGCTCTCTCTCTCTCTCTCCTCCCCCCCACCTCTTTGCAGGCTACTAATTCAAAGGGTGAAAAAAAAAATAGAACCCAAGGATCACATACAAGTCAACAATTTGGTGTCCTGTGATGTGATCTGGAACAAATATATTAGCAGCAATTGGTTAAGAAAGAGCAAGTGGAGCCCCAAGAACCAGAACTAGACAATGAAGGAGGGCATGGATAGTCCAACGGCCTGGCTCCTAAAGTGGATGATATGCCTAACAGTCCTCTACAGATCAGAAGCAATCATTCCTTCAGTTCTGCAGAAATAAAATAAGGCCAGTCCTACAGGGCCAAGAGAACCAGGCAGAGGTTCACAATCAGGATTCGTGAATAAGGGAACCTGAAAAAAATCTGTATACCTGGTAGGACTGGAGCAAAAGGCAGCCAGGAGCCAGCTACAAGCCCAGAATCATGGAGGAAGAGCCGGGCCAGTGGGAAGCAGCCAGTCAGATTCCCTGGGTGTAGATTCAGAGCCACAACTTTCTCTCCTACCAAGATGGGAACTAGAGCCTAGAACTTAGCTGACAGAATGGGTTGAGTAGTCTCCTCTGAAAGCAGGACAATAGAGGGGCAGCCAACCAACTGAGATATTACCAAAAACAACTGAGAATAAACTTTAGTGATTTTTTTTTCTATTTTGAGGGAAAAAAATGAGAAAAATTAAAATCGAGCCAATATATAGCAAAAGTAACCATAACTGTGAACCATAAGAGTGTCATTGAACAGATGTTGACAAAAGTGAGACAGAGAACAGGGAAAAATCCAAAGGATTAGAAAGAATGAAAGGTATGGAGACAGCAGGAAGAGAGACAACTCTGGAGGAAAGGAGGAATAGGGAAGAGAGGGACCAACATGTCTCACCATGTAACTGAGTCCCTGGAACATGGCGGTGCCCCCGTCACAACTAATCCTTCTGACTTCTGTTATAATGCTTTTGTTTCTACCTGTCCCACTGATCGAGCAAAAAAAAACACTTTTGGGTAGGGGGATATCTCCACTAGAATTCTTCTCCTTGTTACCCTCCCTACTACACTACAAGCCGGTAGTTCCCACCCATACTTCTAAAACTAGTCTCTACCGTTGGGCTTACTTTTCCTTCTCCTTCACTCCTCCATCCTTCTGCCCAGTCATAACCCAGTCTATCTTACTGCAATAGGGCCTCATGTGTCCCCTTGGCTTTACCCAGCTCCAGTGTTCCCAGAAAATCTAGGCTCACCATGGCAGCCCTGACAGAGGCCATCTCTCCATCATACCACCTTGGGAGGTGACTCTGTTACAGATGATGAACCCATCTCTTTGGCTAAATGATTGTAGGACTGCCTGCCACGCAAACTACACATGGGAAGGACACTTTCTTTGACCTACAACTTAGAAAACAATCTTCTACCAGTTGTTTTATATTTACATCTTCCAATTACGTGGGAGAAATTTTGCAACGAATTACTACTGGCTTTTGCATTGTTAGGGATTGCAACACTTCTGGCTTTGAGAAAGCAAAAGCATGTGGTTTTCAACAAGAAGATTTATTGTGGAAACCCTGCTTATGCTCTCAAAGAAGGATAAAGAGGAGACAAAGCAAGGACTCTTGGGCCACAACCAGCTGCAATTTCTCTTCAACAGTTAATATCCGGATGTAGATATAGAATTGATGGGTGTTGAGGATAGATGGTCCTTTCATGACCCTTTTAACAGCTTATGAAGCCCTTGTCTTTGCACCTTAACGTGTCCCAGTAATTCTTTCACCAAGTTCAGAATCTATTATGTTAAGGTCAGAAAGTTGATAAACTCTCCATATGTCTTTATTATTATATGGATTTTAATGGTATATAATAGGTTTGGGTAGTATGAGGGGTGAGAAGTGTGGCCTGTTGGTACTCACAACACATTTAAACTTTTTATATTGATTCTTACAGGAATAAATTTATTCTCATAAACTCATTCTGCACAAGGCTATTTCCACAGATGCAGCATGACAGACCTTCATCACCCTGAGTAATGATCTGTCCCCCTTTTCCCCTTTTCTGTGAACAAGCCATCCTTCCTCAAGAGAACACTGTGAAAATCTGCTCAGGTTCAGATAGCATCGTTACTGACCCCTTCTTAGTAGGGATTAAGCATGTTAACCTTTAACCCCAAGTGCTTTCTCCCCAGAACAGAGGAGCCTTCTCTTGTGAGGGAGAGGAAGTATCCCTTCCTTACTGAGTTTAATCAGCAGTCTCAAAAAGAAAGAAGTGTTTTTCTTCTTCTACATCCCCATAGTAGTTCATCTCTAGACATTTATCACATGAAAAAAAAATGGCATTGGTTGAATCCCACAGATACTTTGTTTAAAAAAAAAAAAAGCTGAAAGAGACAAAATAGAATTGAGCTGTATTTCAATCCAGTTTTTAAATTTCCTCATCCTAAACATCTTTCTAGGTTCCATAAAATCTGGAAGTCATAAAGAAAGATTAAAGGATCAAGAGGAAAAACAAATATGTGAATAGGAACATAGATGTAGATATATAGATATAGTGCTCAAAGGCAAATGAGTAGCAGAAAAAGACAAAATCTCTCATCATGTACATAGGATTGTATTGAATCAATAAGAAAAAAGATGAATATTCCTATAGAAAAATCAGTTAGTGCACAGAAAAATAAAAGCAGCTGAAAATATATGAAAGATGCTTAATTCCACATACGATTAAATAATGCAAATCAGAACAATGATATTATTTTGTTTTTAATTTGTAAATGAGTTTTTTTAATATTGAAAAGTTGGGCTAAATTCTGATATGTTTGATGCTATGACAGAGACAGGTTTTCTCACTGATTGCTGGTGAACATGTCAAATGGTTCAACGGTTTTGGAAGATAATTTGGCAATATCTATCAAAAATTTAGATATACAATTCATTTGACCGAACAAATCCAATGGATATGGTCTCTTAAATAAACAGATAAATGAACAACAACAAAAAAAATAGAAACAATAGTTATTTACTCCAAAAAATTATCATACCTTCACACATCAGAAATCTGAGCAGGTTTTAAAGATATGAATTATATGAATTCTATTTATACAGTTGTTTTAGCATAATCTCCTAAAGGAGAGAAAAGCAAGATGCAAGAAATATATATTCTCACTGTGGGTGTGGCTCAGTGGTAGAGCATGTGCTTATCATAGGTGAGGCTCCAGGTTCAAGGGAAAAGGAGGGGAAGGAGAATTAGGGGGAGAAAAAAGGGGAGGGGAGGGGAAGAAGGGGAGGGGAGGAGGGGGAGGGGAGGGGAGAGGAGGAGGGGGAGGGGAGGAGGGGGAGGAAGGGGAAAGGGAGGATAGAGAAGACAGGAGGGAAAGAAGAGAAGAAATATTCTACAATACCATTTGTTGAAACAGAAGATTATAGAGGAAATACAGGTATATCTATATAGCTTTTATTGAATTAGGACTCTATGGATATACATGGTAATTGGGTTCATCCTAGCAACTCATACATGCATGGAAATCAATTTTAGTTCATGACCCTCCCCCCTTTTCTTTCACCCTTGTCCCTCCCATCCTCCTACCCCTCTCCCCTTCTCCTTCCTCTACTCTACTAGACATCCTTTCACTCGTCTATTAATTTGTTCTTTATATACATATAGTTTGGTACAGACAGACATAGACGAGTTGTACACACATACTCACATTTCACATGCCACTTGGGTGAAACTTTTCAGAAAGAATAAGTGAGAAACAGTTAAGAGAGTTTCAGAGCTCAGTTCTTTACACCAAAGCCGCGACATCTTCCCTTGGTGTTTGGTAAGATTTTAGTGAAGGAGGGCTTTCCTCGGCTTTTTAGTTAAGTTTGTCATTCCGTGAGCCCAGGGAGTTGGCTAGAAATTCCCCCCATACTTTTGTCCCCTCTGCTTATTGCCTAGAAAGGAACCACCGTGGTTTTCACAAGCTGTCTTTCAGATGGTCCCTTTTTGAGACTCATTTCTGCAGTGACCAACTCTTGGTAGATGGTGCAGTCCATTTGTATGAGTATCACCCAGTAAGTCTGACACCCCAGCAGCCACTGCTGTAGTGACAGGCAGTGAGGAAGGCTATGCCAGTGACCTGGGAGTGGACAGCGGGAGTAACAGCATTAACTGCCACGTGTGTGCACAACCTTGTCAGGCCAGGGCAGAGGAGGGCCAAAACTAGATGCCATCATTCTCTGGCATTAATAATTTGAATCCCCAACTCTGAGAGTAGGGCTGAAGGTAAGTGGGCCACAGAAGCTGTCTCATGAGCATTTGGAAGTTCTTCAATGAAGAGGAATCGTTTTCCGTATGCATATGTGTATATGCATATATATTCATTTACATATATTACTATGCACATTTTCTTTAAAAAGTATTTTTATATCATCCTCCATCATTATTTTCAGCTCTAGAGTTTGTTAATTTTCCATTCAATGGTGTGGGAAAATAATAACAGTTATTATGTGCATTTTAATTTATGCCCCATAAAGACAATAATAGATAAAGAATTCTCCAAATGGGAATGGTGATGACTGAATCGAATTTTTTTTTACAGAAGATTGCTTTCCAAAGAGTTTGCAGAGAAACATTCCTTAAAGGACTGAAGATTTTACACAGCATTAATTTCATTGCACAAGGCTATTTTGGGTGCACACTGTCAACAGATCCTAGTGGCTAGTTTATTTCAAATGCACAGTTAGCATACTTCACATACTAGGAAATAATGCCAAGAGAAATCATAACCAAGTCCACAGCCTTAAGTCTTGGTACCCAGGACTTGAAGAACTTAAGTTAGAAAGCAGATGCTGCATGGTAGGGCTTACGTACATCATTCCAAGAGTCTGGAATTCCAGGGTCTTTCCTCAGCCTTGTCCCCAACCTCCTGTGAGAACAAAGCTGTCCCAGTTAAACACTCCAGGCCTCATCTGGACCATAAAAGAAATCGGCCTGGTGACTTCTACTTTTGTGAAGGCGGCCAGGGATGCTCTTACTGAACCCCATTTTCCAATAATCTTTGTTTCAGAAAACTGTCATTCACTCCTCAAGCAATTAAATTCATCTACTGTGAAAAACAGTTTCCAAGGAAGAGATTATTTTAATTTGATCCAATACAAGGCACCTGACCCAGTCATTTAAACACCCCCTTCGGGTAATTCCAGCCTCCGTCAGGGGCAGCATCCAAACTTGTGTGGTTTTACCTCTTTCCCTGAATCTCTCTGAGAGGAGGATGCAGAACGGCTTGTCTCAGTTGTTTTTAAGACTCGTGGGTGCTGAGGTGCGACTGGTACCGTGGGCTTTGTGGCTGAGGTATTGGTATATGTGGGATCCACAGTCCTGACCTCTGCCTAAGGGGCTATAGTATGGGGAGAGGGCCACTTGGCTCATGCCAGGGCTCTGGCCACTGTCAGGCCAATCAGTGCCTTTGTCTCCCATTCCCACACAATCTCTGGCCCCTCCCACAGGTACTATGGGATGATTGACAGTAGCACATTACTCTCAGATTATTTCCACTAGTAATCAGTTACTTCTGAAGCCCTTCTAAAGTTCTGAGGTTGAGCCCTGAGTGGATCCCGTGGAGGAAGAGAACTGTCTGGGACCTCGACATCTGACCTACTTGCTCTGCCTCTGTCCTTCTCATTATTAATAATTTCCAGTGGCCAGAGACAGGGTTTCTGTCCTTCGCTTCTGTTATGCCTTCCTTTCCTTCTGCCCTAAGGAGACCCATATCAGGGCTAGACCTCACACGTGAGGGCAGAAAAGGGCATCTGTGCTAGACTAGGGGAGAACCCAAGCAGTGGGTCTCTGATCCATCAATGTCCCCCAGGCTTGCTTCTGGTATGGTAACAAGATTTAAAAGAATTTAGAAAATATTTTCTCTCCAGACAGAGCTTGGATTTCAAGATTATTGGCCACTAAAAAATCCAATTTGTATCTTTGTCTTTGCATTCCTCTGCAGCATTCCTAAACCTCCCTAAAGGCAAATAAATGGGCACCGTCTGAAAGCAGGAAAAGGAAATGCAAAAGAGGTAAGTGCATTAATGTTTTCATAGAATATTTTTCCTATTACATTAGCAATATGCTGTGAGACACCAGAGGAAAAAGAAACAGGAAAAGAAAGAAAAGATCAACTAATACAGCTCACATCCTGGGAAAGTCAACTCCACCTTAACTGAGAGATCTGGGAAAATCTTTTTGTCTTTTCTCGGGATCCAACCATAGCACACATACAGGTAAAACCATTAATTTGCATAAACAATAAGAAAACAAACTGCCTAATTAAAAAGTGGACTAAAGACTTTAATAGACACTTCATAAAAAAACACTGACAGACAGCAAATAAGTAAGAAAAGACACACCACATCATATGCCATCAGGGAAATGCAAATTTAAATAACAATAAGATAAACACTTCAGATCTATTAGAATAATCAAAATCCAAAATACTGGAAACACCAAATGCTGCCAAGAATGCAGATCAGTGGGGATTCTCATTCATTGATGGTGGGAACACAAAATAGTATAACCACTTTGGAGGATAGTTTGGTGGTTTTCTAAAAAACCGAACAGACTCTTACCATTAGATTCAGCAATCATGATCCTTGGAATTTATCCAATGGAGTAAGAAAAAATATATATACCTGCACATGAGCATTCATGGCAGGTTTATTCCTAATTGCCAAAACCTTGGAAGCAACCAATATGTTCTTCAATAGATGAATAGATACTTAAATTGTGCTATATCCAGACAGTAGACTAGTACTCAATGCTCAAAGAAATAAGATAATTAAACCACGAAAAGATATGAAGAAAACTGTAATGCAGATTACTAAGAAGAAAAAAAAAACCGTCCCATCTGAAAAGTCTGTTTACTTTATGGTTCAACTATGTGACAAAAGATCAAGATCAATTGGTTTCCAGGTCTTAGGGGAAAGGAGAGATGAATAAACAGATTACAGAGGGTTTTTAAAGCGGTAAAAAATGATGGATATGTAACATTACATATTTGTCCAAACCCATAGAATGTACATGAAGAATGAACCTTCATACCAACTGTGTCCTTACAGTGATAAAATGTATCACTTGCACAAAGGTATCACTGTGGCAGAGATATTTATAATGGGGAAAACTGTGCATGGGCATGGGGGCAGAGGGATATGGGAAATCTCTGTACTTTTCACTTAATTTTTGCTGTGAATCTAAAATTGCTCTTAAAAAACCTTCTATTTTTTTTGAAAAAATATATATTAATTGGCATCCAGAGATCAAGGCACACTCTCTACATGTCTGAACACTTTCCATTTTTTGAAATTCTACCTATTATCATCTTGACCTAATTTCAGAAGTACCAATAATTTTAATGTAATTTACTGAAATGTAACATATATAGGAAAATGTGCACATGTCCTAAGTACAAGTCAATGAACTCTGGAAAAGCACACAAGCTTGGGTAACTAGCAACCAGATCAAGAAACAAGGTGAACAGCAACCAGAAGCCTCCTCACATCCTCTTCCAGGTACCAAATGCCTCTCCCACAAGGTAACTTCTAGCCTGATGTTTCGCACCACCAATTATTGCTACC
The DNA here is from genome assembly GCF_052094955.1 of Ictidomys tridecemlineatus. Lineage (NCBI taxonomy): Eukaryota > Metazoa > Chordata > Mammalia > Rodentia > Sciuridae > Ictidomys > Ictidomys tridecemlineatus. Next base: position 183,685,518 of record NC_135483.1, read on the forward strand.
TGTTTACAAACTTGATATTTGCAGGGTCCTATACTCTATGTACTCATTTATGTCTGGCTTCTTTTACTCAAAACTATGAGAGTCATCCATGCCATTATAGGTACTTGAGTTCACTGATTTCCACTGTTGTAAATTGTCTTGTATGAATTAATTTATTTATTGATTCCACTTTAGACGGACATCTGTTTTGCTTCCAAGTTTGCTGCTACAAAACCTTTGGTTTACGTCTTTTGATAAAACTATGTACCTATTGCTATTAGGTTTATACCTAGAAACAGAGTTGCTGGGGCACAGGGGACATATATTTAGCTCTAATAGATTCTACAAACAGGTTTGTATAATCACAAAGGTGATTATGCAAATTTACACTCTTACCAGTGTGAGAGTCCAGGTGACCCATAGCCTGATATTGTGTTTTTCTTTAAGTCATTCTAGTGGGTAGGTAGTGATATTGCACTGATTTTTAATATGTATTTATGAAAACGCTCTTTTGTGTGTGTGTGTGTATGTGTGTATCAAGTGATCACTCATCCATATTTCTGCATCATAGTGAGCATGTCTAAAAATACTGAATATCCTGATGTAAAAAAAAAAAAAATCCATTGTCTGAAAATTGCCTACTCTTTCTTCATATGGGTTTATACCAAGAAGCAGAATTGCTGGGGCACAGGGGACATATATTAGCTCTAATAGATTCTACAAACAGATTTGTATAATCACAAAGGTGATTATGCAAATTTACACTCTTTCCAGCGTGAGAGTCCAGGTGACCCATAGCTCATGTCATTTCCTCACTATAGCTGATCCCAGATAAAAACTAAAGTTTGGAAGGGGGCGTGTCTACCATTGGGGAGGGTGTGTCTACCAATGTGTAACACATCCACATGTTTCCATGGGTAAGAGGAGGTGCTTCGGAGCCAAATAGAACTAGGTCAGGGCCTGGGCTCTGGCATTTGTGACCTGATAGTTAACAAAACCCTCTTAACTTCAGTTTTCTCATTTTTTAAAGTGAACGAAATGAGTTTGCTATGGGATTTAAATGAGTTAATCAAGGTGAAGTCCTTCTGAGTATTATGACGGCTATTTCTGTCCCTCTACTCCCTCACTAACCTTAGCATTTGCTGTTGGGCCCTTTTCTAATTCTGTGCCCTTTCTGCCTTAGTGCACACTGGCCTGACTTCCAGCTGCCCTTAGTTTGCTTTTTTTGGCCAGCAAAATCTGCTTTCCCCACTCATGCAGCGCGCCACGGTTGAGGGGATTCATGGCTTCCCTAGGACCACTCCTCATGAACTGCATCTACCTATTTGGGCCAAAATTATCTGCAATGGCATTTTCTGAGGTTACCAAGGTTCCACACTTGGTGTTCTGCTTTCAACATCCGTGAGATCTTATCAAAGGTGATACACATGTTTCTACCTTTGGGAAACCCCCCACCCCCTCCTTTTCTCCTTGGGTTCCCCACATCCTTTAAACACTCCAAATGTAATTCTCTTATGGCAGAAGACTTTGTCCCATCTAACAGAGCCCTGGCTACTTTCGTCACACACACACACAAAAAAAAAGGGGGCGGGGAGAAAGAGAAATGCCTCTTTTGTTAATGATGAACTAAAGTAAAAAATGAGTTTTTTATTTCTCCATCAGACAGTTCTTTCCTGTGAACATAGCTTTGCTCATTATATCACAGCTCTGCTTCTTACCTAATGATGATGGTGAACCATGCAGAGATAGATGCTAATGTTTGCTGAAAAGAATTAAAGCATGGGAAACAAAATGAATGACAGACAGTTTGTACCTACTCAACCTTTTTACCAGGTGAATAAAGCATGGCTTTTGGTTGCAACAGATTCTGATTATCTTAAAAAAAAAAAAAAAAAAAAAAACATTTATTTTTTTAGTTGTACTTGGACACAGTACCTTTATTTCATTTATTTTTTATGTGGTGCTGAGGATCAAACTCAAGCCCTTGCACGTGCTAGGCAAGCTCTGTACTGCTGAGCCACAACCCCAGCCCCAGACTCTGATTATCTTAAGCAAAAAATATCTCTGAGAGGACAACATAAAGGATGCAAAACCATCCAAAGGCCAGAAGACTCAACCTAGAAAAGAACAAAAACCAAATACTCAGCCACAGGAACCAGTCTTACAGCAAGAACTGTCTAATCTATACAATGTTCTATTGATGTGACCTTGACTCCTAAGCATGTCTTTGCTCCCTCAGAGCCCAAGCCCTCAGAGAAAAGGGCTAATTACGCAAGTTTAGGTCCATTTGCATTCTTTTAACCTCCCAGAAAAATTATCCACGGGGAAGTTTCCCCCCAATATGATGATGGGGATTTCAATCTAAAAGGGGAAGTTAAGTGATAAGTGTTCACCAGTGATTGGTTTTTGGTAGGTCACTTCTTTCAATGGTCTCTGTTTCATCATCTGCAAATGAGAAGGTTGAACTCAATAATATTGAAGATACCTTCCAGCCCCAAAATTCCTATTGCCTCCTGAGGCACTTTTTTTCTCAGACAGCTGGTTATCTTGTTAGGTAATAATTACTAATGAGCAGTGGAATGAAATTCAATAACGTAACAGGGTCACAGCCTGCCTTTAAATTGCCTCTAAGACTAGCAAATAATCAAGTAACTTGTAGAAAAACAACAGGTGTGCTAACCCTGAGAAGAAACACATGGAAACAACGGGAACCAAGTGAAGAAATACGTCAAGAAGGAAAGATCAGTGGACGAACCTCTGACAAGGTCTGCGGAGATCACGGTAAAGTCAGGATTTATGGCCCGAGGTTTCTCAACGTATTTCAGAAGGAAAGTTTTATTAGGAGTGGTGGTGCACTCAAATGCAGTTTGTCTGGTCCTTGATCCCAGCACCCACTTTAACATAGGATTAGCTTATAGACAAAGGCCCCCTGAATGGGATGGTCACTGTGACAGTTCTGGAAAGAACAAGGTACAGTCAAAAACTCCCCCACCCAAAGAGAAGGAGGGCCCCAGTTCCGGTGAACATCAAGCAGTAACACATTTGGAAGGAGAATTATGTTTCCTTTGCCATTCTCTGCTCAGAGAGGACCCATTCTCGAGAGAGACTGTTCTTTGCATGAGCCTTACTTTACTTTTCATTTACATAAAATTCCCCGGGTTGACTTTTCATTGTCTGACTAAATGTTCTTTTCACCGGACACAAGAATCCAGGTTTGGACTTCAGCTCCCACTGGCCTGGGACAGCATCTCTTAAGGCCAGCAGGAGAGACTATGCAGATGGGCAGCATCTAACCAGAGGCAAAACACAAGGTGTCAAGAGAGACAAGCACTTCATGGGGAAAAACTGGTTGAGATTCCACCGATATTTCTCCCTGTGTATCTGTGTATTCTCAAAAACTCTCATTTATTTTGCTTACTCACAAGGGGAAATGTTCCATTTTCTGCCTCCTTCCAAATGGTTTCTGAAAGCTCCTTTTGTTCTTGGGTCTCTTCTATACTCCCAACATTTGTTTCTCTGAACCTAAGGAATTTTCCTGCACTTTTCTCTAAATTCCCCTCTTTATGGCCTTCGGCACTTGAATCACCCTCTAACCAAATTTAGAAAGCTCAGTATTTATTAAAGGGCAACTTCATTCTTCCCAGTTGTTGATGTGCTTTCTCCTTTAAAGAGCTAAACTGATTCTTTAAAATCGATCGTTGCAGCTATTTTAGGCTTTCAGTCTCTTAAGCGTGTCATTTCAGCGTTTTTTTTTTTTTTTTTGAATTCCTGTTTTATTCTAGATAGAAATTGCTTTGCCACTCCTCCCCTCAACAACCACCATTGACTAAAAATTACTAACTTCAAAGTTTCTGTCGTTTCTTTAGTAAGGGCTCTGTATCAGCTTCTGCACGGCCCTGTCAGTCTCCCTGTCACTGTGACGTAAGGAACAGGACAATCGCTCAGGGGAGACTTTGCTTGCTCTCTCAGACCTGTTTCTAGCTCCTTCTCCAGTCTCACGTGAATGCTGTGTGTGTTCAGGTCCTGCATTCTTCTTTTTCATGGGGAATGCTGTTCTTTGAGCTTTAATTATGGTGTCTTGGATTCTTCAGCGGCTTTCATGCTCCTGAATTTTATACTTCCTCTTATTGCACCTTGTTCACCAGATTTCTTAATTCCCCAAAATTTACTTTCTTGAAATCTGATAGCTTTGTATAGCTCCATTGTTCGAAATTACATCTTATTATCCTCGATGTGAGTCATGTGGACACAGAGAACCTGTTGCCTGTGTGCCCTCTCCAAGTAGTGATTTTTTAATTTCCCCTGTATATTTTATATATATATAAAATATATATATTTATATATATATATTTTATATATATAATCTGTGTTTTATATGTTTGTGTGTATATATGTGTATAAATACATATACATTAATACACATATACATAAATATGTATGTGCGGGGGTGTGTTTGTGTGTGTGTGTGTGTGTGTGTAATTATTATTCCTTTCTAACAATTTAGAATGTCTAAAGGTCATCAAAATTCTAGCACACTATTAAACCAATTTTTTTTATTTACAATCAAAATCATGTGCTAATTCGCACCCTTCAGTTAATTCCTCAATATGGCAAACACGTTTGTTAGAAGGATCAGGCCAGAACTATCCATAGAAGCCAATTTTTGTTTTCAATAATCAGTAATCAATTTCTTAAAGACACATAGGTAGTCGAGAAATAAGGAAATATTGCCTCTGATCCACTCTCCAAATTAATGGAAAAGAATTAGGAAGGCTGCCAGGGCTCCCGATAACTGGACGCATACATATGAAATGTACGAGCATCTACCTTTGAAAACAAGTTACAGATAAATACAGAATTCGAACATGGAAGAATGAAGGTTAAAACCACTTCCTGGAACCCACTTAGTTCTTGGAATTGTTCTGGCTCTAATGCAGGGTTATTATCGTAAAAGTCGTCATGTACCGCAACCCTGTACCGACTTCAAAGTGAAGTATCAACAAAGACGGTCGCTCTCAGACATGAGAGAGAGTATCCTGATGGAAGCCGAGCAAATAACATGAATTCTGGTTGGTCTGAGTAGAAAGGGAACTAGTAATTGAGAAAGGGGGTTTAACCAAAAGGATTTGAGTCCATTTGATTAAAAGTATTTTTAAAAGTCTCACATAAGCATCCCTGAATATTAGAGTTTCTGAGGTTTATCCATCACTAGTCATTTTCCAATTAACTGTACATCCTAATACCCCCTGATCCCAGTTCAATGGCTTCAGTGACTGATAATTTTGCTTCTTTTCAGAACAGATATTTAACACTGAAGCCTTAGGACTGTGATTATCATCATTTTGTGGGCTGGAGTCTTCGGTCCTTCAGAGAAGTTTCATGCCTTCCAGGTCATCATTTTGGCCTTGGGCACGTCCATCAGGTAAGTGTGAGCACAACTCTGCAGGTCGACTGCCTGGATTCCCCTCAGAACCTGATAATTCATCCTCAGACTTACTCAGTGACACTCTTTAATTACAGTTACAAGCAGATATGTGAAATAATCATTATCTGCATTCCCATGCATAATATACACTGCTACACACACTATCCAACAAAGAAAATGAAAAGCTACAAAAGACACAATATGGATGAATCTCAAAAAACAGGGTTTGGTCAAACATAAAATGAAGTATATTCTATCTAAAGTGAAGGGGGAATGTGTTCATTTTAAAAGTCTAACATTTTTAAAAAAGAAGAAAGGATGAGGAAATACTACAGATGAAAGGAAGCTATAGAGATCTGACAAGCAAATACAACAACTGACCCTGTGTGGGGTCCGGCACCAGACGGGAACCCTGAAATCACTGAAAGGGGAACATGCTATGAAGGGTTATTGGATCAAGTAACAAAACTGGATTTTGGACAATAGATTGTGTTGTATCAATGTAATTTTATGAATTTGATAGCTGTACTGTAGCTATGTAAGAGATTGTCCCCATTCTTAAGAAATAAACACTGAAATATCTATGGGCAAAAGACTATGATATATGTAACTTACTCTTAAGTGACTGAAAATAATTCTGTATATAGAAGAGGAGAGTGTTCATAAATAACAAAGCAAGTGGGAAAAATGTAACAATTGGTAAATCTGGGTAAAACATAAATGGGTGTTGTTTGTGCTATTTTATTTTTGTAATTTTTAGTCAAAATTATTTTCAAATAAAAATGATTAAAATAAGCCAGACCAAACTGAATGCATTCTGTGTAATACCATTTATGAAATGCTCCAAACCATGCAAAATTAAACTATATTCTTAAAGCATATATAAACTACAAAGAAAAGCAGAGAAATTAATTTTGTAATAGGCAAGTAGGCAGCATAATCCCATAACAGGATATCATAATAGGGTCGTGGTTATCTCTAGTAGGGAGGAAGGAGTTTACACAAGAAAAGGGCATACCTGGTCTTTGGAGAGTTAGCAACGTTCTATTTTGCATCCTAGATAGAGTTTGTGGATATTTGTTTTATAATTATTAAGCTGAACCTTGATATTTTATAGCTCATCCTGTGTGTTATTAACAAGAAGAAGGAAGGGAAAGAGGGAAGAAAGGAGGGAGAGGAGAAGGGAAGGGAGGAAAGAGAGGGAGGTGGGCAAGGAAAGGTAAGGTGAGCTTGTGACCTGCCTTTATACTCCTGCTATTGACTGTTTCTGCGACACTACCATCTTTGTCAAGACTAGGAAAACTGTCCTTTGTATTATTTTAAAGCAGAGCCCACAGCTGGCCCTGGCTCTCAGACCTATCTATGCAAGCCACCACTAGAAGTGGTCCCATTAACTATGGAAGCAGGTCGCCAACAGGAGCAAGACCACTAAGGTTCAACTGCAGACCTGGAGAAGGTCCAAGCCTAGAGGTGGACAAAACCAAAAGGGTAAGTAAGAAAGAGACACCAGCACTAACCAAAGTCCGCTCTCCTCCAGCTGAGCTCCTGACCACCTCTTTTCTTGTGGCATACAACACGTGCTTCAAGGAATCTTGAATGTGGACAGCCGCATCCGGGAGGCTGTGTGGCCACTTCTCCAGCTGCAGTGCTGTCCCTAGTCCCACATCCACAGCCTCCAACTATGTTAGTCCCTGGGTACCCAGAGTAAGTGGTTCCCTTTCCTGTGCCATCTCACTCATGGTCCTCTTGCTGCCTGCCTATCCACCACATTATCTACTAGGTCTCAGCTGAAAGTTTATTTTTTGGTGAATTCTTTCGTAACTCCACTAAGGCCCCTTGTGATGCTCTCTTGTGACCTCCTGTACTTTGCACTTGTCTGGGACATGCACTCTGATTGGCTGACTCCTGCATGAATGCACAGTTCAGCCTGTCCATCAATTTCTATGCTCTTCCCAACATGCAGCAAAATACAAAGCAATGTTATATAATATCATTACCCACTCTCCAGTAACCATAGTGAATTCTCAACAGTATTGGCAGATTCAAACAAGACTGTGCTTGCAAGAGAACTTTAAATATAAATGTCAATTATTCTTTGTTGATCATTTGACGTTCCATATAGACAACAAACTCATTTTCCTTCACTTTGGTAATGTCCACCATGAAGTTAGAAACACACTGGGTGTCCAATTAGCCTTTATTGAACAAATAAAATTTTATCTTCTTAAAGCAATAATATCTTTAAAGAATATTTTAATACATATGTGAACAAAAAAAAGAGAAAATTACATAAAGTGAGTGTTATGGTTTGGATGTGAGGTGTCCCCCAAAAGCTCACATGTGAGGTAGTGTAAGAAGGTTCAGAGGACAGATAATTGGGTTGTGAGAGTCTTAACCCAATCAGAGAATTAATCCCCTTATAGGGATTAACTGAGTGGTAACAGAAGTGTTGGGTGTGGCTGGAGGAGGTAGGAATCAGAGTGTGCCTTTGGTGTATACATTTGTATCTGGCAAATGAAGACTCTCTGTGTTTTCTGAACATCATGTGAGTTGCTTCCCTCTGCCACTCTTCCTCCGTGATGTCCTGCCTCACCTCAAGTCCCCAGGAATGGAGCCGGCCTTCTATGAAATAAGACCTCTGAAACCACGAGCCTTCAAATAAACTTTTCCTCCCTAGACAACTGTGCTGGTCGGGCCCTTTAGTCACAGCAGCAAAAAAGCTGACTAACACAGTGAGGTGGGGAAATAACTGAACACAACATGACATGTTATTTCTGTCTAAGAATCTCAAAAAAAAAACCCATCTCTACTATTTTTTCCCATATTTTTATTGATATAATTGTACATCATGGTGGGATTCATTGTTACATATTGATATAAAAACAATATGACAATATAGTTTGGTCAGTATCATTTTCCAGTATTTCCCCTTTCATATCTCTTTTATTTTTAACATTTTATCCTGCCTTTATTATTAATTTAGACTCACACACTTCACATCTCCACTCTTTTTTTTTAAGAGAGAGAGAGAGAGAGAATCTTTTTTGTAAATGGACACAACACAATACCTTTATTTTTATGTGGTGCTGAGAATGAACCCAGTTCCCGTGTGTGCTAGGTGAGCACTCTACCGCTGAGCCACAATCCCAGCCCCACATCGCCACTCTTCAATGCTATTTTTAGGGGAAATAGGAATCACAGTAAGAAGATAACTGATCTAGAGTCTGAAGACTTAGTTCTATGATAACTAGGTTAACTTCTAGCATCTCAAGCCTTCATTGATTGATTGATTGATTGATCAATTAATTGATAATACTGGGGATCAAACCCAGACCCTCACACATGCCAGGAAAGCACTCTACCATTGAGCTATATGCCCAACCCAAGCCTTGATTTATTTGATTGATTGATTTCTTGAGGCCACTGATTGCTTGTTGGAAAAATTTTATCATGAAATCAAAAACTTCTTTCAAGTTTGTTAAAATATGAGATTAAAATATCCAAACCAAGAATTACTTTAAGAAAAGATTAAAGTTCAGAATCAGTTTTTTAATGTTTAGATAGAAGAAGTATCTTGTCCACATAAAGTTTGAACCTGCTGTTCTTCAATATTTAAACAGACAAACAAAAAAAAATCCTATGGAAAGATTTCTCCCAATTTTTCAGACTTGGATATGCAGGACTTATCCTGGAACAAAATGTGGAACACAGTTAACTTCTAATTCTGGCCTCGGTCCTCCCACATTGACATACAAAACATAAAGGGATGCAACTGTGAGGTATGAACACGTAGAAGAAGTTGGATTGTTTCTGAAAACTGCAGTCTGAGCAGCTCTGAAGAGAGGCTTCAAGCAAATCAAGTGAGGACTTACATTTTAATTTGTGCAAATGCATATAGAAACCATGAAATTAATCTGTTCTGCATTGGGTGGTGCCCAAATCCCTAAAATTTTAAGTAATACATAGCCAACATTTCTTTAAACTAGACAAATGTAACAAACAGTTGGATGACAGGTGCTCTACTTACTGACTAGCTTTGAAAATATTTCTTGACTTTGGTTTAAAACAGTAAGTATGGATATTTTTATGATACAGTCTTCCCTACAAGACAGGGTAGCATATTTCTTCTGCTCCTAAAACTATCCACACATGTAGTCAAGCCAAACAGCAGACAGCAGGTTGCCACGACATTATTCTTTTTGGAATGGTTGTCTTGAAATACACCGATCAGCGCTCCTCGAAACCAACACACTCGACACTGGGATGCTGAGACACCACATGGATCTCGACAAAAAGTTGGGGGAACCATTGTACTAGGTTTCTACCTTGTGTGATTCTAATATGAGGTTTAGTTTATAAGATGTGATTCAGAATTCAAAATGAGAAAGAAAAAAATCTTTTACAAAGAAATGAAGAATTTAGGATTGTTGGTCTACCTGATACCCAAGGTTTGGGCTGTTCTTCTCCTTTGAAGTCAACCCACCACCCCTATTCCAGGCTTCAAAACACAGAGAGCTACTTCTACCACTGCTTTTAAGGAATTGACCCCCCCCCCCCGCCCTGAAGGCTTGCACCTTGACCTAGGTGTTGTCCTCTGCAAGCCCAATGCTTTCAATAGGAATTCCTTTACCACCGACGGTTTGCAAAGCCTTGGATTAGATCCAAGGCTTGAGGAATAGGCGTCAGTGCACATGTATGTATACATATATTTCCTTGACCACTCCTGGAAAAAAGATATGTTGCCCTATTTTAATCATTTAAGAGATGTTAGCAATATTCAATTTTAAAAAAATGTTTAAAAAGTGTTGGTTATAAAGATCATACCTAAGGAATAAAAATCACAAGCTTCCGGAAAGAAATGCAGTAGTTCCTAATTAAAGTAATATCTAAGAATTTCAAAGACAGAGTGCCTTACTCATCAAAACAAGTCCATCTAAAGATATTATCCTATGTAGAGATTATCTCCAATGAACACAGAACCTTCATTTCTGTCTCCCAACACCATTATATTAAAGGAGGTTTCTAAGAGACATGGTACTTAGAAGTAGTATTCACAGTTGTCAAGTATTGACTCGTGGCTGTACACCTGACGTTCTGTTACCATGGAGGATTACTAGTGTTCTCAGTGTTTTAACTTCCAGTGGTGACTGTGATAATACCCACTTTGTTCTCACAGGAATATTGTAAATATGTTTTAAACTCTCTTGACAAGACATTGTATTATACCAGTTGAGGCATCTTCTGAGTTCAGTCTGTTTTCAAAAATATAAACATGGTGCATTTATCTGCTAATTAAAATAGCTCAACAATAATATTGAGCCTCTAATATGATAAGCAGTAAGCCATATGCTTTTAAATTCTTACTTTTTAAATTGGTGCATTATAATTATACATAATAGTGGGATTCGTTGGTATGTATTCATACATGCATGTAACATAACTTGGTCAATTTCATTCCCCAATAGAACCAGATGCTTTTAAGACACCAATTATCTGATTTAATCCTCACAACTGTTGTAACTAAAGTAGATGTTGCTACACACTTTTTGCATATGAGTAAACTGAGATTTGAAGATACTTTCCAAGAACTTACAACTAATTGTGATGTCGACTGAATTCAAAAGATCTATAGGAATCCAATCATAGAGTTCTATCTGTTTTGTAAGTATTTTTAAGTTTTCAATATAATTACAATGCATAGAGAACTTCCATAAAAGTTCTGAGAGATACAATTATTGGGTTACCTGTTTAACTTCACTTCATAAAATTAATGATAAAGTCAGTAGTGCATTTGGTATGTGCAGCTAAGTCCACAGGGTCAGTATTTACTACATGAAAAAATAATGAAATCTGACTCAGTTTATCAGAGCAGTCAATTCATTCAGGCAAATTAGTCAATTCCATTAAAAGAGTCAGTCAAATGGTTTATACTTGGGGCTTAAATTTTTTAAAATCAAAAACACAAGTTTAATTACACATTTCACCTCTATATGAATAGAAATATAGGATGCATCGTCAATCAGGAGTCAGATCTTCCATGTACTCAAAGGTGATGATGTAATGGGGTGGTGTGGGGGAGGGGAGAAGATCTGAAGACTATTTTCAGCATTTCAAATAAGCTAACATAGCAAATATGTCTCCCAGATAAGAAAAAAACAAGCAAACTGTATAATCACATTCCCAAACTTTTGACCAGAGTGACTTCAACTCAATGCAGTAGTACCGATGATCTCATCCTGATCAAGAAGGCTGATTGGGCGTTTCATGTGCCTTTGGTTAACAGAAATGTTTTTGAAGTCATAATGATTCCTTAATGTTATAAAGGTATATGAGCCAGAATGCCAGTGCTTATTATGGCATTGCTATTGCTGTAGAAGAAGGGGGAGAAAAGAAACTAGATGCTCATCTATAAGAGAATCAATACATTAATTATAACTTATTCACACAAAAGAATATTACACATCTACAAAAAGGACAGAATGGATAAACTTCAAGGCATATGATAAAATAAGCAGGTTTTCACAGAACAGTGTGTGTTGCTTAGACATGATGTGCCTTAAGCTTTCATCTCACTTAGGAAATTGTGCATATAAATGAAAATATGCATTTCCTTTGTGTACTTTCTAAATACATAAATAGAAAAGGAAATGGAAAGAATAATTAGAACTGATCACAGCAGTTACCACCAGGAAGATAAAGAGTATGAGGAAAGGTATTTTTATTTTTTACTCTGAACTTTTACATGGTTTGAATTTGGACAAGCCTCATTCATTGTTTCCCAATTTTAAAAAAATTTCTCAGTGAACGTAAGGGAGTTTTTTGATTTGCTACACATTCCCAAACATAGATTTAACGTGGAATCAAATAGAAAAGGGCAAAAATAAAATATTATGGGCAAAAACTTTCTAGAAAATAAAAAGGTGGGTGTTGGGTGGTGCCCGGTGACCTGTGGTGTGGACATAGCTTTCTAGTATGTAGACACAGCACATACACACACTCTACCTGGGGGTGACCAGTTCAAAAGGTTCATAAAGAGAGCTCTGTTTCTCATTGCCAGAAATCTGCACCATGCAATGACTCTTTTCTGCAACCTTGAAAATACTGCAAGCTGGTAGCCAGGCAGTATAAATAACTTGGAGGAACAACATGAAGACCCTTCAGAACCCTGGCACCTACCGAGACTTGGAAGTAGTCCTGTTCCTAATTGGAAACAGGCATGCCCCAAAGGGAAAATCGACCCCACGAGGAACCAAGCCATCTTCCCACTCAAGGCAATGTGGATCAAGGCCTGCTCCACCAGCCATGGGAGAAGCTGCTTTCTGACTGCCCAGCTCCATCTCTGGCACAGCAGCCCAACCCATGACATGAACAGACAAGCCCATAGCTCCTGATCTGGTGTGTGCCAGAAGTACCCCAAAAGCGCTCCTAAATATTGATCGTGTCCCCTAAAAAATGACACCTGACCTTTTTCAGACCAGCAGAAAGGTGCTTCTTGGGATAGTCCAGTGTGGCTGATGGTGAGTGCGTTCAGAATGAGTTTCAACGTCAAGTTCAGCTTCTGAGAAAGGAGGAGGCTTAGCAGGGCCCCTCCTCTGTCTCACATCCAATCTTTTATTTTGGTTTCTTTGGAATGGCATAACTATATGACTTTGTGCTCTTTTTAGCCAAAGTTTTACCAGAAACAAGACAGGTATGGGTCTATGCCAACAGTGAGGTATTCTGTTGAAAGGAGCAGATTTCATCAAGTAAAGAACATGGAGAATGTCAGTGGAGGGGGGGCGGGGGACAAACTAAGAAGGGAGGAGGGAAATTAACAAGGAGAATTTGAAGTAAGTTTCTTGACAGTTTTGCTGACCTCCCTTCCCCGTGTGGCCAGGATGCTATGGAGTCGGGGCCTTGTGCCTCCCCTCCACGACTGGGAGGGCAGGGATGGTGAGACCAAAAGAGGCCAGTGTTGGAGGGAGCAGGTAAGTGTGTGGGGCAATGAAAGTAGCCCGAGGTGCCCAGATCATCTTTAAAGCTTTGAACACAAAAGGAAGGCATGCTCTCAGCAGCCTTGGCATGTCTGTAGAAATAGCTGAGATCATGAACAGGAACAGGTCATCCATCCACGGAGAGCAGGTGGTTCAGAGGGTGGAGGATGGGACTTGGGCTGCTGAGTCCTCATGGAAGTGTCCATCCATGAGACACTTTCCTCCTTGGCACTGACACCCTAGCCTCCATGCCTCCATCTCAAGTCATCCCCACACAATATGGCCTTGGAGGCATGGTGCCCCTACCATGGCTCCTGTTGCCTGTCACTCCCTGAAGTTGAGATGTGCTCACTGTTTCCATGAACCCAGAGCCCAGCCCCACTCGCTCAGGAGCCACTGCTCAGCCAGGGCTTGCACTGCGGCTCCCCGGCAGGGGCTGCTGATGACACAGTCTGAAAATTCATGCAGTATATCGAGTGTGCTGAAAAAAGTCAATGGGCCTGAGCCTGCGTCAGCAACACAGGTACAATTCTACCACCTACAGATTGTTGGCCACCGGAAGGCTAATTTGGTCTCAACAGAGAGTTCTCACATCCATGCTGTCTAGCAGCACACTGCCTACACTGGAACCAGTGCACAGCTGTTCTGAGCACTTGCACAGTGGTTCGTCTGCATCGGGATGTGCGGCAGCCTTTCAAATGTGCTGTCACCTTGGAACCTGGACTTGTTCAGAAAGATGAAGAATGAAACATAACTCATTAATCATTCTTATACTGATTATTTGTAGAAATCATTCTCTTTAATATATGAGGTTAAATTAAATATTATTTAAATTAATTCTACCTGTTTCTCTTTGAGTTTTTAATATGGCTACTAGAATATATAAAATTACCTACGCAGCTGGCATTCAGTTTCTATTGGACAGTGTTGACCTAACCTTTCGCCTGGAACACTACAGGTACCCAGACTTATTAATAAATACATCCATAAGCAGACATGTAAATACTGTGGCTCTTTGGTCCCAATATTAAACCTACCAAGTCTCTTTTTATTTTTACTCTTGATATGAGGATAAAAATATGTATGTCATGGGACTTGTGAAGACTAACTGAGGTAGTGCTGCCCAAAGGCTAAAATATTACCCAAAGCTATGTTACTTTTATTTAAAGTTGGTTGAATGCTTAAAGAATGAGATATGCAGTGTAATTGAATAATCCCCTAATTATTAAGACAGTCCTATTATCAGAACATGCAAACATTGAGAACAACTGCTGTGAAGAGATGGGATTAAGGCTCTGAAACCACATTAATTAACAATCTTACACACTCAGAAAGCAGACTTCAGCAGAAAATAAAGGGTTTGCCCAAATTATGATGTAAAAATAGATTTCTTTGACAGCTTAGTGAAAATATAGACACCTAATTATTTGCATTCTAAATTTCGGCTTTGGTAGAGTATTTCTCCCTTGGGGTAATTAACCATTCAGTTTCCTGAAGTCCATTTTTATGTCATGTCCAAAGCACCTTCAAATGGACCAAAAAAAAATGGTGCGGGGGGGGGGGAATAAATTTTTAAAAGTAAAGTTAACTCAGGAAGCTGCACTTAGGAAAATCATAGTTATGTTGATCAATGCCACTAGCCATAGCCATATGCCATATTCTCAACTCTCAGTAATACCCAACTTAGCGGGGGTAGAAAAACCAAAAGATCCTAGGTTTTCTTCTTTTTTACAAACTAGATAATTCAAACTAAGTTCTTAAGGTGAACAAAAATTTGCCTAATTTGCAATCCAATGGATGTCACATAAAATTAAGGGAAAATGACTTTTTATCATATTCGTGCTCCAAATTTAATCAAATAAAACCAATTTCTAAACACTAACATATTCAGGCTTCTTTGAAATGTCTTTTAGCTGGGCATGGTGTTGCATGCTTGTAATCCCACCAACTTGGAAGGCTGGTGCAGGAGGATCACAAGTTCAAGGCCAGCCTCTGAAAATTACTGAGGCCCTAAGCAACTCAGTGAGACCCTGTCTCAAAATAAAAAATAACAAAAGGGCTGGAGATGTGGCTCATTAGTTGAGAGCCTCTGGATTCAGTCCCCAGTACCAAAAAAAAGGAGAGGTTAATAATAAATCTGAGTTTCCTTGTAGAGATAGAAATCTTGATCCTTTTCTCTCTTGACTGCTACGTGTTTGTAATACACTTGTTTTCTCCCCAGGAGACCTTTGGCAAAGTCTGGAGACATTTTTGGTTGTCACATGGAAGGAGAGTGCTCCTGGCCTCTAATGGGTAAAGGAGAGAGATACTGATAAACTTTCCTCAATACACAGGACAAACTCCATGGCAAATAACTGTCCCAAAAGGTCAACAGTGCCACTCTTGAGGAGCCCTGTACTGATGAATGTGGCAGGAGCGTTTTTTAAGTATCTTGAGCTATGCATAGCAGATGATCAAAGAAACTTACTAGCCTAAAGCATCTATGAATAACTGAATATGAGGCTAAAGAAGCATAAACGCTTCCTTTGTAGTAAATAAGATAGCCCATTATTAAGGAAAAAAACTTGGAAATATTAATCTATAGGAATCAACCAAGGAATAGAGCAATACAGGCAAAATAACTGTGTCAAAGTTTACAAGGAAGATTCATTCCCTTGATGTACTATATTCAATGCATTTATCAACTCATTGAGCTACTGTTATCTAAGAGGACTGCATTAGTGATATGGGAGGATATAACACTGGGAAATCCCATGGTTGCCACCAGCAAACTACTACAGACTGGAGCTAAAATAGCCTTTCAAGAAATACTTCTGGGATTAAAATCTGGGAGGCATGAACCACAAAGGTAAGAATCCAGGCTCTGGAACCATCAAAGTACAACCTGAAATTTGAACCATGACCTGCCATGGGTAGAGTCTCCTAATGCTCTCAGTCTCAAATTTCTCTGATAGAAAATGGGGATGATAACACCCATTCAGTGGAGTGGTTGTGAAGATCACGCGTGATCGCCTATGCAGATGGTCCAGCAGGGCGCCCACGCCACAGCAGCTCCTTTGTACACCACCTGCCTTGCTTCTTAATTCCCCTAGAGGAGTTGCCTTCTTAGCTTCAGCTAAGAAATCATGGTTTGGCAAGATAGAAGGGAAGGCTCCCTGGAGCTATCATGGAAATGTTTGATTGATTGATTGATTGATTGATTGATTGATTTTTAAGAAAAGAAGCCAATTCAAAGCAAGCAAATAAAGCCTTAGCTCCAAAGGACTTTAAAAGAAATAATAGGAAGATCTGGAAACCTGGTTAACAATGCTGGTGGCAGACATTAGTTGACTGAGAAGTCTCTTAGTGATGGAATACCCCCAGCTGAAAGGGACACTGCTCAAGAACATGATGTATTTATGTCATTTTAGTAAAACATGACCTGGAATTGGAGAAAGAACTTGACATCCACAGCTACACAGAAATCAAAAGTTGATCACTGATGACCTCAGATCAAAATTTACTTGTAAAAATCTTATAGGATCCATATTATATTTCACAGATATCTAAAGAGTTTGAACTATAGATTTAAAAACTAATAAATGTATTTTTGTATTAGAAATATTTTTAAAACATTCTATAGAAACCCTTGTTAATTTCTTTGGTCTTGTCATCAACAGATACCTATAGTTAATATTTTTCAAGTATTTTCAAATCCAAATGAGCTTTTATTTGTCATCATTCCAAAGGATCACTAGGGCAGGTATTAATATTTGCATTTTGTTGGTAAGCATATGGAGACCGTGAGATGAATTCGGAGGACTGGTTCTAGCATTATGATTCTTTTCATCCTTCTGTCAATGTAAAAACTCTTTCTTTATCATTTCTATCATCACTTTTGACAGGTATTTTGGGGCATCTTGTCAACTAAAACAAAGAATTCAGGCTGGGGTTGTAGCTGAGTGGTACAGGACTTGGCTAGCATGTGTGGGGCACTGGGTTCGATCCTCAGTACCACATAAAAATAAATGAATAAAATAAAGGTATTGTGTCCATCTACAACTAAAACTATTAATAAAAAGAAAAGAATTCACAGGCTGCCTATATGTTCCTAATTATAACATGGGAGTGACATGTGACATGAGAAAGGTACAAAAAGTAGGCTCTGTGAATTGAAGGAGGTAGCACCCCAAGTGCGTGTTGATGTGTGAGTGACATTTCAACAGGAAACATAGAGAAAGGGGATCTGCAGGAGAGGAGAGAGCAGAATACTTGAAGGCAATTTCAGGGATCACAGAGGGAAAATTTGGCTGGAGCATGAGTACCATATTTCCAGGAAAAGTGGTGGATTAACTTGGAAAGTTAGATTGATTCCATATTGCAGAAGCATTTGAATGTCTGAGTGAGGAATTTGCATTTAATCGTATAAATGCTGTGGAAACTTCATAAAGTGAGGGAGACCAGTTTGAATTTCTACCACACTCAGCCGTGGGGCGGCCTTACATCCCTCTCTCCCAGGGAATTCTGACTGTAGCTCTTCATATATTGGTCACTCTTGCCCATCCCTAAACTCCTCAAGACTAAAAATCTTTCCTTACTCATCTTTAAATGTCAATGTCGAAGTTATTCTACAAGTTGCACACTAAGCCCTCACTCCATTAAGGTTTTTAGAATAAATAAGTAAATATGAGGGAAGCATTGAATGGCCGGCTGGAGTAAGGAGGTGACTCTGGAAGGGAAGAGTATAAATAAAGGAAAATACTGTGGAAAGAAATTGACAGTGGTCCAGACTGACTGGAATAGACAGCACTGGAGAAGAAAGAGTGGACACACCTTTGGTCTTTGCTTCAGGGTAACTGGTAGAACAGTGAACATGAAAGCAGGTAAGTTAGGAGATGGGTGATTTGGGGTAGGGAACATCATCAGAGTTTCATGGAGTTGGTTTGATTGGTCACCAGCTGCACTACCTTATTTTAGGGCAAAAGTAATAAGGATTGAATGCTTTGGCAGAAACATTACAAGGCATATTATACCTTCTCGCCATGAAGAAAAAGTGTAATTGTCTAAAAATTATTTCTTTGC
Organism: Ictidomys tridecemlineatus; assembly: GCF_052094955.1. NCBI lineage: Eukaryota > Metazoa > Chordata > Mammalia > Rodentia > Sciuridae > Ictidomys > Ictidomys tridecemlineatus. The sequence continues at coordinate 183,703,956 of NC_135483.1, forward strand.
TAGAAATGGAGATTTCAAGGGTCATGATAATTAATTATCTGTGACAGTAGGGGAACCCTGAGAAGAAAACTAGGTGTCAAATTACTGACTTGGGAAATAGGGATAATTCATCTTTGTACAAATCCAACACTTGAGAACAGAGACTAGCAGAGGTGAACAAATAGCACAGTTTAGTGCAGCAAGAACTATAAAAGAGGCATAATTACTTGGCAATGAACACAGCACCTTGAACATACTCAAGAGATGCTCTTCAGTGTCTGAGTGAATGAGTGGATAAAGTGGTGTATAAGTGAATGAATAAAGGCTGCCTCAGCGAACCCACAGGATGCTAAATTATTTGGTTTCTGTATTTGCCCTTGATATATTCCACATTCACTCTATTTCTTAAAATATTTCTGCTGAACAATTGAGATAGATTTGTGAGAACTGTTCACTCATTTCACTTTAACATGACAGGCTTGGGCAGCCTTCTCTGAAGAATCAGGTAGCGTGTGAAGTTGGCAAAGTACCGAATGGGTCATTTCTGTACACAAAGAAAATGAACCCCCACAACCACCATACACACCCCAAATAAACACACATACAAACACGTGCAAACTGAGCCCACGTGGTTCAATTCCAGGTGGTTGAGCAGAAAGGAGAGCCAAACGCTGAAGCCACCAGAGGAAGCGATGACAGTACTTGGTGAGAGGTTTCAAGGCAGATGGAAGAGGTAGAAGGAATTCCAATACAACAAAGGTGGCCCCCATCACAGTTACTAATGGGGTTCTCAGCCACTTGGGGGGCCTTTCAGGTATATGTAAATGAACCAAAGGAGAACAGATAAAATTATCCTGTAACAACATGCAATGTTAGTAGATGAAATCTTACAAGCGAATGGAGAGAGTTACATCTTTGAAAAACATCATCTGAAAACTTATATAGGAGTTGATTTCCCTAATTTGTCTTCTTCACTATAAAAAGACTTAGAGATTCTTGAACCTTTGAAAGTAGAATGCATTCAAACATACACCAGTGATTATGTGTTGGATGAAAAGAGTACTAGTAAGAATCAAAAAGTATGGAAGACAATCTGGCATTACCATTTGTGGTATGATGGAAATTTCCATTTCTTTGGATGATATGCACATAAACGGCACTTACGTAATTAAGGATTCTAAATAACAAAATGTACAGATGTGATTTTATATATTGTATATAGGGCTGGTATCTCAACTCACTTTCCTTGACTTTTATACCATTTGACATGGGCATAGGCTCTACCGCATTCTTCATTGATAAGTAATCTTACCATCCTTAAGAAGTTGGCAATTCAACTTCTTAGTCAATATATAGCCTCAGTAGAAACCACGAAGAAACAAAACAAATCCAAGGAAGGCATGTGTATTTTTCAATGGCAAGAATCTATGTTCATGTTATGAAAAGTCTGTGTTGTTATTTGTATTTTATGAAAATAGATGTTACAAAAATGTAGAGATAAATGGAAGAGAAAGATAAATTATGAAGGAATAGAAGAAATGGGGATTGGATCTTTAAAGGCACTTAATAGTGGGGTATTGGACTTCAGATGGTAAAGATCCAACGCTAAAATGCTGATCCTGGCAAGAACATTAGGAGCAAGTGTCATTATAACCAGTATGAAGATGATTAAATTATTTGCGTAAATGAGAATTTTATTAAATCAGAATGCCTAGAAGTCAATAATGTAACCTGAAAATTAAAATCTCATTTAATCTGGGTATAGAATCTAACCTAGAATCAGGAAACTCATCCAACACCCCCCTCCAGCGTTTTTGTTCTTCTTTTATATCATAAAGAAGGAGACCAGCTGATCTCTGGCCTCCATTCATGGTTCTGCGGTGCCTCCCCATATGATCCACAATGCAACTGTCTGTCCTGCTCCTAAATGATTGTCTGCCCTAAAGAAGAATTCTTTGTTCCATGAAAGAGGTTGATCATCCTTACCATTTTATTTCTTAGCACTTAGAATTTTCATGAAAGGTCTAATCAAGGAGACACCAGCTGTCATAGCATCTTAATTGCTGTAGATAATCATCGAGTGCTTAAAGGCGTTGTATGTGCATGTGAAATTTTTGCTGGGGGCCTGATTCCCAGGCAAGAACATGGAAACAGCTGTCTCTCTGGAGTTTAAGTTCTTATGACGAAGGGAGTATGCTATTACCAAACCAGATCAGATGAATTAACTTTTAAAATAAAAATTTTCCTTCTGTAGTTACACAAAGCAAAGCTTAGTTTTAATCAAACCAAATGTTGGAGGCAGAATCTCACTCAAATTAAAGTATGGAAGAGTGGTGTTTGTGTGTGTGCGTGTGTGTGTGTGTGTGTGTGAACAGAGGAAGGGAGGGACCGAGGAGGGAAAGAGGGGAACATGTCACTGGTTTTAAGCAATTTGATCGTGATGTGCTTTGATGTAATTTTCCTTATGTTTCTCGTGCTTGGAATTTGTTGCTCTTTTTATATATGTGAATTGAAAGTTTTCATCACATTTGGAAAGTTTCCACTCATTATTTTCTCAACATATATCTTCTTGCTCCCCTCATCCATATCTTCTTCCACAGATACAATTACCCGCATGATCATCAGTCTGAAGCTATCCCACAGCCTACTGATGTTCTCCTTTCTTTTCTTAAATCTTTTTTCTTGTTGCCATTTTGAATAGCTTTTATTACTGTCTACAAATTCATTATTCTTTTCCTTCTGTCATGTGATTAATCTCAGTGTAGTTTTCATCTCAGAAACTGTGATTTTTATCTCTAAATATTTAATTATTTAATTTGGGTCACTTGTGTATTTTCCACATCTCTACTTAACATGTTCAATCTTTTTTCTAATACCCTGAATACATGGAATATAGTAATTGTAATATTTTAAATTTCCATCATCTGTGTCATTTCTGTGTCACTTTGGGGTATTTAATTTTGTGCATTATTAGCAGCATTTACCTGCTTCTTTGCATGCCTAGGAATTTTTTATTGGATGCCAAACATTCGAACTTGACCTTTTTGGTTGCTGTATATTTTTCCATTCCTATAAATATTCTTGAGTTTATCCTGTGAACAGTTGACTTGCTTGAAAATGGATTGAGATTCTTATATCTTGCTTTGAACCTTAGGCAGGACCAGAGCAATGTTGAAACTAGGTTTGGTTTTCTGGTACTGAGGCAAGACTCTTATTAGGACTCTAACCAAGGTCCCATGTATTATGAGATTTTTCTACTCTGCTTTTCAGGAATAAGCATCATTTCTGGCACTGTATGACCTGCAGGTACTGTTCCCTCTAATTCTTTTACGTGGTTCTTCATCAGTTGGGATTTTTGCCTCATGCATGTGTGCTAATAACTACCCAACTGTCAACTGCTAGTAGAGGAGGTTTTCTGCAGAATTCTGCACTGTTCTGTCCTTTTTGGTATCTTACCCTGCCAACTCTAGCTGCCTTTCTTGACCTGTCTGTCTCCTTGTCTCAGAGACTTGGTGCATCTTTCTGATTTCCCTTCTTTGTGCTGCAGCCTGGAAGCTTCCAAAAGAAAATAAGCTGGGTGAGGTGATGCTATGGATCACCTCCTTTGTCCCTGACCTTGATTGCCGAATTCAGTATCTTAAGTTTTGTTGTTTCTTTGTGCAGCTTTTCAGTTGTTTCAGGTAGAAAGGAAAATTCAATCCCTAAAACTCCATGTTGGCTGGAAGGAGAATTCCTCAAGTACAATCATTGCTAACATTAGTTATATTTTTAAAATAACAAATATCAAGACATAATGCAGAATTTGAAAGCGATATTCATGAGAAAAAAAGAAAAAGAGGAAGGCTTCCAAAAACTTAAAATCTCTTTGAGGTTAAAAACAAACACACAAACCAACAAATCTTCATGAAAGATTTGTTTCAGTTCAAAATAATCTGAAATTCTGAAGTTTAAAATTCAGAAGAATAAGTAACATTAATTAAAAAATTTCAGAATGCTCCTTTGAATTGTAAAAAGATTTCCATACATAAGAGTACCTTCATGAAAAGACAGATTTGTGAATAAACTACACACACACACACACACACACACACACTATACACACACTAAATGCTCATACAGTGAATAGTGATTACTACAGGAGGTTACAAAACAGAATGATCAATTAAAAAAAAACATAAAATAGTCTGAAATAATTATGGCACAATGCAAGCTATTAGAATACAAAAAGTATATATATCTGCCATGCTATATGTATGTGTGTATAGGTATTATGTGTGTGTATATGAAGCTGTAGCTTGTTTGAATATTATGCATATAAAGATTACACATGAGCCTGGGGCTTCTGAGGTGCTTGCAATGTTGTTTCTTGATATGGATTCCACAAGTATTTATTTTACATTAAGTTGTTAAAATGTGCCTTTATATTTTATGTATGTTTCCATACGTTTACTATAGTGCACAATTGTAGAAGTTTTTAAGATCATATGAGAAACTATAAGAGATTTGGGTTTATTAGCTTCAAAACTAAAAATCTGAATGATTCCATTATTCACTAAAACTCATGCTAATATACCAGTTTAAATAAAAACTGATAAACTTATTTCACATATATTATCTTCATATGACTGACTCCAAGAAATAACCATAAGATTTCACCTGTTTTGCAGATGGAAAAACTGAAGCTTGAAAGGCTAAATGTCTTGTCCAAGATGGTACACAGTAAGAAATTGATAAAAATCACGTTGAAACCACTATACCACAGTCAGGTATTTTTTTTCCTCAACTTTAGTAGGTGAACGTAATATAGCAGATGCCACCAGTTTTCTCTAAGTATCCATTCCTCCACTTTTTTCTTGTTAATAGGATCAAAATGCTACTCTGTAATCTAACGGTCACCTCCTCAAAAGGAGTTGGGGGTGACCCTCTCCAGCCCCAGGAGGTAATACTTGATTAATTTTAAGTCAATCATGGAAATCCTTCCTCTTTTCTAATGATTGGTTTATGAGATGTGCACGTGATGCATCTTGGCCAATGAAATGCAAGGGAAGCAGGGCTGGGGCTGTAGCTCAGTGGCAGAGCGTTTGCCTCCAAAGTGTGAGGCTCTGGGTTCCATCCTCAGCACCACACAAAAATAAATGAATAAAGATAATGTGTCCATCTACAACTAAAAAAAATCATGAAAAAAAAAAGAAAGAAATGCAGGGGAAGCTTGCTTTGGCGCTGACTGGTGGGGCTGAAGCTGCTCAGACATTTGGAAAAATCTGAGAATAAACTAACACAGCCAGGAAGGCTGAGCAGAAAGATGAAAAAGAAGAACCCTGGGCCTCTGACGATTTAGGGGATGCTGGATCCGACCGCTAAAATATTCCCCACTTCTAAGCCTCTGTGGCAGGATAATCGTGTCCACTCTGTTTCAGTTTAGGTGTTTCTGTTACCTCCATCTAAGATGGTTCTTACTAAGTAATAAACTGGCCCTTTTCTTCCAATGTCTTAGTTCTCATGAGAGTCGCGTGAGACAGATACTATTGCCATTTTTCAGAAGACGATTCAGAAGTTTAAAACAATGAAGATCAACCATTGTCACAAGTTCTTGAAGTAAGAAGTCCTGGACCTGGGTGGGTTCCACCCATGATGCCTGACTCCAGGGCCCAGACAAGTCACAAGATAAACTCCGCAGGAGATTCTTTCTCAGAAGAGGATGACTCAGTCACATGGGATCATTAAACATTACTTTGTTGCCACCATTTTAGCTGTGGCTACAGTGACAATCAATGGCCTTTTTTCTCTAGTCCTCAGAACCCTTGAGGGCAAAATTCTTGCCTCCTGGTACTCAGCAAGCCACAGTTTTCCTAGCAAAGGGAAGACAAGTGTTTCTCACTCTGGGGAAATCCTAACAATAAGATGATTTAAATATATATATATTTTTTTTTAAATGAACAAACTGCCTTAGGAATTACCAGTTCTCTGCCATAGGGGCTTTAAAGTAGATACTAGGTGGCCGTATAGTGAGGATATGGCATTAAACTAAGAGGTAGCTGTGCAAAATAATCCATTCTCAATCAACAATGGTACAGTTTCATAAGACAAGTTTTCTATAGAAGAACTTACCTGTATCCGTTCAATTGTCATCTGTAGCATAAATAAGGTAAACACCCAAGTAACTCCAAACTTTTCTAGAAGGTTTTCAATAATACAGGGTAGATATTGATATTATATAGCTTGTCTTTTCTTTCCATCTGCAAATACTGAGTTTCTGCTTTGCACATATCACTGTGCTGGGCAGTCTCTAAATGGGAAAAAATCGTGTAATACATATCATTTTTCATGGAGACTTTGCAACAACTCATGTGGTCAGACACATGCAAATTAAAACGTAAAAAATGTAAGAACTCAAGTGGTGGTATTTGATAGTAAGAGTATGGACTTGGGCCTTTGAAAAGATGTATCCATTTTTTTTTGTACTTTCTAATGAAATAAGCTTAAACCAAAGAAATAAGCCATTTTCACTTACTTGTTAAGAGTACCAAAATTTGGTCAAACTCCTGACCAAAGTCAAGCATGTATGCCCATGACCTTACATTTTATTTAGATCAAGGCTTTCTAACCAGAGGTACACACATCCCTAAGGGGTTACTCAAAAGATCACAAGGAAGCCTATGAAAATATAAAGAAATCATGTCCTAAGTTTCACTAATCTTAGCCAAAATAAAACATTTCCTTCCACAAACTGCTAAATTAATAGCAGTTTCTATGACAATACCCCAAGTACAAATCACAGATATTTTCACATTGCATTATCACTTGGCAGATATTTCAATGATGCTCATTCTACTTCAAAATGACAGTCATCCTCAAGCACCCTGCAAGTTCAAGTTTTTAATGTGCTAGTAAAGGCATAACTATTATATAAAAATTAGTATTTTTTCCATATTTAAATCAATACTGTGTATAGTTGGTTTTTTTGTAATCCCATGTATTTTGTTTTATACATTTAGAACTATTAACCAAAGGGCCCAAGGATCCAATCAGCAGACTGCCCAAGGATCGGTGGCATGAATAAACTTAGGGATCTCTGCCTCTCCTGCTTGGGCTTCAGTGCATGGTTTGCTTTTGGCTCAGCAGACATTCATCAGTGCTCTGGGTTTCTTAGTTTGTCACTCATTTGAGTTTTGGATTTCCAAGGTTTGAAAGGTTGGCTGCATAAAAAGAGATCGCTAAGGTTCAGCGGAAAAAAAAGTTTGAAATTATATTTTTAAATTATTCCCATTCAGAAAATACAAGGAAATGAGTCCCAAGTCTGCATCTATGGCAGAAGTGTCCAGATATGATGCATGAACTCATCAGGGCTTGGATCTGGAACGTATTTTATGGGTTTCAGGAGTCTCCAGCTTGGAAATGAGCTTCTTCCTGCCATAAGAAGAGGTATAATCTCTTTTTTCTTTCTTTTTTACCTTAAACTCCCTGAGCACAATTTAACCTCAATGAACTCAGTTCTTAAAGATCAGATGCTTGCTCTTTGAAGAGTTATGGTTCTTTTATATACAAAGCAAGTTAATGCATATTATATAAACACCTTTTAAAACATACATGTAAAATGTTTTTTGCTAAGGCATATAAGTTTGCATTATTTCTTTAAATTACATTTGTTTGCTCTGAAATTATATGTGAGGTACACTTTATTTCAAAGAAATAACATCAAAAGATGGCTGACTGCCCACTTAAACTCAGATGGCCAATTTAGTTTGCTGTTACCTAGCATTTAGGTAAAGAGCAACAAAATTAAATATAAGAATATTAAAAAGAGATGGCTATTATCCTGATTTATTTTATGGGATTTTTGGAAAAGAACTTTAAGATGACACATTCTGAAAGAATTTTGTATGTGCGGGGTGTTTTAAATTTATGAATTTCTTAAAATTCTCCCATTACAAACAGCCTCTGGGCATATGTACGCATTGAAGAAAGAAAAACAAGGAACTGACCATGAAGAGCAGCCCCATAGGAAGTCATGGTCCAACCATGACATTTTTAGGCCAGAACTTTGGTCTGCAGACTGCTAATTCCCAGGGAATTCCAAGCCAGATTTTAGCCATTTCTTGTTCTGTTGATTTGCCCCTCTAGACATTTGAAAGCATGTTTTCTAAGGAATAATCAGAGCAAGGAACGCTACCTCACAAAACTCAGTATCCTTTTTGTTTCTCATGTGATAAGTCACATGAATCTCAACCCAGAAGAACAGTGCTATTTCAAGTACTTAACCATTTAAAATAAACGAGTGGCTTTAGCCTCAAGCAAATTTCACAGAAGATGTGTTCTTGAAACATTTGCTCCAATGTGACCATTTTTCTCACTCATACCATTTCCCAACTATAATTAGATAACATCATTTCTTTTCTGAAGACTCTTATGCCTCAACCTAAGGTATTTTGGTCTCATGTCCCTTCACAGAGCAACTCGTGAGGAAAAGTTAGACAAGTCCCATGGCTCTGGTGTGAAGATCCTTTAGTGAGAGAGTTTTTCTGTCTCCTTCATGTTTTCTTTCTTTTTTTTTTTTTTAAGCAGGTCTGATTTTATTGTACAGTTACCATGTATATATACTCAGGCAGTAGCTAAGCAGATTAGAGGCAGCTATCTCCTTCATGTTTTCAAATACAAATATGCAGGAAACAAAAAAAAAATGAATTTCCATTTTTAAACCCTACATAACCATCTAGAAATATTACGGAGTTTTTAGGTTTCCCATTCCCTCTAAGAACAAAAGACAGGGCTGCCTTGAAATCTCCTGGGCCTGCTGGAGGAATGTCTTGCTCAGATTATGGAAGATTGTGACATCTAATATGCTAATGACATACAGGCAACAGCGTAAGGTGCAGAACGAGTAGAGCTTCGAGACTGCAGTAATTCATGCACACTTAATTTATCTGGAATGTGGCTGTAGTTATTACCATGAAATTCTCTAAGGATGAGTAATTTCCACAACAGCACTCTTAAAGCTTACAGATGATTTCATATTTTGAGTAAGTGAAGAAGGATAAAGAAAAGACCTGAGGATTTTTTTTCAAAATAAGAAATTCTTTAGATTGAGGAAAATTGAGATGAAAAGCAATTTTTTGAGAGAGGGAAAAAAAAAGCCCTTTTTTTTTTTCATAAAACTGTTGTAGCACAAGAAATGATTCTCGGAAAAAGCTCATACTCAGAGATTGAAAAAAAAAATCTTTCCTCAAATTTGGAGCATCCAACTAAATGTGTTCTGATAGAGAACTCCCCAGTGAAATAGTACTTAATGTCATTTCAAAAACCTTCATGCTGTTTTATGATCCCTTCCTACCGGGTCAATGGTACCACCATTCTATTCACATATTAAATTAAAGATGAATTTATGTTTTCCCACACAATGAATATACTAACTATATAACCAAGACAAACTATGAGATATTTCCTAAGGAAAATTAAATGAGTTGTTTTTGCAGATATATAAAATTTAAGTTAAATAAATATACCAAAATTTAAGTTAAATAATCGTACCAAATATAATCTATATAGTCTATATAAAATGTGGCATACACAGTTTGGCTCAAATGCAGGAAAAATCTTAAGGGGCATTTCAAAACAATAAATCCAAGAAGACTTAATGTGTTAGGCAAACATGGATTTGCAAAGCAACAAGGAAGTCTCATTATCTTGTCCTCTCCCCACGGAGGGTGGGGGTGTGGGATTTAAGTGAGTTATTTCACATCAGTTGCAAACAGTCTAAAAAATAACCTCTGGAAAGAAGTAGATTAGAATTAAGACTTCTTTTTTTAAAAAAATACATTTTTTCTGTTTATTTATTTTTTATGTGATGCTGAGGTTCGAATCCAGTACTTCACACATGCTAGGTGGGCGCTTTTCTACTGAGCCACAATCCCAGGCCCGAATTAAGATTTCAGTACAACTTAAAGCAAGTTACTTAACTTCTACAAGCCTCCATTTTTGCAGCAAAATGGAATTAGTAATACCTCCCTTGTAGGGTTATCTGAGAATTAAAGAAGCAAGTGTCCGTGAAGTACTTTGCAAAACTCCTACCACTCAAGAGCACATAAACACTGAAAAAGATATCTGCAATTATGTTAATATGACCCATCTTGATTGTATTTGATTCAAGGTTGCTTACATGGGTATACGAAAAACAATACGATCAGATAAATGCACAAGTAATACCAATAAATCAAGGCAGAGGAAACACAGGGGTAGAAAAGACAATACAAGGCCAGTAAAGAGGCAAATACACAAAATACGGATTGCTTATTCCTTCCTGCACTCACTCCGTCAATATATACTGAATGCCTACTATGTGCATGCCTCAAAGCTACGGGACATAGCAATGAGCAACATATGTGATTCTGATTTAGTGGGACAAACAATCCTGCAAATTTGGTAAAGATGAGACGCAAAATTTATCATTGATATTAAGGAATCTTCTTTATAGTTTTGGTATGTTGTTTTCAAATCACAGACGTATCAGTAAAAATCTTGGGATGTTTAATTTATTATAATTATGCAATGCTATTAGAAATGTAGAATGCAGTACTGTTTCTACCAGCATGATTAAGATGATGGGAAAAAATGTGAGCTTGTGTGTGCATGTGTGCATGTACAAACACACACACACACACACACACACACACACACACACTTACAGACTATAGAATGCTTTATGCCAAGTGTCTCAGCACGTCTTCAGGGATGGACTCCAGAGGGTCACCGTTGGACACCTCCCATCCTTCTGTCCTGTCCTTATGAACACTGGGCCCAGTTATCCTCTATAGCCGTCATCTCCAGCTTGGTGGTACACAGCTCAGAAGTGATTGCTGGGATGAAGGAAGATGATTTGGGACATTCTGCTTATATATTGCAGTAATAGAAAAGTGAAGTTATGCTTTATAATATCTAGTGTATGAGTTGATACCAGTGCCCTCACTCAGTCTGCAGGCCATGAAGTGTGCCCCGGGTAACCCAAGAGAAGGGCAGAAGCCCCTGGCACAGGGAGCCCCTACTCTACACCACTTTCTGCATTCACGTGCAGCATACTGGGAAATCCGACAGTTCACATGGGTCACAGCAAACGGTTTTAGACATTTTACCATCTGGTTCCAACTGAACCAAGTAACAAAATGAACAAGTGAGTCGAGAAGAGTCTGGCAAAGAAAACTTGCATTTAAGATAATACAAATGAAAAAAAAGAGCTGAGATTTCTGTCCCTGGTACAAGCTCTTTGGAGTCACATCAGTAAAAACAATGATAATATAATTGGATCTGACAAAGATTTGACCAGCCAAAGTAGACATTATCAAAACTCTTTGTTTTTATCCACTATCCCAAATAATGATCTCACTCAAAGTGTGCGATGTATACTCGTCTATTATTTAATCTCAGACATTATTTAATGATAGATTTCCATCATCATGATTAGCAAGACATTTAAAACCTTAGTATTAAGAACACGAAAAGCAAACTGACTTTTTTCCCAGCAGTGTTTAAAGTCATGTAATAGAGATTTCCAAAATTTCTCTGAAAACTTAATGGAAAATATTCTGAACTCATTTTGGAGTTATCTTGCATAATAATGAAAGACAAAAAATATTCTTTCTCTGGCACAAACAATTCCAGCCTAAGATTACAGAGATATCATTGCACTTGAAATTCCTTCCCTGCCTTACTCAGAGATATTCCAACACAGAATTAAAAGCCAGACATGCACAAAGTTTCTCAGGATGCCATTAAAGCACTAACTTCTTCCCAAAATAGCCCTATTGTATAAGAGAATGAATATCATGCTATGTCATAAGATAGGAGTAAGAGAGAAAAGCTTGGGTACCACAGAGGTACCGTAAATAATTTAATCAAGTAATTTTAAACATATCCCAACTTACATGCTTTTCTTTCACTATAACATAAACATTCCAAATTTGTCAACATTTTCTGTGATGACCAGTAGCTCTCTGTTGTATGTTCCCTAACAGGTCACTATCTATTTATCTTTTTATCTATATATCATTTATCTGTATATCTATCTATCTGTCCAAATGTCATCTAGCCTTTCAAAGGAAAGGTAATAATTTGAGAATAAGTGAACTATGATATTGCTCTCAGGAGTAACTCAAGCAGTAATTTCAAGCATTTGAAAACAGAAGTTTGGAAATATTTCCAATGATCCATGACTTGTAAAAGGAAAACTTGTTAATATAAAAATTCAGATTCTACTCAAATCTAGAATCTTTAATCTATTTTAAATTCTTCCAAGTGGAGAGTGTCAGTACTTTAAAACTATTTACTAAAAATATAAAAAATTATATATTTGACTTATTTGAAAAGAAAATTAAATGACATCAGGAAATATGAAAACTGACCAGCCAAATTTCAATAAAAATGTTTCATATTCACAGAATTGTTAAATGACTCTCGTAGTTTAAGAAGTACAGCTGTAGATGCACATCTTTCATATGAATCTACAAATCTTTGGATGGTATTTCTTTCAGCTATGAAACTCATTGTAACTATCAACATAAAATCATTTGAGATAAACCTTCAAATAACTGTTTCATGACATATTTAACCTACATGATCACAGTGTTCTTATTTAAACATAACCAGTAGTAAATAACAAGAGTAAATTATATTAATAATAGTTTAATCTGAGTGAAAAAAGTGTATAAAACAATGAATAAAATAAGGTTCTAATATTTTTGTTTATATGTTTTCAGTACTGGGGATTGAACCAGGGTCTCATGCATGCTAAGCTTGTACTCTAATACTGAGTATTAGTATAACAGATCCCAAGTTTCTAATATTTATAAAATATTGTTTCTTCCTGAGACCATCCCAGAATCTTTAACTTTCATTCTTATGTCCAATTTGCAATGTAGATAATGAATATGTTATATGAAAGATTAGATCAGGTATGTAGTTTGCATATAAATATATTTGTAAATAAATGTTCGCGATAGGCACATTAATATTTACTAGTGAGGATTTTAGGTAAAATAAGAGACTGAGATAAATAACACTGCTCCAGATGAGCAGTTCTCACAAGACAATCCATGCACTGCTTGTCTCTGGGTTACTTAAGGGTGCTCATTAAAAAGTGAAAAGTCCTGAATTTCACCCAAGATTTCCTACTCAGAATCTCTAGAGGTGCAGTACAGAATTTTGCATTTTTAGCAAGGTCTTCAGCTTATTCTAATGTATGTGATGGTTTGCAAACAAGGGGCTCCAGTCAAGAACATCATGCCCACATCCAGGCCATCCAATTCCCTGTTCACAGAGACCATCGGTATGAAGGGTACATTCCCAGATTGACAAGGGCAAGCCCATTAACCCATTCTCAGACTTACTCAGAAGAATTGCTGGGGAAGGTAGCAGAGCATGCCTAGAGAAATGCATTACCCATCTCTTTCTATTCCAGGAAGGAATTCAGTTTATTAACAAATTTTAAACTTCTCTAGGACTTTTTATCCCTAGAGTTCATGGTAATTTGTGGATATTAACTTCTTTAGCCACACAAATCCCTATGGGATAGTTAAAGAGACAAGACTATGAAATCCTGAGTATAAAAATAATGTAGACAAATGCACTAAAGAGATGAGCATATTTAAATATGCATTTTAAAAATAAATACTAGTCTATCTCTGAATAAAATTACCAGGGGAAAATGTCTGTTATATTAAAATTTCTGAGAATTCATGAATACTTCTTTCTAGCCATTTTAAAGACATAAACAGGACTTTGCTTCACTAACACACTCAGGCAATAGCAGTTCTGCTGTTCTCGGCGTCCCTCCCTGGCTGCCTAACCACAAGTCTTATGCTCCTTGGATCTTACCTTACAATCCGAGGGACCATCTCAGTTTTCCTCATCCAGCAAGAGCTTTCTGCATTTCCTAGTTCTGTGTTGTGTCATCTGCCTGTCAAGAAGGCAGTTGCTTGTTTGATTGTTAATTGCCCTTGTTTTTTATTATAGAACGCATTCAGATTTTGGTAAGTAACATGTTCTTCTTTGTAATTAGATATAGTAGTTAAAATATCTTTCAATTCACCATGCCATTTTCCTTTAATCAGCACACCAGCCAGGGTTTACGACGATGTTGGAACCGTATCTGTAGTTTTACCACAGTAGTACGGCTCGAAGAAAATTGTGCTGCCAATACATTTTGCAATAAAAAATGAAATTCAAAGGTAGGGAGATTTTATTTTGCAGGCCTGAAATATGCAAAAGAAAAAAAGAAAGAAAGGGAGGGAGGGAGGGAGGTAAGAGGGAGAGAAAGAAAGAGAAAGAGAGAGAATGAAAGAAAGAAAGAAAGAAAGAAAGAAAGAAAGAAAGAAAGAAAGAAAGAAAGAAAGAAAGAAAGAAAGAAAGAAAGAAAGAAAGAAAGAAAGAAAGGAAGAAGTGAATGTTTCAGGCATGTGTACCACCAAGATCCAAAGGTTTTCTGTGGCTTTTAGGACATCTGTGTCTAAAATCACTAGTGACCCCATAGGAAGCCCAATTCCAGGACACATCAGTCAGAATCCTCCAGAATCTGCCCTGCAGGGAAGACCGACAGGCTGGAAACCAGAGATTTCCTTAGTGGGTGATTAAATCACCAGGTACAGTAGACCAAGGAGATGACCCAGGAAAGTAAGCATCAGGAAAACAAGAACATTTTAAACACTTTTTCATTATTTATTGACTCCATTCTACAGAAAAGGAAATCGAGGATCAGAGAGGTGAGGTTATTTGCCTAAGAACAACCAGAAAATTTTAGCCAACCTCTGCAGATCAGCCCAGGCTCTTTCCAAGGAGTATGACTCATTCTGTGGATTCTGTGGGACCCTCGCTTTGCTCCATCGGTTATGAAAACCCATGTAGACACAAGGCTCCATAATCCCCATCTCCAGGGCTATCTCCTGATAAACTAACCTACCTACCTTCCTCTGCCTCAGAATCAACGCATTCACATCTGACAGATCAACTCCAGACAAGCCAGAAGGCAGGGCACAGGAGGGTACAGGCAAAGGATAAGAGGTCTGGAGTCAGACTCCTGAAGTTCAAAGCCGGGTTTTGGCATTTACTGCTTGTGTGTTCTAGGGCGCAAATCTTTCTAAGATGAACAGTCCCATAATGTTCAGCACCTGGAGCACAGATGGCCGGGATTTGAATCCCAGCCTGCCTCTCACCCTCTGAGCCACGCTGGTAGCTCCTTATCTCTCTGAGTCTCCGTTTTTACCTCTATAAAATGAGGACAGTAGTACCACCTGCATTGGGCAAAGGTAAAAGAAGACAATTTATGTCAAACACATAGAGCAGAGTCTTGCACACAATAGGTGCCCAGGTATCATTAGCTATATATACTCTAACACTGTCTCCGAGCTATAAATCCTGGGAAGAAATAGGACACCAGGGATTATTGCGGGAACCCTGCAGAGTTCAGAGCACTTTGCCTGGTGCAGGCCTGGCAGGTAGATGCCAAGTCAAGGGGAGCTGTCCACTCCAAGGCAAATTCCAGTCCAACATAGTGGTACACACCTGTCATCCCATTGACTCAGGAGGCTGAGGCCAGGAGAATCACAAGTTCAAAGTCAGGCTGGGCAACCTAGCAAGACTCTGAATCAAAATAAAATAGACTGGGAATGTCATTCTACAGTAGTGGAACAACCCTTGAGTTCGAGCCCAGTAACAGGGGAAAAAAAAGAAAGAAGGAAAATTGGAGGACCTTCCTTAGCATTGTGTCTCAGCATGAGGTAGGCAATGGGAACACTAAGAGCCTGCATATTATCTATAACAAAGGCCTGTCTCACAGAGTGGTAAGGACGTGCCTACTGGAAAAGAAAGGGAGCTAGGATCAGCATAAAGAGAGGGCTCCAGGCTTCGTAAATTCAAAAAAGAAAAAAAAATGAAGATTAACTACTACCTCATTTTATATATACACACTTTTTGAATATGTACATTTCCCAGCCTTTGTTATACCTTCAGACTGAGAAATAAACCCTGGTGCCCGGAGTTGAGTTTTCTTAGCATGCAACTCACAGAGAAAATCCACCTGTGGCTACTTCTGTCTGGTCCACCGGCTGAGACGGGCTTCTACAGATGAGCACGTACAACTGAGCCAATGAGGAGGAATGCTGCCTTGGACTCCAATTAAGTGAAACATTACCTACTCCCCCCAAAAATTCCATTCTTCTCTTAGTAGACCTGCATCACAAACACTGTGTATGGTGATTATTGTCCTTATCATGTATGTGTGAATCTGCATAATAGCCTCAGTTTTGCCTCTTGGCCAAAAAAAGACCCTAAAATATTTATTCAGTGCCCCTTCGCAGAAGGAAGTTCTGATGAGGGGTGTCTAGTTTGTGACTCTGTGTTCTCAACAGCTGGTTGCTCTGAACTCTTCGGCCCTTCGCTGAGGAGCACATTTGCTTTGCAGAGGGGGAGGATATTGTATCTCAGAACACTTCTGAAACCACAGGAGAAAGCCAGCTCTGTGCCTTGCCAGTTTTAAATGAGGAAAATTGCATCCACCAAATCCAGTCCCACACACTTAGCCGTGAAATATACTTATGGAGGCATGTGATCACAAACACTGCGGAGTCTTTTTCTAGTCGTGGGAAACAGGATCCTCGTGTTGCCTGAATGGACCTATTCTTTGGGAAGAAGTCGTCTCATACCACATGATGAGAGTTCACTTCTAGGAACCGCTGTTAAAGTTCTGGAGGCAACCATCTTATCATTTATTTCATTTACTTATGCACTTAAAAAGCCACCTGAAAAGGACACCCTCTACCTCAGTTTCATGCCGGATGAAGACATTTGGGGTTCTGGGTGTCTGTTAAATGATGATCGCTTTTAATTTCAAGTGGATTCAAGCATTAAAAGTCAATTAAAGAAAAGATGAGTGGATTTCCTATTAGGGAAGACAGCTCTTGCCCAATCCCAGGAAAGTCAAACCTCTGGATCTAGGAAGGCTGCAGGGAAAGGAAATTACAGAGACAGTGCCTTTTATCAAGAGCCTGGTGATCCCAACAAGGTTCTCTCTGAAAATACAAAGATCAGGATTGGGATGAAATAGAAACAAAACGAAGTTCCATCAAAATCATCACCAAAATGAACTGGAAAGTTTTAAGAAGTCTCCATTGAAAAGACATGTGTATAAACCAAACGTCCCAAAACACATCCGTCTGCAGGAACCGGGAATGTACTATTGCAGAAAAGCAAGGCGGTACCCACAGGCTTTGCTTGTATTTTATCTTGGGAAAACCTGCCAGAAAATGGGGCTGGATGCCAATTATGACACCCGTGCTGTCGGGTCCACGGATAATTAGGGAACATGGCAAACATCGCCTCCCAAAATAGAAGCTCTTCAGTTATAGAAGCCATAGGTTGTGACCTCCAGGGATTTGGCCTCCTTATGTATCACCCACTTCTAAAATTACCCTCTGCTATCTGCCTGCAGGGCCCCTTCTGGGAAAGGAAACAAAGAGGTTTTGATAATTCTTTAAAAGTTGAAAAATGGAAGAAGCAAGCCTTTGCCTACACTGTTCGTCTCTTCATCTGTTTGGGTCGGGAACATCGGATTCCACAAGCAGTGAATCATTAAGTTACGAATCCTACCGTAGGAAAAAGGTTTGGAGCCTAGCACCCACATGACATCGCTTGAAAAAAGCAACTGTATAATTTCTCACCATGAAAAAAAAAATAAAATATACATTTGAACTTGTAATATAAACTGTCAAGACATTTAAATGTACTTTTCTTGAGATGTCACTGTCTTGAAGTCCTGATTTTAAAAAGTCCAGCCTGCTCTGTCACTTGTATGTCAGGTTTTACTAAAGAAAGAAACAAAATTAAAGAAGACCCCAAGAACTGCAAATCTGCAAAATGAAACTGACCTTGAGGTACTAATTATCCCACCACTCAGCTGCTTCAGCTACCTCACACTCCCCTTATACCACAGGAACATCTTTAATTTTAAGCCTAAATCACAACTTTCTGGAAGGAGCCATTGCCTCTTAAAGAAAACTTGCTTGCAAATGACCTTCGACTATAAATGGCCACTTCCTGCCCCTTGTGATTGCAATCCCACAGGCACCAGGCCTAGTCTGTTATACGTGTCTCCTGACCCCTTACCCGGGAGAACACAGATCTACAGTCCGTCCCCTCCATAAAGGTACAGTCCTCATAGGAGCATCTTCCTAGCCGAAGTCCCAGGGCCACAGATCCCATTCCCTGAGGTTGTACCTCTGCCTTGCCCCATCCTCAAGTCTGCACCTCACTATCCACCCCTACCCCAACCTGTGTAAAGGGAACAAAAGTGCAAAGGGAAAAGCACTAAAATCCAGTGACATATGATGATAAGCACACAAGGGTACCAATACATCATGGATACATATTGCAGTTATTCATTTATACATACACACAGAGGTACTCCCGCATACCTGCATATGGTGGGGGGGAGGGTGGCAGTCGAGATGCAGAGCTTATGGGATCCAAGGAAAAGCTGAACTTCCAACTTGAAGAAGAACATTGAAGAGAAGAAAACCAGGACCTCAGCAGGAAGTTGTGGACATTTCCATCCATGTGCCACCAGACTCTCTTCCTGTCACCTCTAATAATACCTGAATAAAATTCTCAGATGGAATTCTGGGAAGATGGCCGAGGTGATAGCAGCAGAGTTGAGACCTTGCTGAATCCTTACACAAGAACTAATGGAGCAACTAGAGAAAAAAAAAAAGAACCTCAAAATCATGGATAACATTTACAATAAATCTAAGTGATAAACGGATAGACAAATTAGGCATAAACAAATTTTGGTATGCACATAAAATGGAATATTACTCAGCCATAATAAGGAGTGAAGTACAAATGCGTGCTACAAATTCTATGAACTTTAAAGACACTACACTAAGTGAGAGAAGCCAGGCACGAAAGGTCACATGTTGTATGGTTTTGTTTACATGAAATGTCTTAGATAGATGTAAAGCCAATGGGTGGCTGCCAGAGGCTGGGATCAAAAAGGAACGGGAAGTGACTGCTTCATGGCTATTGGGTTTTCATCTAGTGTGAAGAAATGTACTAGAACTTGATAGAGAACCAGAGAAACAGACAAACTCCCTTAGAACTGGATAATTTTGTGAGTGCACGGAATTCCATACTTTAAAGTGATTAATTTGTATCTTATATGAATTACAAACTTAGTTTGCAGGTGATCCCATGTAGCCCAAAATATAAGTAGGTGGGACCCTATCACCGAGAGCCGCGGACCACCTTCTTATCACCCTCTGTGTGGATGGAAGGGCAGCTATGGAACTTCATGTGACAAACCTGAGAAGAGGAAAAACGAGGACCGGAGAAGGACTCCCTGGAACTTGCCGAGGGTCTGTGTGAAATCAGCAGCTGGACGTGGGGGTGCATAGTCCAGGGGTCTGCATGAGCAAGAGACTGTCCAAGGAGGCCTCAAGAGGCCGAAGCCGGAGGCCCAAGGCACCCTGAGACCTGGCCACCAGGCTGCCATGGAGGACAGAGCCCCACATTGAGGAGAAACTGCTAGGAGGAGATCCAACATTGGACAAAACAAGAGCAGCGAAAGGAAGAAAAGAGAGAATTCAGATAAAAATAGAAGGAGAAGGAGCAGCCAGGAAATCTGGAGAAGGAGCTGCCATTTTACTTCGTGTGTGGAAAACTGTAAGGCAGGGAGTTTTGTGACCGTTTTTTCCTAAAATTTCAGGAAAACTAACTTCACACAAAAAAATTGTGATGAAAAAGCAGGAGGGTCCAGTCCATACAAAAATGCCACAGGAAAAAACAGGAAAGGAGCCCTGGACAAAAAGCCATGCTCAAAACCCAGATCAGAACACCCCAGGACACAAAAGCCCCGTGTCCATAAGTGCTTGAAGATCTCAGGGGAAATGTGACCAGACTCGTGGAAGAATGCAAATTAAGGAGGAAATTTGTTTTAGAAAGAAAAATTGAACCAAATACAAGAGATACACGTGCAAAAAATAATGCTTATGAAAAATAGAAGGTCAAAAGGATAAAGTTTTCTAAATCAAGAAGTAAACAATTAAAAAAAAAAAGATTTCAGAGAACCTCACAAATATTGAAGACAGGCAAATAAAACCCAATCGATTGATAAAGGAAGAAGAGAACCAAAATAAGTGGATGGAACAAAATTTTTAAACCATGTTTCTAGAAAACTTTCCTGAAATAGAAAATTTGAATAATTCTCAGAAGCGTGAAAATATTAAACCAGACCAACCGACCCTAAAATATTTTCTAGTAAAAAAAAAAAAATCATTGGGCTTTAAAAAAAAAGTTTTGAGGGGCCACTGAGGAAAAGCACATGACTTGTTAGGAAAAAAATAGATTGTCTTCTGAGTTTCAACAAAGACATTTATGGGAAAAGAAAATGGACTGATATATTTTAATGTTTCCAAAGAAAGAAAATGTGAGCTAAGGATTTTGTGTTCTGCAAATCTTATTTTCAAATATAAAAAGAACAAAAAAAAATCACTAACAAGTGAGAGAATATTGTTCCCATGATCCCTTCCTAAGGAATCTACTTGAAATGAGTTCCAGAAAACCAACGTGGCTGAAGAGACACCCCCCAAGGCTGCAGGAGCACTGCACACAGGCGCACTCACTGGCGGAGCTTAGACTCATCAGCACCAAAAGAGACACAGCCTGCGGGGAAAGGCTGTGCCAGCTGCCAACGCAGACACTGGGCCACCGTAGAAAAGTGGGAGAGTGACAGCAGCAAGCCCAGACCTCAGCCTCTCCTCCCAGCAAGCAATCAGACTCGCTGCAGATATGACAGTCTCGCTCTTCTGGAGTCATGGCATGAAGAAGGTGGAATAAAGCAAATGAGTATTTATGGGATTTGAACTCTACCATTCCCCTGTCCTTAGTGAAGGAGGAAAGATATAAAGGCAGTCTAGGTGCTGTGGGGTAGGTCAGCTGTCGAGCACATGCCAGGTATGTATAAGGACCAGGGTCTGACACCTTGCATACTAAAAGAGAGAGAGAGAGAGAGAGAGAGAGAGAGAGAGAGCTAGGCACCTTGGCTCATGCCTGCAATTCCAGCCGCTCAGGAGGCTGAGACAGAAGGATCACAAGTTCAAAGCCAGCCTCAGCAAAAGCGAGGCACTAAGCAACTCGGTGAGACCTTATCCTTAAATCAAATACAAAATAGGGCTACAGATGTGGCTCAGTGGTCAAGTGTCCCTGAATTCAATCCCCCAGTACTGGGGGACAGAGGAGGGGAATGAGAGAGAGAGAGAGAGAGAGAGAGAGAGAGAGAGAGAGAGAGAGAGAAAGATTTAATAAATATAGGGTATGTTAAAAGTTATTATTTCTAAATTTGAATGGTTAAATTTCACAAGATTATTTTTTATATATGTATGCACTTTGTATGTTATGTATGCACATAGTGTACATATGTACTGCATATGTGTATATATTTCTAAAATACACATTTTTAATGTGTACATTTGTTTATATAGGTATATGTGTATTAGAGATATGCATGCACATATATATTTACTTCACATACTCGCTTTTTCTCTCTTTTTTCTCTTGGATCACACAAAAGACTTAGAAACCATGACCAAACCCGAGAACAATGCTCTCTCCAGGCCCTCGGCAAGAAATACACAAAATGAACAAGGAGCCCCTTGCTGGGGTGAGGAGCTCCCAGAGGCTGCCATGGTCACAGCAATGGGAATGGGTCACTGGTGGCAGGAATCCAATTTATTGTCTCAAAAAAACAAGTGAGGGAGGGGGTCGTGGCTCAGAAGTAGAGTACTCGCCTGCCATGTGTGAGGCACTGGGTTTGATCCTCAGCACCACATAAAAATAAAATAAAGATATTGTGTTTGCCTATAACCAAAAAATAAATTAAAAAAAAATCTAAGTGAATAAAAGGGAAAAAAATCACATATTTATCTCGTATTTTCTATATATCCTAGACCTCTGGGTAGATGAGGACAAACACCTCTTTATGAAATTATTCCATCTGATAAGATAAAATTTAAAGTAATAAACTTAACATAGTACCACTGTTTGACCCCTAATGAACTTATGCAGTGGACATTGAGTGACAATAGCTCCCAAAGTCAAAAGAGCAGAATGCACATCGCGGGCCATCCTGTGCGTGAAACACCACCACCGAGGGTCTTTTCAAAGGGATGGAACCAGAGTCGGATCCATCCCCTGCGTTGAGCGGCTAATCTGCAGGGAAGACAGGACATACTGAACTGGTCCCAGGAGTGTGCAATCAGCAAAATCCAGATGGGGGTAAACTGCAGATCAAACAGTCTTCAGAAGATAGATTGAGGGGTTCCCTGGAAACTGCCTCTGAGACAGAGATCTGTATACGGAAGGTCTGTTGGGAAATGAACTATGGAACAACATCTGTAAGAAAGTAAGGGGTGTGCAGCGGGAAGGGAAGCTGAGCCCCCTTTAGTTATCATAAGGACACATCTGGTCCCACGAGGGAGCACTGGAGCTGGGGGGCTCCTCACAACTACTCAAGCTGTCAGAAGAAAGCCACGTCGGTCAGGCTTGGCATCCACCTGGCAGCGGAAGCAGGCTCTCCCAGAAAACGGGTACCAGAGGCCTAGAGGCCCCCGTGGTGTCTGGCCACTTGGGCTTTCTCAGCATGGCCAAATGATTCATCACCCCAGCAAGGAGGTCTCCAGAGCAAGTCTGCTGGCCACATGATTACGTCATCTATGACACCACATGATGGGGCCTGGCACCACCTTGGCCATATTCTGTGGGTCAAAAGCAAGTTAGGAGCCGACACTCAAAGGCAGGGGGCTATACAGAGGTGTAAGGTCGGGAGGCAGAGGTCACACAGCCCCTAGGAGAGTCCTCCTGACAGAGGGTCATGAATGGTGGTCCTGAGTGGAGAACAGGATGGTGCACCACTGTACCCCCATTGTGGGCCAGTCTGTAGGTTAGAAGAGATTTATGCGTCTAAGAGACTGCTGAGGTTTTTTGTTTGTTTGTTTGTTTGTGTTTATAGGCAAGAGTAAACCATAGCATCTAGGGATACACAGTATAGTGACAAAATAAGAGAGAAGCTGGCCGGGTGTGGTGGTCCATGCCTGTAATCCCAGCAGCTTAGGAGGCTGAGGCAGAAGGATCTCGAGTTCAAAACCAGCCTCAGCAAAAGTGAAGTACTGAGCAACTCAATGGGACACTGTCTCTAACTAAAATACAAAATAGAGCTGGGGATGTGGCTCAGAGGTCAAGTGCCCTGAGTTCAATCCCCAGTACAAAAAAAAAAAAAAGAAAGAAAGAGAGAGAGAGAGAGAAACAGAGAGAGAGAGAGAGAGAGAGAGAGAGAGAGAGAGAGAGAGAGAGAGACAAGCTTAAGGAGGTTACGAATAAAGAGAGAGACAAGCTTAAGGAGGTTACGAATAAAAAAGTCCAGGTAGTGATTTAGATGTTGCCCATGGAGGGCTTCAGAGTTGGTGGGAAAAGTTCAACTCATTTGTTTTGTGTTCAGTTTTGTTTCTGTATTTTATTTTAAAGCTTCAAAAAAAATTCAAAAGAAATAAAGAAAGTCCCAGAATAGGAAAATAATTGATCCAGCTGAGACAAGTGTCCAGACTCTTAAATCAACTGACATAGAACATAGTGTCTAACGGTGCCCGTCAACACCTGTCCTCCCAAGCCCCCTCCGCCTTTCCAGCAGGGCTACAGCAGGTGAGGAATTTCAAGGAAGAATGAGTGGAAGGGGAAAAGCAAGCAGGACCTCTTTCAATTTCCAAAATTATTTTCCCAGTAGAGGCAAGTTGAAAAAAATGGTGGCCAGAGCTAGCACTTCCAACTGAGAAGCCCTGTTCATCCGGGGTAATTGAGGTCAAAAACACGTAGCCATTTCCTATTATTCAAGCAGCCACGTGGGTTATGGAATAAAGCTGTGTCAAAAGATTTTTGGCACCAAGGGAATAATAGCATACTACTTCAGTGAGAATGTTTTGGACTGTAAGCAAGAGAACCAAACTCAAACTGGCTTAAGCAAAAAAGGAACTTTATAATCACTTACATAACAGAAAGTCCATAGCTGAATAAGGTTTCAGGGTTGGTAACTCAGCAGATTGGTATTGTCAAGAGGAAACCAGATTCTTTCTTCTCTTCTCTTCTGCACACATCGGATGCCTGCCAAAGTTAAATCAAAGTGGACAAATTAGCACCTAACATCACATCATGAAACAATGTAGCAAAAGTTTCTTGACTTTCCTTGGGAGGAAAAAATTTTGCTAGAAACTATTTCATAGACTCCCTACCTATGAGTCATGTCTTAGTCCATTTTCTGTTGCTATAACAGAATACCTGAGACTGGATCATTTATAAAGGAAAGCGGTTTATTTTGGCTCACATTTCCAGAGGTTGGAAAGTCCAAGAGCCTAGCACTCACATCTATTCAGCTTCTGGTGGTGGGGTGGGGGCAGGGGCGGGTGCTGCTTCAACTCATGATGGAAAATAGCCGAGGAACTGGAAAGAAGAAGCAAGACACAAGGAGGGGGTGGACTTGCTTTAGAACAACCCACTCCCACAGTAACCAATCCAGTCCCAAGAAGGTCAGAACTCTCTATACTCCCAGAGAATCAACTCCGTCCCTCAAGAAGCACAATAACCCCTCGTAACAATATCAATCACCTCCTAAAGGACCCCACCTCCCAACACCACCCTAATGTCCATTGAATTTCAATATGAACTGGCAGTGATGGCCCTAGTGGCTCTGAAGGCTGAGCAGGAGGAGCATGAGTTCAAAGCCAGCCTCAGCAAAAGTGAGGTGCTAAGCAACTCAGTGAGACCCTGTCTCTAAATAAAACACAAAATAGGGCTGGGGATGTGGCTCAGGGGTCAAGTGCCCCTGAGTTCAATCCCTAATACAAAAAAAAAAAAACTAAAACTTTTTTCAACATGAGTTTCAGAGGAACAAACCATATCACAAGCATAGCAGGTCACATTCCTGTTTGTCTAGGGATGTGATTGTCTTTGACAGATCATCTCTGCTCCAGGAGCTGGGGAAAGGACTCCAAGCTACCCTGAGACAACTGCCCTGGGCTGACTGAACCCCTAAGAATATCAAGAGTTAGGAAGCAAGAGGCAGGAGAGGGGGCTGGGGACCTGGGCACGTCACCAGTGACTGACTAACAGTGCAACAGCAGCTGTACCTCCTGGGTGCATAATCCGTCCATGGGCTCTGCTTCCCAGAAGCCTCAGTTACTGACTACAGAGTCCTGTGGTTTTCTTATATAATGAGAAGTTGGAAAAGAGAAGGAGATAGGAAAATGCAGCTGGTGTCTAGTATTCGCTTCCCTCTTCTTGCTCGTTTATCCCCAGGAATCTACCCGTATGGCACAATGTCAAGCATAGCACACACTGAAAAAATCAGGTGGTTTGCTAAATCCCCATAAGGTCCAGAGTCCCAAAGCCTTCCTTCCCGAACTTCCATCAATTGCACCTTCGACCCTCTCATCCTCACTTCCTTCCCCATGTAAATCCCTGCTTCAGCCCCTGGAATGCACCAGGCCCTGGGAGTTGGGAGGATTTAAGGACCACCGCACCAGTCCAAGCTCAGCCCACCTTGTCATTCCTCAGGCATTCTCTGAACCAAGCTTTCTATCTCCAGGAAGTCCTAACAAGGCAGACATAAGGTCCTGTACAGATGTCTTAAAAAATGTGAGCTTTGAGGGCTGGACATGGTGACTCATACCTGTAATTCCAGCAACTCAGGAGGCTGAAGCAGGAGGATTACTAGTTCAAAGTCAGCCTTAGCAACTTAGGGAGACCCTAAGCAACTCAGTGAGATCCTGTCTCAAAATAAAAAATAAAAAGTGCTGAGGATGTGGCTCAGTGGTTGAGAGGCCCTGTGTTCAACGTCCCCCCACCTCCCCCAAAATAGTAAACATTGGAGTCAAACTAATCTGGGTTCAAAATCTAACTAATTTTTATTTACCATCTATGTAACATTGGACAATTTTCTTAATGTCTCTTTGACTTTGCAAAATTGTAGCTAATAAGAATATCTGCCTCCTAGAATCTTTATGATAAGCAAGACAATCAAAGAAGCATTTGATGATAGCAAATTTTTATTCTAATTTTTTCCTTTGAATTTGATAAGGTCTAATAAAAATATGCTGCAGTTTCCAGGTGAAACCAATTCCTTCCATATATTGCAGGCTGAAGTTTGGGAGAATTTTTTCAAAAATTAGAATGATTTGATACATTGATTAGAAACTTTGGTTTTAAATTGGTTCTTTGCCATTTATTCATCACAGCTTATCTCATTTTTATCCATCATTTTCTTTCTTTCTTCCCTAAATGAGTTCTCAACATTTGAAAAATGAACATGTATATTATGATATGCCAAAGATCCAACTCATTATAGTTTACTGCACTCAAGAAATGAAGAATGATTTCATGCACTAAAATTATACTTCTCATTAACGTTAATGACTAATTGTGTACAGCTCAAGTTCAAACTCAAATTAAACAGAACTGAACTTTGGATCATGAGCAGAGCTGATCCACAGAGGGATGACTGAGCACAACTGTGTAGGATACTCCTCAGCCTGAGCCCAACCTGCACAGCGGTGTGGGCAAGCCTGGATTTAAGACCACCATCGTGTCTCACCTGGACCGTTTCAGTAGCTTCCCAACAGACCTACCTGAATCCACTGTGCCCCTCAGAGACTCTTCTTGACACAACAGCCAGAGCCATTCCTTAAAAACAGAAATCAAAATTCTCCAGTGTTTCATGTCATGATTAGAATAAGATCCAATGCTCTAGTTGGCCAACAAGTCTTTGCAGGAATTTCCCAGCTCTAGAGACTCACATCCCTCCATCCTCCCTGTCCTCTCTCCTCCAGCATGCCACACACCTCCCCTAGATGTTGCCCTTAAACCTCAGACCCCTGGCCTAGAATCTCCTTGCCCCACAGCATGGTGTAGCTGACTCCTTTCTATTCACATCTCTTCCCATCTCACCTCCCCAGATCTTCTAGATCCAACCACCCCACTGAAATAGCACTGCCCACCCCAACCTCATGTCCCATTTACTTTTCTTCCTACTGTGACAACCTGACCTGGCATTTATTTCTTGTGTGTCTCCTCCTCTAGAAGGTAAGCTCTGTGAGAATAAGCACGCTGTTTTGCACATCTCTATGTCTCTGGCTCCTAAGAGAGTGTTTGTCACATAGTAAACATTCAGTGAAATGACTTATAGGACAGTGATGAAAGTGGCCACAATACAACAAGTGTGTTATTTTCATAGGCAGGAAGAGCCATTGTAATATTTGTTGATACAAATAGCGTTGCTATTGTTAAGTACCATCCGCAATTCTGATATTGGAAACAACCACAAAGGATCTCTAAATTGGTCTGCAAACTCAAATCATTGTCTGAGTCCGTTCCAGCTGCTATACAAAATGCCATAAACTGGTTGACTTATAAACATTGAAGGTTTATTTCTTACAGCCTGGAAAGTGGGAAGTCCAAGCTCACGGCACAGGCAGATTCCATATCCAGTAAGGGCGCACTGCTCGGTTGATAGACAGCACTGATGAAGGGACAAGGGATCATTCTGGAGTCACTCACGAAGGCTCTGCCTTTATGACCTCAACACGTCCCAAAGACCTCACCTTTTCATATCGTCACATTGGAGGTTTGGATTTCAACTTATGAATTTTGAGGGGAAATGAACATTTAGTCCTTTGCAATCACTGACAAAAATAGCCAGATACATTGTAGAAAGAAACACGCTAAAGATACTATACTTTTGCACTGACTTTATCTGTATGAAAAGTGTCCATTTTTATATTCATATGTAATTATATGACCAATAATGACCACCAATGAAAATTAGAGAAACACTGGTGTTGTAAGATTTACAAATGTTTCCTAATCACAGAAGGGAAAATGTCAGCCTTCAATGCATAGCTTTCCAGCCCAGGATGTAAAGCAGCCTGTAATTATGCTGTGCAGATGTTGTGCTAATAATTTTCCCATTGCATGTGAATTCAATTGGGGGCGGAGGGGGACAAGGAGGGAACTGATACATTTCCATATTCAGTGGTATTAGTTCCTAAGGAAGGTTAAAACATGTTTTGCTACCCCACAGATACTCACAGTTAATTCCAACGCAAGCAAAAGCCCACGGTCTTTGTGGCCAGATAATATCACAAGTGACAAATTCCTTCCAACTATTCACACTCTTAATTTAAGCTGTTTAGCTTCTTTTCCTGCCTATAATGTAAAAGAACATAAGCCAAAAAAAATATTGTTGGTGTTCCATGATAAATTAGCGGCATGCTAGTACTAACTCAGCCTTCTCTGACTTAGAAAGGGGAGAAGTCAGTATAAGAGTTGAGCTGCTTCTTAAAGGGCCTTTTGCAAATAAATCAATTTTTTTAAAGTTGTTCATGGTTGCTTTTGCTTCAGATATTGCCTGTGTTTAGACAATAATTCTGCCTTATCAAGATGGCCTTGGCTAAATATGGTGTCCACATCTCCC
The DNA here is from genome assembly GCF_052094955.1 of Ictidomys tridecemlineatus. Lineage (NCBI taxonomy): Eukaryota > Metazoa > Chordata > Mammalia > Rodentia > Sciuridae > Ictidomys > Ictidomys tridecemlineatus. The sequence goes on from NC_135483.1 coordinate 183,732,478, forward strand.
TCGATAGGAAATTTCTAGAAGTATTTAGCACAGTATCCTTGTTTCAGTGTTCAAAGAAGATTTCCGACTTTAAAGTCATACTCCTCTACCATGCACAGCCACATTCTTGTTTCAAGCTTACTCTCATTGAACTCCTGGTAAAGATCTTTCTTTGAAATGACTTTCTTGGAGCAACTATAACCCAAAAAGACAGTTAATGCCAGGAAAGAGTAAAACAACATGACAAAGAAAACAGAAAAATAGGCACTGTCATATGGTTTGGATTTTGGAATTTTTTCTCCTCAGCAGACTTTTTTTACTTTGCTTTCCAGTTTTCTTTCCAGTAGTTTAAAAGCACTGAGAGATGCAAGAATCTTGTTTTCTTGATTCATACTGTAGCTTTTCTCAAAAATAAAAAAGGGTAGCTTCACTTTGAGATGCCTCGTTGTAAGGCAGCCTTCCCTACTCCCTAAATCCTAACTGCTTGACTACAGAAAAGGCTTTGCCTCTGATCCAGAAAAACTGAAACTAAAATTCTTTGCAGACTGAATGCAAATTTAAACGTTTATTGCAACTTCAATTAAAACAAGCTTTACTATTAAGGTGACATGTGGGCTTGACTTCATATGTTTTCCTAGGCAAACGAAAACAAAGTTTAAAAGAACAGATTGGTTTTGTGTACCTTATTTTCAAACAAAAATCCGAATCTTAAATCTCATTTTGTACGTGTGCCCTTGGAAAGATAGAAAGTACAAGACGCATATTCTAAAACATTCAGAAGAGACTTAAAATTTCCATTTCAGCTTCTAAGCAAGACCATGTTCTAACTTCACTTCCAAGAAAAAGAAATCCTTCTGTCAATTTCTCAGAAGATAAAAATCCTCCACTGTTCCGGACAAGTTGACAGCATGGGGAAATGTCAGATTTTCTTTTTTTTTTTTTTCTTTTTTGGCGGTTTGTTCCAAATCATGTCCCCTTGCTTGATATTAGGTACCCGGTCTCCTGTGGATTCTAACGTCTATTGTGTTTTACCAGCAAAGACATTCTAAAGTAAATTGTTGTTTTACAAAGTAGTGAAACCCTATCGCAGCTACAAACACACTCAGGCACACACAAACCCTCCATCTCTGAGCCAACGACAATCCCAGCTGTTCCCGCCTGTGATCCCGGTCCTGGGGACCAAGCACGCCCCCTTTGAAGTGGAGCTCACCTCCGCTGACCTGCTTCTTGCTAACTTTGCACTGTTTCTCTAAGCCTGACCCCTGAACTGATTGTCTGATGACTAATTCACATGCTAAGAGCAAGGTATATCAGTATCACTGACCCGCCTGCGTTTGTCATTAAGGCTTTGTAGTAGAAAGAAAGATGAAAGAGAAAGGTGTAATATTAGACCAGCCGCCAAACATCTTATGAGTGTGTTTTGAAAATGTGACTTATAGGAGAAATAGGCAACTCGTTTTAAAATCAGTCTTTCAAGTTATGAAGAACTGGATGTGTGTTTTTTATTTATAACCTCCTTAACTTTTCTTTCTTTCCGAACTATTAGCTATTGTGCAAAGTCTACGTCAAAATCATAGGAGAAGAAGGCAAAGATGAACCCTCCCACAGAGCCTGCATCTGAAACCAACCTATCCTGCCTCCGTTACCATCACCATGCTGGCTAACAAAAATTTTTAAAAAGCATGTGTATGTGATGCTTCTGGCTGAAAAAGCTAAGTGGCTTGTTAAATCCATTGCCAATTTGCCTGAGTTTAGATGACCTTGTATCTTACTCAAATATGCAGAAGATAAAAAATCTTGTTGCAAGAAGCAATTTAATTAACTGTCACTTTGTTGATAACCTTTATGTTCTATTAATACTATGAAAGATACCCAGTTGGAACATCTTTGCAAACGCTGCAATGAACTTCTTTAGAGAAGTGAGGCCTCTGAATGGGCATAGTGGGTCTTTGAACAGACTCTCGAGACCCATTTCCATAGACTGGACCAATTCTTTTAAAGCAATACATAATGAGAAGTCAAATAAAAGGGGTGGAGCCAAAGGAGAAGATTAAAAAGAGAGTAAAAGATTAAAAGAGGGAAAGAATATAAGGAAAATTCAAAAGGAAAAAAGATCAAAAAGAGGATTAACCATGTTACTTGTTGTTTTTCAGAAATTAAAAAAGTATGGTGGATAAGGAATTTGTTTCCTTTTGGCCCAAGAAAAATGCCAATTATGGTAGCTAAACTGCCCGGATCACATATCAGCATGCTTTGGAAATGTGAGAAATGGATGGGAAATATAAACACAGGGCAATAGCTTACAGTTATGTTATGAATTAAGCCAGAAAAATATCAAGATTTAGTCACTGAATAAGCTGCCAAGGTTAATTTTCCCTGATGAACTTGAGCAAGATCAGAATCGAAGCGATAGCACTGTAGTTAAGGGCCTTGTACAACACCCCACTGGTTTCTAGAATCAAATTCTTCATTTTCTCAAAAGAAATAAAACTCAGGCTAAGAGAACATCATCAACAATAATGAAGTCTCAAAATTCTCTTTCATTTCTTGAATCTGTTTGATCAGTACCCTGGGTTCTCCGTTTAGATCTCTGATATGGTAAAATCAGCTCTACAGTATGATCATTTAATGACGGTCTTTGAATATTCTTAACTTTTGGCTTTTCTTATTACCATTTTGATATTACATTTTCTTTAAAATATAAAAACCATTTCATGGCTGTATAGATAAATTAACTTGGTAAAATCAATTTTGTACATCTTAAGAGGGATATACACTTTATCAATAACTATGTGTGGTTTTTATTTACTTTCTCCCAGATGAGTTTATAGCAACTGTTTCTCCATGTTTTTTCTGGTCCACCTATTTTCTTTGGGGTTTGACTTTCTTGATGTTGTCTTCATTCCAGTTAATCTAAAGCTAAATTTGTTTTTTTTTGCTTTCAACCAAAGATCTTTTTAATTGTCAAGTATTTATTGCTTAAAAAAATAATAAAATCAAATAACTTAGAAGTGCTAACAGATAAAGCAGGGAAACAGTAAATTTTGAAAGAGGAGAATGGATTACACTAATACTAAATGAAACATTCTAAAACTATAGGTTTCAATCCTAAACTATCTCATGGAATTATACAAAAATTGGTCCACTCCATTGAGGTGTTCTGGTGATAGATTTGAATGTGGTTTTTGAAGCACTCAGGGGTCTACACCCTTGCCATGTACTTTCATAAAACTGAGCAGTGTGCTTAGCAGCATCTCATTTTCCTCCTTCTCTTGGTAAAATAATAATAAAAATAATGTTATTTTGTTTCCTAAATCTCAGATGATTTTGGTTTTATTCAGATTCCTCTTTAAGGAAAGTATCACAGAATACAATCCAGAAGAGCACATGGATTTAGCAGGCTGTGTGCCTCTGAGGCCAGTCACTATAAACAAACAACTTGAGGCAGGAGCCACAATAGCTACTTTACCTCCCACTGTCCCGTCTTGTGTGCTCTTTAGTGACATGGTTGGGAGTCAGAACCACCATGGCCAAATGCTAAAGGAAGAAGGGTGGAAGGGAACTGAAGGGGAGTTGCTTACCACAGTGATTCCATGTCTGGGGATATGGCCTATGAAATTAGAAGCACCAACACACAAGGATATATATACAAGAAGTTTACTGCCATCTTTTTATATCCATCCATCAAGAAATGGCATAGTGAACTCTAACAGATCCACCCTCTGTGATATTATGCAGAGGGATGTACATGATCTTATGTGTAAAAGAAAAGCAGAGAATAATATGCTAAAGAGAAAACTTCACCATATATGTAAATGTAAGTTTGTATGTGTTTACATGAACACTAAAAGTGAGTGGAAGGATACTTACAACTTTGAGAAAACATAGGGAGATGTTCAGACTCTTAGCTTTTTATTTATATGCCTCTTTTGAGTTTGGTTACAAGTAGTATAGAATCAAATTTTTACATAAAATAAAGGGCCATATGGAGACAACACATAAGTTGTGTCCCTTATTCAATTTTTTTTAAAATCTTTGTTCTAGAATCTCATTTTTTGAACCAAGCCTTGGGATTTCTGAAGTATTAAAAAAAAAAGAAGAAGAATGGGAAGATTTTCGAGAAAGGAAAGGAAATTGCAGAAGATTTGGAGATGAATGTTTCAGGAAAGAGGCACACACAGTGCAAGGCCCTGAGGTAGATGGAGGGAGCGTGACAGGCTCAGAGCAGCAAAGAGATCAGTGTGGCTAGAGCTGGGTAAGGAGACTTGGGAACAATAGAGGTTGTGAAGATGCCCAGGGGCCGGATGATACAAGATAGTATTTCCAATTGTTTTTTACTGCACTTCAACATAAACAAACACAAATACCAAGTTTTATAATAAGGATGAGAAATAGTTGTTGAAGTTGTGGTCCAGAGAGAAGGAGGGGTGGCATGACAGGAAGTTATTGAATCTCAGATAAAACTTTAACACAGAGCCACTAGAACATGCTGGTGATGTGCATGTGTGGTGTGATAGAAAATGAGTCATGAATGACTCCCAGGCTTGGGGCAAGATCAGCTGGATCCGTGAGACAAGGAGCAGTGAAAGAGATGAGATTCTTAGGGAACAGCTCTGCTCCTCGAGATCCATTAAGTTTGAGCAGCCGTTCCGACGTCTACCTGGAGAAGCTGAGTGGCTCCTTTTGAATTTAGAACAGCCCTACCGCTTGCTTTGGTGAGTGAAGAGGGAGCAGAAGTAATGTGTGTCACTGTGGTGGACAGACAGATTCACCTGACATCTCCACCTGCAGAGGTATCTAGTATAGTACAGAACAAATGGAAAGCTTTGAGGGCGAGATTTTGCAAATGGTGCATCTTGGCTTATTTAATGGGTCACGAAATTAATGCAGAGGTCATGACCAGAATTCCTTAATGAAAGAGATAGCAGAGCATAGGATAGGACAGGACAGGACAGAATGGATAGAACAGAAAACATCAAAGGGCACCATATTCACACTTGGCAAAATCTACACACTTAACAAAAAAAAAAAAAAAACTGAAGCCAATTGGGAGGTACGTGCCAGTCGGTAAAGATTGGCTGAATGCATGAATTAGCAGACAATATCAGCCTTTTGGCTACCTGAGTTTCACAGGACTCTCTGGTAGGTCATGTTCAGTTAGGACATAGGAAGGGAAAGTAAATTGATAGAGAAAATCCCTAGGTCATAACCCTTTCCTGACTTGATCTCTTTCTGTACAGCACTTTATAACCCACATAGGACACATGAAACTACAAAGACCAACGGACCTCGCCACCATCTCTCCTTCAGTGGTTATTTTTGCATGTACTCAGGATAATATCATTTTGTGTGCTTATGTCCAAGCCTCTAGTCACACTTGTGTGCTTCATTAACTTAAGATCATAAAATCAATAGATCCTAATTTTCCTTCTCTGCTTTACATTTCAGATTTTATAAGTTAGAATAGAAAAATAAATGAAAGAATCTCCATGGTTTGCATACATTTAAATGCTTACAATTATTTCCTATGATAATAAGTTTCATATGACAATGACATTTTCAAGTTCAGTGACTTGAAACACTCACCCAACTAATATTTATTGAACATCCATTAGATTGCAGAAAATAATCTCATTTATTTCCTGTGACAACCCTGGGAGGGATGAATTAATATCTCCATCTTATTATTGAGGAAAACCAAGACTTGTAAGGTTTAATGAGTTTCTTATTCAACTAATCAGTGGGATTTTTATTGCAAACAGGATCATTCTGAAGCTAAACCAAACTGGTTCTTGTTTCAATAGATCACAAGAGCTTCATCTAAGTGTTCTGTGCTGTTGGCATTGTTCTTCAAAGGAAAAGACTGGAAGCACCCTGCTTCTCTCTCAAAAAAGCAGTGGTTAATTGATCTAAACATTAATGCAAAACTGTATGATACAATGCAGAAAAGTCCCTTAAATATGCATAAACACAACAGTAAAACCATCCAAAGGCCAAAAACAAGATAGAATAATGTTTATTGAATACTCTATGAGTAGCCAAAAACGGATACGTAGATATATCCACATATGTATACATATGAAGAGAGCATTTTGAGAGATACATACATATATACATACATATATACATACATGTAGAGCAAAGCCTGTTAGAGTAGGTGCCCATGTATAGAAAAACTGGTCATCTAGGGTAAGAAAGAAAATTACTTTACATTGTTTTTGAAATGTGCTGTTTATCTATGTGGTAGTCATGAGTGTTATCATGCAAATAATTCCAAATCTCCCTAGGCACATGGTGAGAATTCATTTCCCCAGTCCTTGGTAAGGTTAGCCTGTGTGACTTGCTTTGGTCAATAAAATGTGAGCAGATGTGAAATGTGTCATGTCTGGATTGAAATTTTAAGAGCCAGTGCCCAACTCAGCACATTCTCCTGTCCCAGCCATACTGAAAGCATGTGTAGACTTTAAAAGTTCCATCAGCCAGGGTTCCTGGCTGACTATGATGAGCAAGTTCTCCTGGCAGCTCCCATTAGACATGTAAAAAGAATAAGATATAATCCTTTGTTGTCCTAAATCATTAAAATTGGGGTTGTTTGTCATGGCAGCATTGTCCAACCTATGCTGACTGATTGATAGAACATAGAAAAGAAATGCTGGGTATAAAGAAAAACACAAAGCTAGCAATTATATTAGAACTTTTACACATTTGTTAATGCTGAAGGGAAACTGCTTTAAAGCAATAAATTATTTTATTCTTTCATTAAACAAATATTAACTAAACACCAAATATGTCCTAGGCAGGGATAGGTACAGAAGAAGCACCATTAAATAGGACAGACAAGACCCAACTCTCACAATGAACACAAAGAAATAAAGGAACAAGAAAGATTACCGAGTACTGATGCACAAGCTCATAAAAATACAGCCTCATGACATTATTGGGAAAAAACAGATGACTGGTTTGGGTAGCCAGAGAGGCCTCTGGGAAGAAATCAATTCAGCTGATGATTGCAATGGTAATGATAGCTCTAAAACCACAAGGAAGTTTATTTAAGCTTTCTGGTAGTCTTCAAATTTTCACAAGTAGGTCTATATTTCATTTTAAATCAGAATAACACCATAAAATAAATAAGTAACAGCGGATAAAATGGTGGGGTAAGAGAGTCCTCAGACAGAAAACCCAGGAGGCCCAGGCTTCCTCCAGAAAGTGAATGACCATATTCAGTTACACCTGCAGATGGAACCGATAGAGGCATAAGTGGATACAGAAGCAAAAGTTGGCACCTCTCTAAGTGGAGGAGGCCACCAATTGAAAATGTATCCCATAAAACATCCATCAAGATAGCGGTAAAAGGGGTGAAATGTGTACACACGTAAAACCAATTGGAAACATATTTGCCTAATTATGCAGACAAAGATATCAAGATGAGTGCTGAAAGGAGTTGGAAAAGGAGGCGATGTGGACTCTCCATTCTAATGGAACCCAACTCCAGGGCTGGTAATATGGCCTCAGGGAGAAACACCACCGATTACAAAAGCATTAAAGAGTTAATAAAGCCTGTGAAGCATTTCCAAAGAAATGAGTGTCGGAAAGGAGGAAGCAGAAACTCTGCTTTTGTCAGCAATTGCTCTTTCATATTTTTGTGTTAAGCTAACTTTATTAAATCATTGCAAAGGTCAAGTGGGATGTGTCCTTCCTGGACTCTTTTCATGTTTCATAACACAGACTGAGTAACTGCATGATATACACTGTATTCCCAAAGACTGGAAGACATTCACTTCCAGATGCCCATTTCCTGTGGTATGATATTAGTCACTTGGACAATGGGAGTTTATATGATGCTGGGCATATATAGACTCTAAGTCATCTCCTTCTCTGATGCCTGGACATCTTTCAGATATCAGCACTTTTTTAACTATTTTTTTTAAATATTTTTTTTAGTTGTAAATGGACACAATATCTTTATTTGTTTATTTTTATGTGGTGCTGAGGATCAAACCCAGTGCCTCACACATGTGAGGCAAGTGCTCTACCACTGAGCTACAGCCCCAGCCCCTTAACTATTTATCTTTAAAAGAAGAAACCAATGACAGTTCATTGCAATAGCAATAGGGCATAGTATTCTCTGGTTGCCATGGTCGACACCTTCCTTAAGTGAAACTATTTATTCAAAAGATATAACATGCAATTAGCTACAAGGATAATAATTCTTGAGCTACCAAAGTTCTCATAGTCAATATGTCTTCTTTTCCCTAATATTAGGACAAAAGATTTGGGACTCTATCAGGCTGATCAATACAAAAGAGGACCCCATTTTTTGCAATTTTTATGGAATCACTGTTATGATCATTTTGAAAATGGCAATGGCATAAAGGTGTATTATATTTGTGCAGCATCTTTAATCCAAAAATGATAAAACTTTTCACAAATAAGGTCTCGCTTTTTCCTTTAGTATTTCTAGTAGGCAGACAATGTTAGATGTTATTATCACCAGTAAAAAGATGCAAAGAAACCCAAAATATTATCGGTGATCCTGTATGGGTCATGACTCTTCAGATGGATTTTTCACATCTTTCTACTTTTCTATATTTTCCAGTTTTTCTTTAATGAGTTTCTATTATTTTTTTTTCAGTGAATTTTTAACATTTTGAAGTAACTAAATGCTGACAGCTATTTCTCCCCCATCACATACTTCTTAGGGCAAGGATTAATATCGTTCCTCTGTCTTATTGTCACCATCACATTGGTGTCTGTGCCACACACAGTTCTTCATTAGGAAGCACAGCATCATGCCTTTATCTACACCCAGTGGGCAAGGAAAGAGAAGTAACACTTTTGACCATCACTGTACGTATCAGAACTATCCTAAGATACACAAAATTAACCCAATTAATATTACCATTTTATGAGCTAAGTGTGACTTAATTTCCACTTGATTTGAAAGTGACAGCTCAGAGAAGCTACCAACTAAAGGTATAAGTCAATCAATCATTGGAGATCAAATCAGAATCCAAATCTGACCACCCTAAAGCCAGTCCACTTTCTAGTTCCATTCTCACGTTCAAGGCTGATCATGTTGCCCTTCTGGTACTTGTGCTCCTGCCTACCCCCAACATATCCTCCATGGAGAATGGAAAACAGATAATGTAGCAACCCTACCTGAAAGCCTTCAGCTAGCATGCAGAGTCTAACCCAAGCTCCTTGCTGTGACCTACAGGAAGCCAGGCATGACCCACCGTAGGCAGTCTCATTATTTTGGGAACAATCAGTAGTAAAAAGGACTCATTTAAAAACTATACCATATATGGCAAAAAAAAAAAAAACTATGAATATGATGTCTCAATCAAAATAAATTACATTCACATGAAAGATCTATTTTGTGACTTCTCCCTGGTTGTGGCTCAGTGGTACAGCGCTTGCCTCACATGCCTGAGGTACTGGGTTCCATCTCCAGAAGCACATAAAAATAAAAACAAAATAAAGGTATTGTGACCATCTACAATTAAAATAATAATAATAATAATAATAATAATAATAATAATAATAATGTTGGCAAGGATGTGGAGAAAAAGATACACTCATACACTGCTGGTGGGGCTGCAAATTGGTGCAGTCAATATGGAAAGCAGTAGGAGATTTCTTGGGAAAATGGGAATGGAACCACCATTTGACCCAACTATCCCTCTCCTCAGTCTATACCCAAAGGACTTAAAAACAGCATACTACAGGGACACAGCCACATCAATGTTTATAGCAGCACAATTCACAATAGCTAAACTGTGGAACCAACCTAGATGCCCTTCAATAGACGAATGGTTAAAAAGAAAAAATGTGGCATATATACACAGTGGAATATATTGCTGAGTAGCAATAAAAGAGAATGAAATCATGGCATTTTCAGGTAAATGGATGGAGTTAGAGAAGATAATGCAAAGTGAAGATAGCTAATCCCAAAAAAACAAATGCCAAATGTTTTGTTTGATATAAGGAAGCTGATTTGTAGTGGGATAGAGAGCTGGAGCATGGGAGGAATAGACGAACTCTAGATAGGGCAGAGGGGTTGGAGGGGAAGGGAGGGGACATGGGGTTATTAATGATGGTGGAATGTGAGGATCATTATTACCCAAAGTACAGGTAGAAAGACATGAACTGGTGTGAATATACTTTGTATAAAACCAGAGATATGAAAATTGTGCTCTATATGTGTAATAAGAATTGTAATGCATTCTACTGTCATATATAAACTTAAAAAATAAAATAAAGAATCTATTATTTTAGTAATGTAGATATAATAATGTACAAGCTTAAAATTTCAGAAAAATTTTTATAACCTATGTATAATTATTAATATGATTAAATATAATATAAAACTAAATTTTATTGTTTGTTTACCATTGAATAGACTAATGCAAGATCTCATTTCATCTTCTCTTGAGTCTATAAAGGAAATACTATTTTTTTCTTTTTATAGAACTGGAAGTCAATTTAGAGAAATTAAATAATTCACCCAAAATTGTACAGGTAGCAAAAAAATAATTTATAAACTGCTGATCTAGAAGTTAAAATCTAGGTTCTCAAAGTATTTGCTCCCCAGAACGAGGCCTTGCAGACTTCAGAATATTATTTTCAGAGCCATCTGCCATTTTTAAGAATTTGGAAGGTAAAAAAGGAATGGGAAAGAGAGTTGACTTGGAAGCATGTTCCGGTGCTTGGCATCTTATCAAGCTCAGCATCTCAGGGCTCATTTTCAATCTCTTCTGGTCTTTCCTTTAACTACTGCAGAATCTCAATTGATTCCCTGCCTCCATTTAATCCATTGACTCCTCTCTGCACCATGCTTTTAGCAAAACATTAAAGACAAGTGTGTCCTGCAGATCAGCAAGCACACCCCTAATTCGGAGCTTTGAGCTTTGAATCTTACCTTGTTTTTGTTGTTTCTGTAAAGTAGGGTAAAGATTAGGAGGCGGGAAATGAATGCAGGGGTGGGGCGTGGGGGTGTGATGTGTGTTTTGGGCCTGGGCTGGGAAGAGTTCATCTCCCTGGCCAGCAAAGCTTGCCATGGGGTTTCAGGAAAGTTACTGAAACTTTGAGGGTCCGACAACCTTACTAGATTGTCAAGTGGCTGTGAGGATTTCTCAGTCATACTTAAAGTCTCCTTCACAATGATGGGGAAGCCAATGTTTGTAAAAGCTCAATAAAAGTATAAGTATTGTAATTGTAGGTTACCTAATCACTTAGTCCACACGACTTGGAGTGCTTCAGTGGCGTCCTTCACCTTTGCAACGAAATCCAAATGCGTCAATGATAAATGTGTCAACATGATCTGGCAGAAGGCAATCTAGACATGGCCTGGTTACCTCTCCACACATCTTTCCCCACTTTTCCACAGTCTTACCCAAAGACAGTCCCCAAAATGTATTACTCACTTTCCGTGACCTACTCACATACAATGACCCAATCAACTCAAGCTCCTATCCCTGAACTTCCCCCCACCACCACCACCACTTTTCAGACCCAAACTGAGCTACCCTCTTCCAGACCTTTTTGGATCATGCTACCCAGGCCCAGCTTAGAAGCTTCTCCTCCATATCCTACCCCACTCCCGGTGTGGGGTAAGTATTTACTTACTCATGTTTTTCTAATTCTGCTGAGACTCAGGAAAGGAAAGGAAAGGCCCCCTCCATACATTTCATCGTGGACTCTTGAGAATGACATTTAATTATAAATCAAATGATAATGATATTCCAAGAAAAAACCATTTACTTGACAGAACTGGAATTGGTGCACAAACCTGAAAGACAGCATCCAGTGCTAACTAAGGAATGCCTTGCCATCCTGGGTGGGTGTTTAAGTTCTCCAAGAGTCTTCACCAGACTGCATCCACCACCATTGTGCCATTGGAAAACTGATGTTTTGTTACTCAACCAGATCCTGCTGCAGCTGAGATGTCCCTCTCTCCTACAGCCATTGCTTCTTTCCACCACCACCCCACCCGCTCTCACACAAGTCACAAGTGAGTTAGGGCTGACGGCACTGTAAAGATCAGGCCACTGCAGCCAGCAGGCAATATTCCAAGACCTGGCTCTGAATTATATTAGAGGAATAAACAAAGATGCATAATGCCTTGTGAAACATAGAAAGCCAATTTCTCTTGTGAGCTTAAATAATCTGAGCGGAGTTCTGACCACAACAGTAAGCACTTATTTAAAAACCCACCGAGGACATATTCTAATGAAGTGTGGTGTGGTGGAGATTTTACTAAAATGAAAAGGAGAAAACCTGAATTGTATTCCTGCCTCCCCTCTTACTAGCTGAATGTTGTAAAAAGCTAGACAATCATTGGGCTTCTCTGCAGCACACTCTTGTAGATTGAGAATCAGATTCTTGAGCTTGCTTCCCCATAAAGATAACAGAAAGATCAACACAACCTGTGTGGACACAGGTTGTGTGAAATTCTCACACATGATACAAACCACTATAGACATATAATGTGACTCCTCAAACTCTTTGATATTTGCAATTAAAGAAAATTCTAGCAACATAGAAATATAGAAAGAAACACTGTGTTACAATCAATTCTCAAGACCTTTTCTTGGGAATACTAGTTTCTAGTATTAAATTTGAGAGTAAGGACAAAGGAGAAAGGGGAAAATAAGGGAAGGTAAGTAACTAAAACTAAATAGAATAAAGTTTTAAAAGAAGATGTGCTTGGATTTTGCAAGAATAAATTTAAGAAATTTATTTCTTATCACTATTTCCTTTTTTTGTATTCTATGGGCATGACATAGGTCTGAGCAAAATTTTAAAAAGAAGAAGGAGGAGGAGGAGGTAGAGAAATAAAACATATAAAAAGTTCTGTAATTTAGACTAAACCGTGAGAGCAACCAAGATTATTAAAAATACAGTGGATAAATGGAGAAATGAAATCATGATGTGGAAACTGACATAAGCAGTGATTTTGTTCCTTTCTAAAATCTTTTTTTGTTTTTAGAAAATGTTTAATTGAATTGAATTGAATTACCATGAAAATTCATATAGACTGAAAGAAAAAAAAAGCATAAAGCACACTGGTAGAATAATATACTTATTAAGCCTATTCAAGTTGAACTATTGTCTTTATTTTTAACATTGGATAAACATTGTGGCAGAACATGTTTAAGAAATGAAGTTTTAGAATTATCAAATATATATAATAAATTTAGCTACTAATTAAATATTGCCAAGTCTAAATTTCTGTAAGTCCTTTAAATAAAGACATTCTTTTTCATAAATGATTCTTTGTGAGATTTTAGAGACCTGATTTTTAGTAGTCTCATAATTATCTGTGTAATCATATTTATATCATAATTTTCTTGCCAAATCCTTTCTTCATTTCTAGTGTAAGGGTAGAATAAAATTTGGCTTTATCCAATAGTCTTATAAATGACATTATAAATCCATCCATAGGTTAGAGGTTCTGGGATGTAGGAATTATGATTTGTTTTTTCCTTTTCTCTCCCCAACATCTGGGACCTCGCACAGATGTGCTGAATTCATGGAAGCCCTAAATGCCCTCTGTATTTTCTTAGTGCAATTGTGAGGCACCCTGCATGTTACATTATCAAAAAGACTTTAAGTCAAAAACATACAACTATCAAACTTAGTATTTAAATCAATTACAACTGAAAACAAGCAAGCCCGTATAATTGAGGTACAAAGAATTTCTGTGCTGCATAAGAACCAAACATAAATGGTAACCAACAGTTCGATATCATTCAATAAATATGCCAAGCAAATTGACAATCAACTAAAGTCGGAAATGGAAGGATTTCAGGATGGAGGGATACAAACATTCAGACCAAGCAGTCTTCAAAAAGGAAAACCTAAGCACAAGGGTGCCCCTCCCAGACCCTTCTCACCCTTGCCCTCTAAGGAGAGGATGCTGCAGGGAGTGCTTACTTAGCTTCTGGAGCCCTGGTTTCTAACTGGACTTGGCAATGAGGGATCCCAGTAGATGGGAGAAGGGAGGAAAATGAAGCCAGGATGTGTGCCCCCTGGCTCCCTCCTGTGAGGTCGCCTCTGGCTGTCTCTAGCCCTCCATCAGGGCCTCCTGCTCTGCAACGCTCCCTTTCCACTCTCCAGGAAGCTCACCCTCTCCACCTCTTCTGCTCGCACCATGTTGCTACATAGTCCTTTGTGCTTCCGCTGTACCCCTTCCAGTTTGCTAGTCAACTCTTTATTCAGAATCCTTCTCTAAATTTCCAATTCAAGTCTGGCATCTATTTTTGATTGACTTGATCAGTCAGGACTGATACAGACCGTGAATGCCAGAAAGGACAGACCCACATACTTCTACAGGGGCTCTCGGGCTGCCACTGTGTTTCTCGGAACAGTTCACTTCCTGCGAGCAGGTCTCTCCTCTTCCAAGCCCAGGAAGCAGTTAATGATTTCCTCTAAGTAAATGCAATCTGAAAAAAAAAAAAAAAAAACACTCCACCTACAATATACCTTGCTGCTGGGCTTCTCATCCCTTGTATGTACATCCACGTGCAGGTGACCTCCTCCCTTGAGGAGGATATTTGCTTTCCCTCTACAAAGCCAAGAGACCACTGGAGTGTGTTTGCAGAGGGGGAGCAGCTCAGATGGCACCAAAGAAGAATTTAAACTTTGAGTTAAAAGAAGAAAGACTAATTTTTCCATTTTTACCCATTGAGATTGAATTAAAAGGTGGAGGATCAAGGACAAGCCGGAGCAGCTTTCAGAACTTCAACAAGAAACCTTCAGCCCAAGAAAGTGCAGCTGGCCCACGAAGAGTTGGCATTACACCCCTATCAAGCACTGAGAGATTTGCTTAGGAAAAGAACAAATGCAAAAAAAACAAATTTCTTTCATGAGTTTCTTTTTTTTTTTTTTTTTTTTTTTCCTGGTACAGGGAATTGAACCCTGGGGCACATAACCACTGAGCCATATAACCTGCCCTTTTTTATCTTCTTATTTAGAGACAGGGTCTCATTAGGTTGCTTAGGGCTTTGCTTTTCTGAGGCTGGCTTTGAACTCAGAATCCCCCTGCCTCAGCCTCCTGAGGAGATGCTAGGATTACAGGCATGTGCTACAGCACCCTGCTCTTCCAAGAGGTTCTTAGTTGGAAAGACAGATTTGTCCCCTTGTGCCTCACCTAAGATCCTCTCAATCCTCTCCACCAGGGATTCCCAGAGCGTTCTGGTCACAGATTCTTTCTACTAAAGAATCTGAGAGGCGCCATCCCCGTCTGGCCTCCCTGGCTTCCTTTGTCTGGCAACATGACAGCTGGAGTGATATGAAACTGGAGCTAGCATCATCTGAAAGTGCTCCTCACGGGCTGCATCTGCCCACTATATTTCTATTTATCTTAAAGATTCAGCCCTAGGAACACTTTCTCTGAAAAGCTTTCCAATGAAGGTGGAGCTGTACCTTCTCCTCGGGTCCCTGTACTAACTTTTGCTACATTTTACTTTGTGTTGCAACTGTGTGTTTAATAATCTGGTTCATTCTCTTCCCGGGGGGTCTTTTGGCAGCAAAGACTTTGTCTTACTCATCATTGAAAACCCAGTGCCCAGCTTGTCGTAGAAACTCAGTCGGTATCCAAAACATTAATCAATTAATTTGGAAATAAACCACTGCCTCCCTCCCTCACTTTACAGTGAGAAGAGCCCACGTTTGAAGAGAGATTTTCCAGGCTCAAGAGCTGTAGGCAGAATGATGGAAAGTCTCCGATGTCCTCAGATTCATGCTTAGAACTCCCCAAATCCCCAGGGACCACAGAGTCACCATGCCTCTTGAGGAAGAGACCAAGCACCACCAGGGTCTGCACAAAGAGACCTCATAGGCCTCCACAGGCCTCCTTTTTTTCCGGGAAGAAAAGACACTGCTCAGCAAGTGAACATCACTCACCCTCCTAATTCCAAGGCTCATCCCCAGGCACCATAACCAGAACTGCTGTCTTCTCACATCTTGCTGTCCACCTTAAAAGGCAACAGTGAGCCAGGCAGACACACAAGCCTCTCAGCACCTTGGGAGGCTGAGGCAGGAGGATTGCAAGTTCAAAGCCAGCCTCAGCAACTCAGCAAAGCGCTAAGCAACTCAGTGAGACCCTGTCTCTAAATAAAATGCAAAATAGGGCTGGGTATATGGCTCAGTGACTGAGTGCCCCTGAGTTTAAACCCCTACCTCAAAATAAAAGACAATAGAGAGGTTTGGGAGAAGATAAGGGTAAGGTGTCTTCATATTCCAGAGCGACTTTCCTCTCTCAGGTGTGCTATCAGAACAGCCCTGACCACTGCTTCCAGGCCCAGAAAACTTCCCTGGTCAGGTGCAACCAAGGCTTCCAGGCAGCCAGAGGCATCTTCCCAAGCTCTTGCTTTGTCAACCTTCTTTGTATCCATCTCTGGATTCTGAGTTTGATGGTCAGTATGGACCCCAGTAATGGTCCCTCTTTTTTAAAATTATGCAGATCACAATACAGCCAAGGTCAGACCCACTTTTCTAAACAAAAAAGCATTTTGCTTTTTGGTTCTAATCCTCCCAGTGGTGAATCCAACAAATCCCCACCTAGTTCCCTCTGCAGTCATCAGAAATATCAGAAAGACAGCTTTTAAGGGATTCATTGGGCTCTGTGACTCCCACTCAAGCCCTAAGTCTTTGCACCATTCCAACCTTAAGGAATCTGTGTGCTTTTGGTCCTGAGCCAAAGGTGCCCTGGTTCAGAAGATGATGTATGGAAAGTATTTATTTATTCATTCATTCATTCATTTAACAGATGGGTTTGGTGTCCAGTATGAGTCAGACATGGTTCTGGGATCTTGGGGCACAATGTTCAGCAATCCTCAGGAAATCTATTCCAAAGGTAAAAGAAACTTGTACCGCAGGCATCTGGTGAGAAGACCCCTGCCCAGCTTGCACTAGTCTGAAGCTAAGGCTGGTCTTATGAATCTTTTTTTTTTTCAAATACTGCCACTTGCCATCTGTGTTCCTTCATGTTTGACCCCAGCTCTCCTTATCTATAGATGATTAAGCACCAAAAATCATTCACTCAGAATAATGGAACCTCTTTATCCTCAGGATAAACTTCCCTCTTGTAGTCACCTTGATGCTGGTCCCATGTGGTAATTTTAACTCTTGATCATGTAGTGTGAGGATAGATCTTATATATGCCAATTTCACACAAAAGGTGTGGATTAATCCATTCCCACCTCCATTTAAGGCTCTCTAAACTCATGAGCATGAGCCAGTGATCTCGTTCATTACCCTGGTTTTAAATGCCAACACCAATAAAGATGCCTCTAACCATCTTCATGTAGCCAAGTGTGTGCAAAAATGCACTTTCACATTGGGCTAACTAAAGGCTTCCGTCACAGATGTGAAATCTGATATCTATTCCTAGGAAAATTGTTATAACCACAAATTAATGAGTTCAAATTCTGACTTTCAGTTTTCATTGTGGGTTTTCAAATGGACTCCAATAACTAGATGGACAAGGGAACCTCATAGGTAGGTTCAAGCTTGGATGAAGGCCAAGGGTTCAAAGCCTTAAGTGGCAGATTGTCCTGTGGAATGAGATTATAGAATCCAACTCAGTGTGGGGTTCAGGTTCAAGTTCTCATTCCCCTGGAGATTGATTAGTTGTCCAAAAAAAAGTTAGGAAGAACGATCTATGGAGACTTTTAACAGGAGAAACACCAGCAGAGCAATAGCTTTCAGAGAGATGCAGAAATAAGAGGAGGGGTACAAGAAAAGATGTGTGTCATGCATATCGAGTTCTAAGATCAGGAGATGGAAAGAAAAGTGATCATCTAAGACCAGCTTCTGTTGTAAAATTCAAATCCTGGTAGTATTTATTCGGTAACATTGGGCGTGAATTAACATTTTTTTAAATAGGTTTTTTCAACTTGACTGTGGCAAAAGCACGGGTTGCCATAATGAAGTGGGTATGACAAGCCGCATTGATACACTAAAACAGCTTCTGCCTCGAGGCTGGAAGAAGTCTCAGCCTGCTTCTGCTATTGTGCCACATGTAGCCAAGGCCCAAAGGCTTGGCAATACTGGGCCTTAGTCCATTCATCTGTAAATTGAGGCCAATAACACCCACCTGCAGGATTTCATGAGGATTGAACAACATACCAAAAGTGTTCTATGACAATTAACTTTCTTTTCTCTCCTTATATTACTTTTAGAATACATCATTGTCAGCAAAAGAGCAATAGGTTGATCAAAAGAGTAAGTATATGGGTCAAAATGAGGTAAAGCATTTTAAAATTTGAAAAAATTTTACCTGCTGCACTTTAAGTCCTTGGGATTTTTAAAAGATGAACTCACTTAAACTTTAGGTCAGTTGACCTATAGAAGTCTCTGCAATGATGTTCCAGAATGTTCTACAGCAAAGTGGCCCAATACAGCAGCTTCTGGCCATATAAAGTTATTGTGTACTTAAAATATAGCTAGTGCAGCTGAAGGACTTTTTAAATTTTATTTATTTTTAATTTCTTCAAATTTAAATAACCATGCATGACTAGCATTTACCAAACTGGCCAGGTCTTCTAACCATACAGTCCTCCACATCAGTCTAGACTGAAGGAAGCAGAAGAATGTGAGTTTAGGCACCTAGGTTCTGAAACCAGACTGTCACTGGGTGATTTCACATATGCTCCCTATGCCTCAGTTTCCTCATATGTAAAGGAGGCATGCTAGTGGATCCCCTGACATAATGGAGGACTAAGTTAAGAGCTCCAAGGTATTATGACTGTTTTCCCTATGACAGGCCTCACACTTGACGAAACAGTGCATTTGGTCCTGTGCCTCATCCACTAGGTCACGGGCCCTGCCGTAACACCAGTGTCCCACACCATGCATGGCACATTCAGACTCCATTAAATAAGCGTGGGAAGGAAGAGAGAAGGAGAGAGCTATACACCAGGGGAGAAGGACGAGAAGAAAGAACAAAATGGGCACTGGTTTTCTTATGAAGATTGAAAGGAGCTGCCAAAATAAAATAAATAATTAACAAGCACTTCCAATAAAAATGTCAGTGGACAGGACACTTGGGGATGAAGATGGAGCCCAGCATACTGGGGAAAACACTCTTCCAAGTGACATTGACAGTTCTGAATAGAGCGGGGTGGGGGGGGCAGGTGGAAGGTTTGCCCGCATTCCACAGCCTTGGAAATACAGATTCCAACCCAAGCACCTCCAAGAGAACACAACTGTGGGTGGCACGTCCTTATCTGTCCTTTGCCCTAATAGGTTCCTTCCCATCAACAAGGGATTTCAGGAAGTGTGGTCTGCTCTGTTGGCCAAGGTTTTTATTATACTAAATTCACCATCCTCAACACCCCCTCCCAAAAAAAAGCAGGATTGGGTAAGTTTTCATAACTGTTTATTCATTATAAATAGTAAATATTTACTGCACTTTTTACATGAAAGACATTTTTACAACACTTTGTTGTTGGCTGAGGCTGCAACACAAAGATCCTAGTTCTCTCATTCCATCGCCCTTGTCCAATGCAGGAACGAACCTCAGTTCTACGCCTAGTGTCGTCTCACTAAATGCACTACAGTCACCGTTCTTCACTCTAAAAGGAATGTATTTGTGCCTACCTCATTCATGATTCCAAGAATAGAAAGAAATAAATAACACTGCCTTCCACCTTTCTTGTTCCTCTTAACATTTCAAAGAAAAGAAAAAAAATTTTTTATTGACATTCTAAAATGTCACCACATAAACGTATGTAAACCTCGGTTCCTATAATCTTTTAATATTGGATATCATTGTATAATTTAAAAGTACATGAGAGCCACGTGGACATTTCTGCTCTTGCCCTGCCTTTCATAGAAAAGAGAAGAATGTAAACGTCATCATTTTAAAAAGCACTATTCTCTGACACGGTCTCTAATCAAAAGGAGCAAGCTGGGTGTGGGTTGTTCAGCAAACGGCAAACATCACTGCATTCTACCACAATGAATTCCGGGCTGCAAAAATAAAAGCCCCTGCAAAAATATAGTTCTGGTT
This sequence comes from Ictidomys tridecemlineatus, assembly GCF_052094955.1. Lineage (NCBI taxonomy): Eukaryota > Metazoa > Chordata > Mammalia > Rodentia > Sciuridae > Ictidomys > Ictidomys tridecemlineatus. The sequence continues at coordinate 183,752,477 of NC_135483.1, forward strand.
TCATTTCTATCACTCTGGCCGTGGCCAAAGTGTCTGTGAGGTACACAGTATTGCACACGGAAAAGCAGGTATGTGACGCACGTCACTTGGCCGGGCCCTCCCCCTGCCCGGGTTGGCTTCCAAATGAAGGTGAATTGGAAAAATGTCATACACCTCTCCCCACACCGGAAAAGAAAAACAAGCTTTTCTTCCTGTCATCTCACATCCTGTTGGCAAAACGTGTCCGGGACATTTATTGACAACTAGATTCTAAACGAGGATAGGATAACAAATAATTTATTATTCGGGAGGTCCTTTACATCTAGTCTAGCTTCCTAAAATATGGTGGCCTTTATTTTTAGATTAATTTCCAGTGTGTACAAGTCAGGGATTCCTCCTTTCCTGCTTCGATAAGTGAGCAGTTTTAAAGTCACCGACATCAAACGTGTTATAGAGTTTCCTCCGAATATACTTTAGAACATTCTGCTTGCTCAAAACAGTCCATAAGTCTCCGATAAACACACAGACACACACAGAATGGAATGTTTGAGCTCCTTGATCATCAGCAATAAAGAGTTGGGATATTTGGATCTGTAGTCAGGTTGAGCCATTGTTTTGAAATGTCGCTTGAGTCTTTTGTGGCTCCAGGTCCTTATCTTCTCCGCTGCGGTCATCCATCCTGTTCAAAAGAAGCTGAAACCAACTTTTGCAGAAAGAAAATCAATTGCTGCTCTTTGCCTCCACCTCCCCCAAAGGATGAATTTTTTTTTTTTTTTCTGAGAAGACTCTTCACGTCTAGGCTGTGGAGACCAGAAGCAGGGCCAGTTTTAGCTCCAAGTGGACAGTTCGTTTATGCAATATCTGGCTTGAGATAATGAAAGGCACCTGTGAGGAAACACGCAGCTTTTTAGGTCACGCTGGGACAATTCACAGTAAGGGGCAGTATCAGCTACAGGCTGACAATGTCATACTTAATACCGTGGTATCAAAGGATTGAGACTAATATTTTTATTCCTGAGACAAGTTTGACATAACTCTGTGTCCCTGGGATTATACCCCATGTGATCCTTGAGCTGACCTCATTAAGAACATGTGTTTGTAATGCCAGGGGCTGTTTCATGTTGGCCAACCCTCATGTTTTACCTACTGGCAATCAGGTTTTATGTCTCAGCAATTAATAACCACAAGATGTTGTGGGCCTCAGTTAAGAAAATAATTATGTAAGGGAGCCCTTACTGGAACAATCAGCTGGTCTTGCCACAAAATTGGTACCGGGACGCAAGGCTTAATGATGCCTGACGCTCCCCCTTCTTAAGCAAAAGGTGAATTTATCTCCCTTCCAGGAGTGATCACCCCCTAGAAAGTCCAAGGCTTACTTTGTCCGTACTGCCCATATTGGTAGCCCGTGACAGGGTCCATACTGTAGCCTGTGGTGCTATAGGTGGGTGGACAGTAGGACTGAGATGTTGGCAGACTGTCCAAGCTCTTCATATGGTCTAGTCTCTGACTGCAGCTGGCCGACACCGTGGTCGTAGGTTCCAGGCCCCCAGTGAGAGGGGAGAGCGCATAATCGGTCTGAGGCTGATGAGGTACCCCGCCATGGTTGGTCAGGAGTCCCATTACCTAAAAGAGACAGTCAAGTTAGAAGACATCAGCACGGAGGGAGCACCAGACAGTAGCCCAGAGCTGAAAGAATCACTCGCCCGTCCTATTTTTCTTTCTTTGGAAATCTGATAAAGAGCTATTCCTAAGACTGGGACCTCAATTCAAAGTGGCAGCGATATTACATCATACCCAATGATAACATCTGATTGCAGTTTCAGAGAGAAAGGGGGCGGGGAGGGAGAAGGGAGGGAAAAGGACAAGGAGGAAGGAGAGGAGGAAGAGAGACAGGGGAGATTACACCGTGTCCCCGTGATAAAATCAGACTGGAATTTCAAAGGAAAGAAAAGAAGGGACAGAGACAGGGAGAAATTATGTCTGTTCCTATAGAAAAATGTCTGACTATGTATCCCATCTGGAGGTTTCCTATATCATTTAAAATAGGCATTTGCTCATTATTTTTTTAAAGTGGAGGGCTAGGGGTGTCACTCAGTTTTAGAGCACTTGCTAGGCGTGTGTTAGGCTCTGGATTGGATCCCTAGCACCTCAAAAATGAAAGTTTAAAAAGTTAGGGCTGGGGGGCACGGTTCTGTGGCAGGCTACTTGCCTAGCTTGCACGGGGCCCTGGGTTCAATCCTTAGTAGTGCAAAAGAAAAAAAAAGTTACATGACTCCAAATCAGGGTTTTGTGTAGGGGTGTTTTGAGACTTGTGTCTTTCCACACTGTCTCAAGAAAGATCCTCCCCTTGTCTTGACTATGCTTCCCTTCCCTGAGGCTCCCTCGTCTCTCCCACAGGGTGTTGGTTGCTGGGCTGCCACTCTGAGACCTCTGAGAGGTGCAGCCTGCTGCCTCTCTACACCCAACCCAGCACAACACTCAGGACCCACCCAGCGCTATGTGAACCAGTGGTAAAAGATTCTCCAAGCAAAACGTCCTCCTTGTTGCCTAAACACTCCTTTCTTCTCTAACCAACGATGCCCATATAAGACGTGTTAAAAGACAAGCCAGAAAAAACAAACACGTTCTTTAAAGTTCAGTTTTGTTTTTTGTGTTGTTTTTTTTTTTTAAATGACCCTGGTGAGTAAGACAACCTAAAAGACAAAAGGAAAAAAAAAGTGATAACAGAAGAACACCTTTCAGATCAGCTGAATGAAGTGTTCCCAAACTCAAACTCACTGACCCTTGCAACACCTCCTGTTGTGGAAGTAAGTGGATAATTAATTTTGCAGCTGGAAAATGGCCACACAAAAGAGGAAGTGATTTTTTTTTCCCATAAAAGCAACAGCAAAATAAATCTGCTGAGTGAAGAGCCCCCAGAAAACACAGTGATGGCAAAATATTTAACCACTGGGGTCCACAAGTGCACGACATGTCCATAACCCTCCTGCAGAAAGGAAAGCCAAGCTCTGACTGCAGGCACTGGTGCTAATTCAGGCAGCAGAATCCTGGGGGCAAGAGCTCCAGTGGGGCAGGGCTGTGGGTCTTGCATCCCAAACGCATCCTAACTCAATTCAAAATCTGGGATTCCGTGGCTTCCTTTGGGAAAGGTTTGCATAATCTTACAGCCAAACAAATTCTTCCTGAACAAAAGCTTTTAACCCATCCATCTTCAATGAGCCCCAAGAGACCAGGGGAGGGGTGACATTCATCAACTTCTGCAGGTTATCCTCTTTCTCCTCTAGCAGGCTGACCTCCATTTCCTTGGCATTATTGCATGTACACACAGGTGAGAAGGTGGGAGGGTGTGGTAAAGCAACAGTGTGTCCAAATTTTGAAAGATATTCCAGGGATTTACATTTTCTTGAGATATGCGGTGAAAGAGCTCTTTTGAAATGTCTGAAAAGTAGTTATATTCTCAAAAATAGAGATTGGCAGCAAAGCACAGTTTTATGAGATTGCAGGAAAGTGAAAGGCACACAATAAAGTATCAATAGGATGCACAGCTTCAGGAAGAATGACTTCAGGATGTTCTCCCACCTACGTGGATTGTAGTTCCTCCCCTTCCTCCTCTTCCTCCTCCCCCTCCTCCTCCTCCTCCTCCTCCTCCTCCTCCTCCTCCACCACCACCACCACTACCGTCACCTACCACCTCTGCCTCCACTCACATTATCTTTCTTGAGCTTCTACAGATAATTTTACAGTGTAAACTTGGAAAATTCACAAACTCCCATAAGTGGAGTTTTATATGATGCTGGGTATGTGTAAACACTAAGCCAATTCCTTCAATGCCTAAAAATCTTTTAGTTAGCAGCTATAAGAAACCCACTTTTTAAATTATTTGTCATTAAAAGAAGAACCTAATGCCAGTTCATCTCAATAACAATACAGATAATTATACATTGTGCAGATGAAAAATTCATAAACTTCACTTGCTACATTAATATACTAAATATATTATCTTGGCTCAGAGTAGGTACCTCTATTTTTAAAGTCTTTAAAACCAAGGTTGTTCAGTGCCAAACACACTTCTTTCAAATCAAGGAGCACATATTTGTGTGCTGATCTGATGAGCAAGAATCAGAAAAAAAATAAGAATACAGAAAATGTGTCTTTTTTAATGAAAGGAGATAATGATAAAGGGAAAATATTTTTGCTGTAAGTAAGCTATATTAAATTTTTAAAAAGCAGACTTATGAATTCATCAGTCTATAGAAGAAAAATACTGGTGGCAATAGATAAAAGAGAAATGTATTTTAAATTAATTGTATCCTTCCTGAAGATACTTATTTGAAACTCAGTTCATGGTATGTCACTTTAAGGAAGAAATGGAATATTCTAAGTACTGTTATAGCTGAACAGCTCAGAGCAGGATTTTATTCAGAACATGCGCACTCTCCCATGAGCTATATATGTACATTTTTGTGATAAATTTCTTTTAATCCCCTGCCACATACTTCTCATTTGCATAATTTTGAATGCAGCAACAACTTCGTCTATGGGGAGAAAACAAGAACAAGGAGCATCCTAAAAAAGAACAAACAAGTTCTTCCTAAAGGCTAAAAAATCAGCTTATAGGGATGTTCATTTAGCAACTTTTTTGTAGTTGCTGTTTTTGAAAACTTTTTACGGCAGCATTTAACTTTGAGACCTTGGTATAGGTCTTTTGGGGGATGGTGGAGATACAGTACTATCTTCAAGGCCATATTTGTTAGTTCCTCAAAAGTCCCCAGGCAAAGTGACTTTAACACCCATCAAGGGCTCCCACTTCAGCAAGAGCCCTTGGCCCCATCGCCCAGTATCAACAGTGGCCAATGCCAGGGAGAATGAGGACGGGGGACCAGACATCTTTGGTCCCAGAGACAAGACATTCTCCCACAAATGCCTACCTCTACTATGATTTTCACATATTGATACAATCACTATCCTAAAATTTGTATAAGGATAGGGAATGGGACATTAATCCCTCCCCTATTTGGTCTGAAATTGAAATTAATAAATAACTATCATGTGAACTACTTCAATATTTTGCACCAAAAAAAAATTTTTTAAAAACTTGAGAAATGTACCATTTTCATAATCTGTCATTTAAAAGTTAAAAGTCTGAGGGACAGAGAGTGAATATATCAATAAAAAAATGCATTACTTTCCCCTAACATAATTTAAAACCTCAAATCTCTGTGGAAGGGTCCCCTTACACTTTTATGTATGTTTCTTTAAAAGCTATTTCATATTTCATGTGCTTCAAGGGAAGCTATGGAAATTTCTTTTTGCACACAAAGAAGTCGGTAAATTAATTTCTTCGAACTCCCCCGATACGGTTATAGAGTGTCACCCCGACATATTTTCTTTCTAGGAATATTGTCAGGATTTCTTTCATACATGCTTTTCCTGCAGCAATTGGTTATTCAAAGCCTAAAATAAAATCTTCATTTGTTGTGAAGTGAACTTTATCCCCTCTCAAATCTTCAGCAAGATATTTCTCCTACAGGGCTGGCATTTTTTTCTGTTTGTTTGTTTTTGTAAAAAATTGGGGGTAGGAGGAAAGCACAATTGCCTGGTTTTCATAAACAATTTCAAAGGAAATGAAACAAATTCAAGGATACTCTGTTCTGCCTCTTGAAGGCTGACCACATCCTTATGAGATGCCAAGGAGATCTACGAATGCAGCAAACACAAAGAGCCTTCCTTTAAATAAAGGTCTCTGGTGTCCCACCAGAAAAGGACCAGGGGACTCTTTGGCAGTTTTTACTTTTAGTTGTGTACAGCTCTTAATCAAAGCCTATGGAAAAAAAAAAAATCTATTAGTCAGTTTTTGAAACTGTTACCCCAGACACAGCTAATTGTTGCAAGGATGAATGTGAAAAACAAATTCAGAGCCTTGGACTCTCTGGCTCACAATTCTTCTGCCAGTTTCCTCTGTCGTTACCATTATTAGAGACATTTTCTGAAGATCTCTTTAAACTCATTCTCAAGTTTCAGAATTCCAAATAGGTTGTTTATATCTTGATTGGAAGATTATATGGTTCAGGAAAAACTAACTCTTTACAATTGCTTCATGCCGTATTTCTCTTGAATTAATTTTCCTATTGTAAGATTAAATAGAAAAGATAAAAAAAAAACTATGGGCCAAATTAAGATTTACATTGAAAATGATGTGTCTGGAAAATATTTGTCTTGGCACAAGTGTTACGGTTTTGCCGTCCGTTGAAAGTGCTCCGAGTTTATCCGAAATCTAACATGACTTAGCAAATTAGGGTGTGCTTCTGGACACTTCTTTCCCCTTTGCAGGAATCTTGGTTCCTGTCTTTATTTTCTTTCTTGTTCTTAAATGAGCAGATGTTCTTCTGGTTTAACATTTTTTAAAACACCCGCTTTGCATGATACACAGGGACTTTCTAGCCCTCCACCCTTCCTTCAAAAGTCTACTATGTATTTTTTTTCTTTAGATATAATTTATTCCCACAACCAACCAAAAAAAAAAAAATCAAATGTTTAACAAGTGTTTTTTGACAATAGAGGTGTCACTGGATGGTTAAATTTCATTGACTATGTTTTGGGGACTGAAAAGCCTCCATTTAAACAGCTGAGACTTTCCTAAAAATGTCTTCAGGTTCAAATGCCTTAGGAATTATCCTGCAGTTGATTAGCATCAAAATAATTAGATTTTTGGTCCTGTCTGTTTGAAAGCTGTAAGAGGGAAGTTGCCTGAAGGCAGAACTTTCTCTTAAGGTCTGTATGGTGACCTTCTCACCCATCTTGAGAGTTAGAGAACGGGCAGGACTGACCTTTACCTAACCAAAGAGAAAGGCAGTGCAGGCAAAGCACCCAGCCAAGTCACTCCTTGGTGATGGTGGTGGTTGTTGTTTTCCATTTAAATCCTTAGTCCACATTTTGCAAGTAGCTTGTTTAATGCGTGATGAAAGGGCCTGAGTACCAGACAAGTGTGGTTCATATGCAGAATACATGTCCCAGCTGCATTTGTCAAGGGTACAGTAAGAATTGTCTCAGAATATATGTGTGTTCATCTCTCTGGACTATTACGGAAATAACTTTTATCTTACCAATTTCTTAGCGTATCTATAATAGAGCTAAAAAGTTAATTTTTTAGCAATATTAGTTTTTTATTTCCTTTTATTTTTCTAGGTTTTTGTTTGGTTGGGGTATTTGTTTTTGTGGTACTGAGGATCAAACCTGGGGCCTTATGCATATCAGGCAGGTGCTCCCCACCACTGAGCTACATCCCCAGCCCAGCAATATTCTTCAGGGTCTGATGACTGAAATACAAATTTAGACAAATAATTAGCAGAGAAATTCCTTGCAAGAGATGTTTGACTGTATGTATGTGTGTGTGTGTGTATATACATACACACACACACACACACACACACACACACACACACACACACACACATATATATACATACTAAGTTCACTTCTAACAAGTGATGAACACATCTACCTATTATCAGCGCAACAAAGCCCCCTAAGAAAAAGCTCATTCCACCTAAATGAAAAAGTACGCCCAGTAAATACAATGGGTATTTGACTATGTTAGATCCATCATGGTCATAATAAAATTCTCATATGTTTTAATTCATTTACGCATGCCTGCATTTAATGTGCTTTGAGACCATGTCTACAATTAATATGATTTATGAGAAAAGAACATGTGCAATTTTGGGGGTACACCATACATTTTTTTTTTCTCCTATGAATGAAAAAGTATAAGAAAATGGCTCAAGGAAAAATCGTTGGCCCAGAGCACATTAAGATGGACTGACGGAGCCCTGAGTAAACTTGGGGGAGTTAATGATATCCTCTTATCTGACCCTGACACATTTGCAGCATGTAATTTACAGAAGCTCTGTCCAGGGAATCTTGACAAATGCTCCTAAGGACGTCAGGGCAATGTTCCATGCTAATGTAAAACAGATGTGGGTCAGATACCCCCATTCATCACTTAAGCAGAGTCTCAAACTCTTTCGGGGAGGAATGACATTACCTGCTGTTAACTCTCCTCCTTTCAGGAAATTGCTCCCAAACACAGTAGCCCTCTAAAGGGTATACCCTCAAACCCATCACTGTTTCAAAAACCCATCTGAGAACATGACTGTGGAAAATCAAACATATATCTTGGTTTCATTTCATGACTGCTTCAGGACATGTTTGCTCAATATGAATTGACCCTTTGGGACTTAGGATTCTAAATACAGAAAGGAACAGGTCCTATGCTTGGGCATCCCACAATACTTGAATGAGCTGCTATTTTAAAATTTCTAATTACCCATAAATTAAACCTACATTTAAGGAAATGCAGAACTGATTCACCTTGATGATCATTCTTTGATGCGAACCTTGTTGAATGTTAACTGTACAGCTCTGGCTGACACTCACAAGCAACATCACAAACCAGAGATGCATGTGGCCTTTTAGCAAGAAGGGCTTCAGCTCTGCCCTCCTCAAGCTGAGAATGTTGGGCCACACTATATTCCTTTTCCCCTAAAACATTCTTCTCCACTCAACAATCCAACAGCATGGAAGGCAGACATTCTGACCTACTGAAGGAGGAAAATAGTTTCCCAACTCAACAAGGAAATTTTTTCTTTCATCCAGACCATATATAAAGTGGGCAAATATTTCCATGATGGTCCAAAGTCAATGTCACAAGAGTCCATCTACCAAATACCAGAAGACTACCCAAAAAATGCCCTGCAACCCTTCTCTTCATGGGGAGGAAGGTGCATCCTTAAGATATAGGAAAAATAAAAATAAAAAAACCATTGAAAAGACCAAATAATGCTGGTTTAAGGGTACTACGAATCAGGAGATGTCAGGAAAAATTATATATGTATTTCTAACCAGGGAAGGTAGAAGACAGTCTTGCAAAAGTCTAAGAATAAACATGATCTTATGGGAAATGCACTGGGGTCTCTTTCACAGGCTTTTGGAGAAAGTGGAATTTGAGCATTCATTGAAGATGCCTGAAACCTGTAGCAGCTCTCCAAATGTGAGGGCACATCTGAGAGCACAGTCTGCCAGGAGCCAGAAGCAACTGTGCCACTGGGTGTAAATCCCATCTACCTTAATTCCACCCCACATCCAATTGCACCAAGAATGCTGCTTGTTGTCTTTTGCCACATGAAAACCTATTGGTGTTCCTAATCCTAAATTTGCACAGGCAACTCTACCTAGTTGGGAAATATAGGGGTCCTCAGCAAAGTCAGTTCTGTAGGTCTTTGATCTGCAGAAATTGAAGTCTGTTCCTGTAGACAGGAACAAGATAAAATTTTTGTAATCTTGTGATTAAAAGAATGCTCTCCAAGGGCGGGGGAGATAGCTCTGCTGGTCGAGTGCTTGCCTCACACACACAAGGCCCTGAGTCCAAGCCCCATCATCACAAAAAAAGGAAAAAAGGGGAGAGAGAGTGCTCCCCAACTGTTAACTCAAAGTCACTTACACCATCCCTTCATTTCCAGAACCTTTCTATCGCACCCGTTGCTTCCGCCACCTTTGTCCTTCTCTGGTGAGAGGGAAGCACCTCTGGGCTCCAGATTCTCTTGTCTGTGAGGCTAGGTATCATGCTTCCTGTTCTAATCCAGAATTTTGTATTATAGAAGATGGGTGGCATGTTTTAATGTCTTTATGTCAATATTAAATTGCAATAAAACCAAGAATTAGCAACAGTAGGCCAGCCGGCTCGCTCTTCACCCTTAGCTCTTGTTTTTACTGTAGTGGACTCTCATATTATTATTATCATAGTGATTCAAATATAACCAGTTTTAGAGCATTGTATTTATGGGGACTATCTTATCCTAGCACTAAAATGACTGCCTCTGAATGAACATCAGTTGGAGTCTTTAAGCTGCCTCAGTGGAATTCTTGCAAACACCTCTAGTCACCAAGAGTCTGCCTTTCCTTCTATGTCACTGTTTCCACATTTGCTTTGTTTGTTGGAGACAAGCAAAAGGGCTTTGTTTTGGGGTTTTTGTGGGGTTTTTTTCTTGGTCAGAGGTTTACGTGATAATTTTAAATAAACAATAATACAATCCTTACTTTAACAAAAATCACTTAAAATGGCTGGGACTTGTGTTCCTCAATATAGTTGTATGGGACAATTCTTTTCAAGATTTTCCAGGTTTAGCAAGAAAGTGAAACAGAAGATGAGATAGCTTGAACAACTCAGCTGAGCTAGTGGGTAGCTTGGAATCCAGTGCTATTGACCTTGAGCCTCTCTTCAGATCCTTGACTTGCACCCATGCTGCAGCCAATTCACCACTAAAGAAGAATGTCTTTCTCTCTCCCTCCCCTCCCCACTATCATGCCGAGATTGAACCAGGGGCATCTTACCACTGAGCTGCATTTCTAGGTCTTTTTATTTTCTTTTATTTTGAGACAGGTTCTCAGTAAGTTGCCAAGGCTGGACTCCAATGAGCAATCCTCCTGCCTCAGCCTCCTGAGTCACTGGGATTACAGGCAGATGCCACCAAATCCGATGAAAATTCTCTTTCTTTTCTCCCTTATTTGCCTTATCTAAATAGTTTAAACTGCCTTATCTAAGGAAAACCTTGAGAGTGTGGAATTCAACAAAGGGGCTGCACAATCAAGTTGGAGAATGCTGAGTGAAACAAAATTAAACAGTTTTCCATACTTCAGGACTTGTCAGAGCCTTTAGTAGGCACCAGGACCCTGACAGATAAAGGCATATGATTGTGACTTCTAATTGTGCATTCAGAATACTTTTTCCCCAAACGACTGTACCAAAAAGCCAATTTTGGGGGGAAAAAACCTTTATTATGGGGTTCACTTTGGCTTCTGGGTGCTCAAAGATAATTACAATCCAGTTTTATTCCTCTTGAAGCTAAGTGTCAAAGGGACTGGGAATGGAGGCATAATAATACAGTACCACGTAAGGTATGTCTTAACAAGATGTAAAGACAGTAATGTGGCATCATAGAGGAGAGAATAAGAAATTTTGTCTGCAAGAGCTAGGGAAGGACAAGTAGACCCTGTGCTGGAATTTTTCCCAAGGAGTCACACAGAGGATCAGTTCCAGAGGGGGCATTTATGAATCTCAGAACAGATGCAATCATTTAACTGAATTTTTTAAGTGTAAGCTGCCCCAAATGAGACATTAGGATTTTGTAAGAAAAAAAAAGTCATTTCTTTAAATAATACTTGCTTCCTTCATTAGCTCAGCCTGAGAGTTAGCTTCATAGCCATCCCACAGCTAAGAAATAAATAACCCCATCGATGTAGAAATACCACCCTGGGATCCCACAAAAGGCACTGGCTCTAATATTAAGCAAAATAAGTCAGGCACAGAAAGACAAAGAACATACCTTCTCACTTGTATGTGGGAGCTCAAAAGTTGATCTCAAAGAAATAGAGAATAAAATAGGGATTAGCAGAGGCTTGAGGAGGGTGTTGCGGGGGGGAGGAACAGAGAGAGGATAGTTAATGGAGACCGACACGGAGCTGGATAGGAGGAATAACTTGTAATGTTCCACAGCACAGTAGGACAACTATGGCTGACTTAGTTAAATATTTCAAACTAGCAGGTAGAGAAATTTTGAATGTTCACAACAAAAGAAATCATGGAGCATGAGGTGATAGATACTCCAGTTTACCCTGATTGGATCATTACGTGTACTGTAATGTCACACTGTAACCCCTAAATACTTGTGCCAATTAAAAACAAAAGCATAGTTGCATAGTTTTAAAACAGCACTATCTCAAAGGCCTCCCAGTTTGCCATCTTTCCATTGATCATCAGCAGGGACAATGGAATCACTAATCCAAGAAACTCTTGTTTACTGACCTCAAGCTAAACGTCAAGAGTAATTTTTAAGTACTATACTTTGGAAAATATACACCTCTGATGAAACCCAGACTGTTTTGCAGAGACAGATTCTTTAGAAGGGGAAAAAAAACACAACAAAAAATAGTACACAACTAATGACTGAATCAAGTCTCCTGTGTCCACAGTACAAAGCACACATTCAGCCCCTAATTGAATAAATATGCAAGTATTCAGATTTCTGTAGATATTGCCATTTTGCAAATGCAGTAATAAATTAAAAGCTTTACATTGCATTCCAACCAAATATAAAGGGTTGATTCAGACCATTGGCCTTGCCCTAGAATCTACCACAACTTTTCTGTATATTACTGACTCCAAAAAAAAAAAAAAAACTTTTTATTCTAGTAGCTTAGATATAAACTAAGCAATCACACTCCAATTTTTTTTTCCTCCTCAATGGCTGGAGGGATTTAAATGAGCCTAAACACCATGGGGTCATTGCAGTTGATTGGCCCAGTGTACAGAAGAGTAAAGCTGACACCATTTCTACTTAAATCAACTCAACAGACACATAAGAAACAGTTAATGCAGCAGGAAAAAATTTTCTTGTGGCTCTCTTCAGTGGCATGATGTGAGATGCAGTGATCGGTTGCTGCTTTCTCCCTGTCTGCAAAAAGGAGAATTGGTCCAAGTCACTGCTACTCTCAGAATCCTCCAGCTCTAACTAACTCAGGAGGCCACAGCCAAAGCCTACTTTTATAAAGCGGGGCTCTCCTCATATTCCTTAAGGGTAGCAACCACGACCTTCAGAACAAACCAAAAGCACTAGGTCCATCCCAGTCTGTGGATTCTACAAATGGAAAATCAAGGCTTTTCAAGAATGGTTTTCTCTGTTTCAAGAGCACAGTATGGCAGACTGGACACATGCAAAGGGCCCAGGGTTCTTCGGATGTAGCTGGAACAGCCTCATTTATGTTTGTAAACATCCTTGAACCTTTGTGAACGTGTAAGATTCCTCAAGCCCTGGTAATGAGCTCGTGAGCTGCTCTAAGAAAGAAACAAAATGACCCTGGAGCTTTTGAGAAGCTGCCGCTTTGGTCCGGAATGTCTGACCCAGCTTTGTTTGACACCCAACAAATCTCTTTAATCAAAATCACTCCTCTTTCTTCCACAGATGAATTTCTGGAAAGTGTAAAGGGAAGGAAGGGCCTCCTTTGGGAAATGGGTTGGTGGCCAGCCACCTGCTCGTCTGGTTCTTCGCAATGATAAAAGGTGGGCAAAGGGCATGGGATTTGTCAAATGGACAAAACAAATGGCTGACCCACAAGACCAGCAGCAAATAGCTCCTGGATGTGTGCCCAAAGATGTCAGAAAAACTTCTCTCTTGAAACAGGAGCTGGCCGCAACACCAGGGTAAACCCTACTGCTTTTACCTGAATCATCAGCACAAGAGAAGACAAGGCTTTTGCATGGATGGTGAAAAGGACCTTCATCGAAGCATAGAAACAGAAAAGTACCCATGGCGACCATTTTTAATAGTCCGTTTTTAATGAATGCATCCCTTCCTTACATCTTAGATGGACAAACAACCATCATCTTGCCTTGCAGCTAAAGAATTTGAGATCATTTGTTAACACTGTGGTCCAAAAAACGACAAGGAAAATCAAAAGCAGTCTCGAGTTTTGTGTACACATATTAACACTTAACTGCTTCTCCCTAATAAGTTTCAGGATTAACAAATGTTTGTCAAAAGAAACTGTGCTGAGCAACTGAAATCTAATTTGAAATGGAACCAGGATAGTCTAATACATATATGCATGAAATGGAGAAGCGGCCTAATAAGCGTAGCTGACACCAAATATGCAATTTACATACATTACACACTAATAATCTCAATTTTAATATTATTCTTTAAAGGCAACTGGATGGGTGGTTGAGTTAAAGGTTTTCTTTTGTAAGATGTGAATTAGAACAGAAGTTGATCCTGGCGTCTTCTGCCATTAACCACAATCTCGTTAGTAAAGATCTCTCTGCTCTTTCTGGGTCTATTCAGGGAGGGCATCTCAATCCCCCACGGTCGGTCGTGAGGATTCAACCAGACTTAGACGAATGGTCAATAAACTTGATGGGATCTGCAGACCTACGCTTTGTTCCTGAGGTGCTGAGCGGCAAGCAAACATTCAAACATTTTCCAGCCTGGTACACAAATCTTTATGAGACTTTTTTCTTTCCTCTAGATTATCCATAAAATAGGACAGGTGTACTGGTTATTCAATTACATCTTACCCAAGACCTGGACAAAATTCAAATGAGGCCTCTGAGCATAGCTCTTACCATAGGGATTTATTAATAACATTTAAAAAGAATAACAGTTAAACGTTCTTTAAAACAAAACCTTTTTTTTTTGTAACTTAAGCCTATTTTTTTATATTTTCATTGGTTTCACTCATAAACTAGAAACTAAAATCTGCCCATATGCTCTAAACATAAAATGTGTTCATAATAATCCAGATTTATACCAAATGTATTTTTAAGTATTGCTGAATTGAGAGGTACTCAAAATTTATGGCCTCTGAGGTTGCAAACAGGACTTCCTCTTTTTAAGAAGGAAAAGGCTTTCAATGAGTGTAGGAAGGGCTCAGAAAGCTTCTTGGGTATCAAATGGCTCCGTAGGAAAAAAAAAATGTCAACGATATAAGAGTAAATGAATCAAAACCATATGGATCAAATTTTCCCTAAAATACACAGTTTGAAAAATTAAGGAGGAAAAGTGCTTGGCAGAAATGTGTTTCAGGTTTTACCAAACCCAAAACATTTGAAGAATCATTTGCAATGGTTGATGAACCCTAAATTCAAGTGGCCCCAATTTTGTATACGACAGAACAATAGAAAGGCTGCCCAGGAGCATGGAATCCACTGATACTATTTTTCACTCAAGAAATCCCTAGAAGCCGTCACTAAGGAACTGTGGAGTTTGTTGAAGGAGGGTGGAGGTGGGGCGTGAAATGATAAAAGTTTGTTAATTTCATTGGTCTTGTTTTGGGGGTTTGGCTATGTGTGTTCGGGGGTAGGAGAGCAGTGTGGGTCATATTTCTTGCCTAGGAAAGTTAATTAGAAGAATAGGAGCCAAATGTTAATTAGTCTCATGTCTTAAGCATATGGTAGCATTTCCTGGCACTCCATACTCCAAGACCATTCCCTGTCCCTCCTGCACATGCTGAAAGGTGCTGGAAACACACTGTCTGAGGATGAAGGAGAAATAGGTTTCTATTTCCCCATATTCTGTGTTGTCCCTACAACAAAAGAACATGTAGTTCAGACAGCTATTCTGAGAAAGTAGAAAATATGGGGGGGTTATAGCCAATCACCCACCTCACCATCACTGAAGATCTCTCCTCAGGTAGCCCCTCTTGGATCCAGCTTTGGAGGGACTGGAAGCCCAGTCCTCCATTTGTGAAGCCCTCCCACCACGTCTGCAGGAGAATCAGCTCAAATGTCAGTATCAGAGCCCACAGAAAGCTTCTCAGAACATTATGCATCCTTTGGTAGAGACCAGAAATGAAAAATATGTAATTTGAGGAACTTTTTTTAAAAAAAAGTTTTTAATGTAATTTGTGTTCACAGAAGAATTAGTAACAAATAGGAGATAGGTTTGATGCTTAACCCTGCCAGAAACTCATTCTGTTATTTAGATGATTGTGTTGTCTGGGCCTCAATTTTCCCACAAGTAAAATGGGGATGCTCCCCTGATAGTTGCTGATTGGTTGATAACAAAGAAAAATTGCCAGCAATTAAGTTGCCCTGGTACTACTTTCAGCAACTCAAGGAAGGGTATGACCAAAGTTTCCCATTGTTTCTTGTTTTGATTTTGGTATTCTGAGATTTAGTCAGCCACGGTACAGGACAATGCCTTGCTACACTATCTGACCATCTGTACAGGTGTGAACACTCTGGATCCTGGTTTCCCACTTGCCCCCCGTGAAGCAGAGACCTTCCCTAAGGAGAGGCCTGGAGATGTCTACGGAGCACCATTTGGCAAATGAGTGTTTCTGAGCTTCAATAGAATCTTTGCTGGAGACATACATCGTGAGAGGCACCAAACGAAAATCACTTATTATCCATGCACACATACAGAGAAATGGTCTGCCTATCTTTATGCTGTCTATTAATTCCATCACAGGAAAAAAAAAAAACTAGAAAGTCCAGTCTATGATGATGATCCATATACAGCGCAGCTCATGATTTCCAAATGGTCAACAATACATCAATTTCAATGTCAGAGAACACAGCAAATAAAATGCAGAAATATTTTTAACATGTCAAGGAGCTTCCATAGAAGAGATCTACAATGAAGGTACCAAACCTGGAAAGGCGAGACATATTACATACAGGGCCTTAGTTGAACTACTTGCATAACTGATGACCAGACAGAAGTGGAGCAGGTAAAAAAGAGGAGGTGAAAGAAAAAGGAGAAAACACAATTGCAACATGAATTCTTTGTTGGCATCTTCTGATCCAACATGTTAATCAGTGCTTCTCTATAATAAGCAAATGATAAACCATATATATATATATATATATATATATATATATATATATATATCCCTATAATAAACATATGTGTATAAATAAGCAAAAGAGTCACTGTTTTTTTTTTTTTTAGTCTCTTCTTTAGTTAACAAGTAAACCGTGTTACTAGACATCTTCTTTTTAGTTGTAGACTAAAAAATTTATTTGTATGTGATGCTGAGGATCGAACCCAGTGCCTCACACATGTGAGGCAAGTGCTTTACCACGTGAGCTGTAGCCCCAGCCCTTCTTCTAATTTTTCTTTATACTGTTTTTAAGAAATAGTATATTTTTAAGAAAGCCAGACAACCAAAACTGGTACAGGCACCTCTGGTATACATAAAGGCATTTGTGAGAAGTGATAAACTCCAACAGTTACAGAAACCTGAGTTCCAATCCCATTTTTTTCTACATCACTAATTTATAAATATGTTTGTTGAGATAGAGAATCATTCCTTATCTTGTTCTCCAACTTTGCCTGAAGAAATAAGAAGAAACTTCATCTTATTCATCTCTTTCTTTACTCATTAGCAATGCTACCAGAACTAAGACAACACAGGATCTTAGAGAGAAATATGTGGTAGAAACACAAAATATCCTGGATATTTGCAAGGTAATAAGTGATTAAGGTAACATATAAGATTTAATAAGGAAAAGTTACCTGTAGAATTTTCCATTGCTTCATCAAATGATTCCACTCTACCACCAACTCTGAACTCTGTCAATCTTCTTAAAGTCAAGGATTAGCAGCTGGAAGTTCAGGTTCTAGTAATAGCGCTTACGTAATACCTATATAATATACTTATCATTGCATCCAAGATAATATAATACAAGAAACTAGTTGTTTCCAACAAGAATACAGATTCTTGTTCTTTTCCTTATGATCAACTAAAATGAGTTCTAAGAAATGTCAGTGGAATCCTGCATCTCACCTTACAGAAGTGGCTAGGGTCAGAGTTCACATCTATGAAAACTTTCAACGAAATCATGTTCATAAGAAGCTTTTCTATGGCCCTAAAAGACTAACGTTAAAAATCGCAGACATAACTGCTTCCTGTGTTACTTCTAACCAGTGGAAGAATCTTCTGTGTGATGCATGTGGGCACTTTAAAGACGACTATTAATATAAACCCATGATTGTCATGCAAAATCACATTCACAAATGCCAGTCCTCAGACATAAAATGCATTCAAGTGCTGTAGGAAGCACTCTGGTTGTTTTCATGTTGTTATTTTGCAGTTGAGGTTTAAAGCCCCCATACTTCTTTTTTTAATCCCAGGATGTGCTATAGGAATCTATGAAACTTAATTACATTTAGTGTTACAAAAAAGGATTTATGAACTTTTGCCTTTAGGCGGAAATGTTTATTTCATTGCCTTTGCTATCCATTCTTTTCAACTCCAACGGCTTTGAACTTTTCAGCTGCTCAGAGTTATCACCGTTGTGCAGAGCCCAAGAGCTCCACTCTAAGACACACACGCCACGAGTTGAAGAAAACCAAGAAGGCAAAGATATATGAGTCGTTATTTTGGCCACCCTTTGTGCCATTAAAATCTCATTTTCTGCCTATTAGAAAGCCCTCTCGGTGCTTAGGCGGCGGTGATAGTCCGTGATTAGTGTGTAATTGAGTATAATTGTCTTTTCACTTTTCATTTGTGTCATTCTGAGCTTCTCTCTGTTTTTCTAACCACCAGGAGGAAAAAAAAAGAGGTCGAGAAAAGATAAAGCTGTTAAAACTCTCACTCTCAGCCCCGAAGAGATTCTCGATTGCAATTATAGATTGCAACCCCTTTGTGACATTTCTCCAAATTTAGTGGGCAGCTATCCTTGCCACCTGGGCCAACTGCTCTCTAATAAAATCAAGTGATCTGTATTTAAACAACTGCTAATAATGTCAACCTCAGACAGATGCCACATGTAGGAAATTTAACCATCCCTCTGACATGCAATTATCAAGGCAATTTATTAATGTGATCTCCCAAGAAAAGCTCATAGTCCAATGCAAATTAGAAAAACAATTACAACATTCAAATATTTATATATTCCCAAAGAGCAGCAATTCTCCTAATTTGTGCATTTATAACTCATTCATTCCAAGGATCCATAGCCATCAGCTGGGTCTCTCTCCACCCAACTTGTCTGCTTGCTCTCCGATTGTTTTGTCAAAGATTTGGTGTTTTCTCATGAGTTAGGTTTGCTCAAAACCCTGTCAGCTGACCAAATACCATTTGAGGCAAAAACCAACCAAACAACAACAACAAAAAAGACCCACCCTGTTTGTGAGGTTCTTAACCAAAGCAGCGCTGGGACAGAGAAGACACATGACAAACGACTTAACAACTCAGTATAAACACAAAGCCTCTGCGATTACCTTAAGAGTTGCTTGGATTTTAAGTCTAAGTTACAACTTTTGATGCAGCAGGAGGAAGGGTAGAGAGAAAGGAAACTAGAAAACTGAAATCATGTGGCTTGTATAAAGAATACATTATGGTTTAAATTTGGTAATTCATTATTCTACCGCCTCGGGGAATTGACTATTTGGTTCTGGTATACAGCAAATCGTCTGTCTAGAACCATGGGACTGACCTGAGGTGAAAGGCCATTGCCAATGGCGGGGTTCATGGGGTTGGAGGGCCCCGACGGAGGCACAAAGCTGTCTGAATAGCTGGAAAATCCGTGCCTGGTGCTGGGGAGGCAGTAAGCAGAGCTGCTGTCCGGGTTCGAAGGAAGAGTGCTTTGGTGTACGGTGCTCGGAGGAAGCGGCTGAGGTCTGTGAACGGTGCTGCTGGGATCCGACACGGCTGAAATGAAGAAGGCTGTCAGTGCTAAAGCGCCTCTAAAGGCCTGCGAAACAGGTTCAGTGCAAAAGTTCACAAGTCAGCAAGCCAGTAGTAGCAACTATGGCTCAGATGGAATGTGAATTTCAAATGCATTTCCTAACATGCAGGTGCAGAATCACTCAACAAATAGTCACACCTATCTTTGGGCCTATCTGCAAGTGTATGACTGGTATATGCATGCATGACATAGTCACCTGGAATATGAATGCAGAAATCACATTAATAACACCTACAAGCCTCTTTTGTCGATGAAAACTATTAATCAATGTGAGAATTCACCAATATCATGACTGCAATCTCAAATTTCCCATCAAAATGTACTTTTTGATACATTGAGGTACTATATTAGGTACTATAATATTTAGGTACTACTACCTCAATATCAGTATAATAGCACAGTTTCAAGTACCTGGCATGCTATATATTCTTAATCCAAAATCGATTTAGTCTTACAATTCAACATTACCCAGTTCACTTCTACCTATTTGCTAACACATAGTAAATTTATCAAAGCTTCCCTTCCCTTCCCTATATTACCACTCCAGTTAGTAACTATCGGAGGGCTTCAGGTAATTACAAATTGGAGCAGTAACATTCTAACCAAGAAAAAAAGCAAATCCCATGTTGATTCCTTTTAAAACGCTGAAATAGTATTTCATTACAACACAGTTTATCTAAAGAGATTCACATATGTCCTAGGACAAACTATGTTTCTGAAATGTGGCAGGAACCTTTAAGACAACCTGATGTCACATAATTGACCTACAAACAGCACCGAGGTCAACTTAGGGAAAGAATTCGCTGTATAATGAAATATCCACCAGACAGAGCGATTAGGAGTTACATCTAATCTCAGTGACTTCCTTTCTGTGTACCTTGTGGAATAGCTGTGGGCTGGTACGAGGTCTCCGACAGCTGGTATGTTGGCAGGGTCGGCATGGCAGTGGGAGGGAATCCCCCCGGAATGAGATGGTTGAAAGCCATCAGCTGATTGGCTCCAGCTTGCTTCCTCCATCTTGCACGGCGATTGCTAAACCAGACCTATGGATTTAATTTAAAATTTGAGGATTTCACTGATGAAATAATAGTACATTCTTAATGAATTTTTCATGCTAAAACAGATTAAAGGCCCCTTACTGACAGGGCATAGAGATGCAAGAGTCTTCCATCTTTGGTGTTGTTTGGGAGCATTGTCAATGGTGAAAGCAGAATGAAAGGCCAGGGGTCAGCAGAGGGCATAGAGGACCTTCCATGGACTTGTAGAAGCCCCCATGATCTTTGTAATAAATAAGGGTGAAGACTGCTGAGCAGGGGTTGCAACTATACCAGCTTTCCACTGTGACCATCAGCACCCATCCACCTTCTTACCACAGATTTTCTGGCAAGTATTCATGAGCTCTGGTACCCACACAGGACAACCTTACATTTGACGTTGCTTATTACATACACCAAGCCTTGTGTTTTATGCTCCTATCAGTCTTTCTCTGTATTTCCACAGTCATTATGGACATATCTCCGAGATAATCAGATCAATTGAGCCAGAGGATAAGCAAATGGAGCCATTTGACCATCCCTTTCAAAGTTTAAAATCTTACACTGATCTCAATAGAAATACAGGCCAAAGTGTTTCCAAAAATTAAAATATTTTTCATCTTAAATAGTTCATTTATCATTTCTTTCAATAGTTATAAAGCACCTATGATACTCTGTGCTGGTCACGGTGCTGATATAATATAATAAAATACTTCCAGGGATTCAAAGTCCAAGTGTTGTGTGTGTGTATCAGTGGAGAGAAAGAACAAAAAATGGCAACAAGAAATATAACTGAACATCTAAACTGTTGCAATATAAGGCCTTCCATGAGCTACATGACCTTATCCAAGATTTTTATTTGCAAAATGTAAACATAGAACTTGGGGTAATTTTTCCAAGGTACACACATAATGATTACCACAAGAGAAGGTTTCTATCAACTAAAGAACTTCTTTTTTTCTTTTTTAATCAAAAGTTCATTGAAGCTAGGTGTGGTGGTGCACACCTGTAATCCCAGCTACTCAGGAGTCTGAGGCAGGAGGATCACAAGTTCAAGACGAGCCTGGACAACTTAACAAGACCCTGTCTCAAAAAATAAAAAAGGCTTGCAGTGTGGCTCAGTGGTAGAGTACCCTTGGGTTCAACCTCAGTACTGACAAAAAGAAAAAAAAAAAGTTCATTAAAACTTAACATGAACAAAGCATTTTATTTGAGGTTGGAGGGATAAGAGTGGGTGAGGCAGGACCCTTGCACTTGAGGGTTTCCAGCCTTGTCTTCATGGAGCTCACAGAGAAGTCAAGGAGACCAAAATAAGTGCTCACTAAAGCTCCGTGTTTCAAGGTACAGAAGATCAAGACATCTTTAGAATGGAGGCAAAATTGCAGCTCATTTTACAGTTTGGATATGATTCCCATAAGGAATCTTTCCAGATGGAGGTCACAATTCAGAGTAGAAAGACTTGACCAGACTAAGAAAAAAGTGAAATATGATTTCCTTCTAGGACAATACTAACAATTTTACAACTTAATTGAAATTATTTAAAGTCATATGATTTACAAAATATAATAGAAAACGATTTTTCTTCCTTCTGGAGCAAAAGACTCAATTTAGCACTTGCTCAAACTTCCATTACTCACCCAATATGTCTGAAAAAAAGATTTTTCTTCTCTAGCCATGGTTACAACACTGGTAAGAAAGGTGGATTGAACTTCCACAAAATATTAACATTTAATACTCTTTATTTTTTCCGACAGGAAGAGAAGGTAAATCAATATTTCCCATGTTGATACATAATTGAATCAGAGCTTTTACTTAATAAATTGCCACCTGGGGTAACAGAACTACAAACAGCAAGCCCTTTGGGGTCTGGCTTTGTTGTTTTCTCTTTGCAAGTCTGAGTGCCTGTCACCCAGACTCCCAGAGGCATCGTGGTAAGAAAACCATTTTCCCAAAAAATCAAAGGCTGAATTTTCTCTCTGATAAGTGGATGCTGATCCATAACGGGGGTTCGGGGCAGGGGAATAATGGAGGAACTTTGGGCAAAAGGGAGGGAGGGGTATGGAATGGGGGCAGAAAAGATGATGGAATGAGATGACATCATTATCCTAGGTACATGTATGACTGCACAAACGGGGTGACGATACATCATGTACAACCAGGGAAATGAAAAGTTGTGCTGCAATTGTGTACAATGAATCAAAATGCATTCTGCTGTCATATATACCTAATTAAAATTAATTAATTAATTAAGAAAAGAAATCCACTTTCAAAGAAGAGCTTGGGACAAACTGTTTTAGAGTCACATTCATGCTTGAGTATACCCTACTCTACCCCCTATTGTGGTCATAGCTTCATATTATAAACCCTCAAGGTAAAAGAGGCACTTCCGCTCAGCCAAGGTGGCCCCACACACCTTGCTAGACCAACGATGCATGTCTCTGGCTTTACGTGCCAGACTAGGAGGAAAAATAAACTCCCCAAAGTACAGATGTGATCTTGCTCCTGCATATATCTACCATCCTCAAGGCCAGTGGTGAGACCCTCCATGGAGACCTCAGAAACCTACACACGGATTCTTATCAGAGCCTGCTGCCATGCTCTCTGTGCCAACTTCCTTCTGTGACCTTTAGATAAGTAAACCAGGTTAGATTTACCACAGGGCAGCAGTGCCTGATCTCCCCACCCATCTCACCTACTGTTCTAGCCAGACCAAAACTCAATTTTTAAAAGCAAAGAAGGTCATTGCTGGAATCATAAAGAAAAAAATATCAGAACTTTCTACAAATTCCTTCAAAAGATAGATTCTAGGAGTATAAGGATTTGAGATTTGTTTTCTTTCTTTTTTTTTTATAACACAAATAAATTTAAAAGATTTTCAGTAAACCCACCAGGAGCAAGTTTAGGGGTGGGAGGTAAAGATTTTTATTTAAAAATTCATATTTGCAATATAATATTTTATGTCTACAAAAGGGTGATGATAAATTGCTGAGAAACAAATCTTATTTTACTGAAAAATAAGCCTTCAGCAAGAGTTTCCCAAAAGCAAGAATTTAAATGTTCTTTAAATTTAGGCTCAGAGGGCTATTTTTTAGAGAACCAGGGCATAGTGAGGACTGGCCTTCCTGTCTCTGACCATTTACATAAATTTTTTATCATCTTACCAATGCCAACCTTCTTCATTTTCTAGAACTAGCCAAGCCTGCAAAAAAAATTGAAGGAAAATATACTGAAATTGAATGCTGAGAAGTAGTCTTTGCCCTCTTCATGCTTTGAAACTCAGAAGAGATATATCTTCTCTTTTTAGTAGAAAATGATGCCCTTGAAATACTCTTCATTTTAAATACCCAAATGGACAAAGCACAGAGATCCTGGGACGCTATTATCTTCCTATATTTAACTGAAAAAAAAAAAAATCTCTTGGTACTCAGAAGTCTTAGATAACTCAATAGAGAATCACTAATTCCTAAGAGATCATCGATGACATGTGTAAATGACATTTGTGAGTGTAAAATACTAAATAAATTCATCAAAAATAAATGGAGAGTATTCATTATTCAGTTGTAATTACTATAATTTGTCCTGGTTTTGAAAAGAATAACAAGAGAAACAAACTGGCCTTTGATTGATCCTCTAAGAGAGAATATGAGTTTTCCACCAATTTTACAAAGTCAGCTACATACCTGATAATGTGGTTCTATGATATGTAATTCAATTCAATGTTCCTCTCTGCAAAGCACATGGCCTGGCTTCCCAGGTCACTCTTGGCATGTAAGGAAGTGAAGGCAGGTTCCTGCATTGGTTGGTAACCTATTCTTAGGCACAGTTAATTGCCTATAATTGCACTGTAATATCACAATGCATCTAAACACCCTCAAAGCAAGTTTGCACTTCATTTGATAAACTAGAGCCCGGGGCATTTTTGTCCACCCCCTGGGCTTTTCTCTCCCTATACATCTCTATACTGAGTCCAGTGATAAATCTATACCTATTCTTTTTGGAAAATGATCTTCACATGAACTTCAGGAATACTCAGATATCAAAAAACTTTTCAAGGCAAAATTTAAATTCGTTGAAAGATTCCCCAAAACATCATAATAACCAGGAAAAAAAAGATTATGAGTTGCAAAAGAAGAATAAGATATTCTTAAATTTTTCTCTTTATGAGCAAAGTAGCCAACTTGTTCAGATCCTCAACAGTAGAAATTGGGGAAAATTGAGTACTCCCCACAGTAATGACACAAAAGGTTTCAATGCAGAACAGCAAAAGCAGAGTTCTAGCTCCTGACTTATCACTTCTGTGACTTTGAACAATTTGCTTATCAATGGTGGACCTCTGATTTTTGATTTGCTAAAGAGAAAATATTTTTTAAAAACTACCTTGCAGTATGGTTGTAACAATTTAAAAAGATGGAATCAAAGCACTTCAAAGAATATATAGGAGATATTATGTATTCAATAAATGTCAGCCGCTGGATATGGAGATAGCTCAGCAGTGGAGTGTTCACCTAGCATGCATGAGGCCCTGGGTTCTATTCTTAGCACTGCCAAAAATAAAACGAAATTATAGAGTCTGGAGTTGTAGCTCAGTGGTAGAGTGCTTGCCTAGCACATGTGAGGCACTGGGTTTGATTCTCAGCACCACATATAAATAAGTAAATAAAATAAAGGTCTATCAACAAGTAAAATATATCTAAAAACTAAAATATAAAATATTACCTCTTCATTAAAAGTCTCACACTGATACTTATGTCTGAGAAAACCAGGATTTAAAGACTTGCTTTGTTTCCTCATTCTGTGGCCCACAGCCAAAGCTTACATGCCAATAAGTAACCGGGAAAGTGCCCGAAGAACACCTTAAATACTCAAAAGCCAGTTTGACTTGAAGGGAAGCTTAGGTCAAAGTGGCTTTCAAATTTCGTTGACTAGTGCTAATTGTCCCATGGTGTGAGCCTAATTTTGCCCATCAGTAAAATACTGTTTCACATTTTTTTCGTGTTGTCTTCAAAGGCAATCTAACCGACATGACTCCAGATGTGTTATTTCAAATGTAAATTGAAAAAAAAATGGAGAATATAACACTTCATCCTTAGAAAGAGAATTCACAAGGAGATCATAAAATGATTTCTTAAGCACTAATCTTGGTGACATCTAATACTGCAATGCCAAGCACAGTAGAAAACGTGGGGCACGCTGCTGTTTTCTCTGGACTCTCTCTCATTCATTCCCATCACCTTTCTCTCCCCTCCTCTTATCACTGTACTATCCTGCCTTGGCCAGGAATGTCACATTTCCGAGCATCTCAGAGAACCATGGACAATTGCAAAAGCACGTTCAACTGCATCTCATATAGCAAAAACAATCTCCCATGGAGAGCTGTGGGGTGGCCATAGTTTTGCTTCATTATGGAGTTCAGAGTATTTCTATACCTATCTTAACTTCTGGACTATACAGATATGTTAGGTGGTTTTAAATCACCATTAAATTTCCCTGAGAATCCCCAATTATTGATGCAAAAGGGTCCAGAGAGATCATATATCCTACTCATACTAGTAGTTTTTAATTTGTGATGTAAGAGAGATGGTAACTGAGAATAAGATGAAATCCAGCTTCCCTAATTAATACTTGTGTACACACATGTACACACACACACACACACACACACACACACAACCTGTATACAAATCTCAAGCTCTTCAAAAGTTCAGCCATGAATATTCTGGCTAAGATCATTTGATCTAACTTACTCCATATAAGTTATTAAAAAAAGCGGGGGGGGGGGGGGGGCGAATTAAAGCCCAGCAAGATTAAGTGACTTGCTCAACAAAACACTTTTGGTAAGCGGGGACCAAAACCCACATCGTCTGACTGCCTGTTAAATGATATTTCCACAAGTAGCATCCCTTCCTATCTTCCAATATCATGGTGATAGAGGAGAAAAGTGCCTTCACCGTGGAATTCTTAGATGAAATAGTTGCTAAGACTTTTGCACATCATTAATATTTGCAAATAATTTTGCCCCCTAAATATGTAATGCTTGTCATCATTTGCATATGAACTGCTACCCCAGTAAATTCAGCAGTCTTTTTTTTTTTTTACTTCTAATGTTGTTATTATTAGGCAAATAGTCTTTGCTGTACACTAGTTCTCAGATCATGTACTCAGATTTGGCCATGAAAAACACAACATAGCTACTGTCCAAACGAATTTTTATAAAACACTGACAAAAACCTATGTTTTTACAGCTTTAGTCTCATCTCTATCCAGAAGAGTCTAGAAATATTTTTCCTTCGGGTAGAGGGAAGGGGCGGAGGACAGAATGCAGACATGGTTTGCGGTTTGGGGTGTTTGGGGCTCGGTTTTCCCAGGTGCCCCAAATTAAACTAACTCACACTTTCTGGCTATCACTCAAAGTGAGCTGACTTAGCTACTGCTTTCCCAGATCCTTCTAAATACTACAAGATTTTCTTTTGGCATTTTAATCAGTGATTAACTACTCCCTTCTTTTTCCTGCTGGGTTAAGTAAAGGGTCCATATGCTGGGTGTTCTAGGGAATTTGTTAGGCTGTAGATCATAGCCTGGTGTAAGACATGATGTGTCTCCAGGGAACCAACAAAGCCATAAGGAATGTAAGGAGTCACCGGGTTAAAGCCACATTAAGACAGCTGTTACGTTAATGAGGACCCTGCTTTGGAAGGGAGGTCACTGTACAGAAAAATATGAACCACTCTTTATTGGTTTGATCCCATGTCCTCTGGAAGTTAATGGGCCATTACTATTATCCTTTGACATTCATTGAGCCACATGAGAATGCTGGGTACCATGCAAGCTACTGGGGTTTGAAATTTTGTCTGTCCCCAACCTTATTTTTGACAAAGGCACAAATAAGGTAGTGCAATAGTGAACACCCCTTCAGTTCCCATCACCTGCCTTGTCTCATCTCTTTAAATTTAAAAAAAAAAAAAAAAGTTTGTTTTTTGATTCCGTGAGTTCAGAACTGATCTTCAACCTGTCTTTAGAACCACAGACCCAGGATGTGGGCTTGGCCAACCATGGAGCAGAGGAGCTACATCCTGAAATAGACACTCAATGTCCACGCTTAATGTGTCCCTTCACATTTAAACCAGGTAATCACAGAGCTACAATCAAAGCAAAATAGGTCTCACGTATTTATTTTTATAACAGCATTATATGGTATCATAATATCACAGCATGACAGAACTATTAAATTGCTTCACCCAGGTCACTGGGATACCGTGTGTTTCTCCCCATTGCCCAGGACAAAAATGACCTATGTTAACCACACACCATAATGACTTTACTCTGGATCCCACTGAGGTGGGCAGAGGAATTCGACAGTTCCAACTTTAAATCATCAGCCCAATGACCCCTGGTGACTCTTCCTTCGCCTCCTACTCACCTCTGTCTTCCATCACCAACTGCCTGCATTCCACCTCTGAGTACCTTTCGCCACCATCCCTTCCTTGCCAACCCATTATGGTTACTGACTTCACGCCACAGCCCCCACTGCATGTAGCACCATTGTGAGCTGCCAGGCTGACTCTCTAGCCTCCACAGGAGGTCTGCAGCTTGTCTCTTCCCCCTGCAGCTGCAGCTGTGTAAGCTCTAAGCAAACTGGACTATTCACTGCTGTCTCCCAATGACTGTGTGAAAATGCAAGGTCATCTTAGGTGGCGCCCAAGCACTTCCAATCTCTATGCCTTTGTGCATGTGACTCTCTGTTCCTAACATCCTCCCTCCCCCCTCTGTCCCACAGCTGTCTATCCTTGACCTCTCTATGTACCCTAGGGTCTCGTCCTTTCCTTTTCTCCACCTGAAACAATCCCTCTACCTAGACTGTGCAAGCTGGAAGAGGCTACTTCTGTAAAGAGCTGTCATCGGAGAGGTAATGCACTGTGAATGTGAAGCACTGCCCCAATCCAGGGACCTGTCCCGACTGATTTATCTCTATGGTGTCACCAGGACTTAGACTCTGAAAATCTGACGGCTGGGAGTAACTTCTGGGTACGATAACTCAACTTCTGGGGCAGCAAGGAGTTCCAGGTTACTGTCTTTTAGAGTCTACCAAACTAACTTGAGGGCGAAGCTCCCCACTGATGATATAAATATTCTACATTCAGTAGAAACATGTTACATCTAAGTAGCCATTTCCATCCAGAAGGCTCCGAGTACTTCCAAGAGTTCAAAAGATAATTCAATATAGTATTAAAATTGTGTAAGTACTTGAAGTGCTTCCAAACTATGATCTTTAAAGGAAAGGACTTTACCTTATGCACCTTTGTACATTTTCCTAATGGAAAGGCCAGAGATGCAGTGCATGGGATCCACATCTCTGTACACTAGTTATGCAGCTGTGCGACCACAGGTAGTTACTTAAATAGTCCAAGTTTCCATTTCCTTATTCATAAAGTAGGGGTAATGATAGTATCAACCTAGTAATGATTGATGACTTAATTCAATAATGCCTGAAACAGAACATACACTCAAAAATTGTTTGCTACTGGGGCTGGGGTTGTGGCTCAGCGGTATATGAGGTTCTGGGTTCAATCCTCAACACCACATATAAATAAATAAATTAAATTAAGTTATAAAAAAATTGTTTGCTATTATCTCAGGACTAACCTCCAAATCCCTAAAGTACCTGATACACAGTAAGGATTCCAGAAATGAGGAAGAGCCATGAATAAGATGAACTTCTGTGCATCCTAAATATTACCAACATATTTCTTTAGTAATAACCAAAATCCGAAGACACACATCCCCACTTAGTGCCTTTCCTAATGCATTTGTTTTCTTGGTTTGAAGCATGTTTCAGAAGAGAAGACCCTCATGGGTTTCCTATCTGCATCGAGTCGGCTGGGGAAGTGTGGATGCCAGTACCTGCACTCGGGCCTCAGTGAGCTTCGCCCTCTGGGCCAGTTCCTCCCTGGTGTAAATGTCAGGGTAGTGGGTTCTCTCGAAAGCACGCTCCAGCTCTTCCAGCTGCTCTGCCGTGAAGGTGGTCCGGCTCCTGCGCTGTTTCCTCTTCAGTGGCAAATCTGGTTCGGAGTCAATGTCAGAGCCTTCGTCTGATTGAGGTGCTGAGGCTAAAAGCACAGGGGGGTGGGGGGGAACATGATGAAATATGAATCAAAACAGCAAGTCTGACCAAGCCACAGTGATGGGAATCCTAAAGTACACTCCCAAGGCCTTCCACAAACTCCACGCCACTCCAGACAGCGCTACGTTAGTAAACAATGTTTAATCTCTTCCCTTACCCTATCACCCTGCTCCCTGTACAGAAGTCATTGCTCTGGGCATCTGTCATTCTGAGCTCTCAGAAAACAGAAGTGGACCTTCGTCCATTTTTATAGCCTTGCACTTAGTACTTAATGGGTCCTCCATTCGTGTCTAATGAATGAGTCACATTTAATTTGGTTTCTGATAAATTTTCTCCAACCTTTTACACTGGAAAATCTGTAAACAAATATGATTTTTTTTCAAAGAAAAACATTCAAAATTGACTTGATGTCTAAGAAGCCAATAATAGTCCACTATTGCAGGATTCCTATATATTTATAGACTCTACCATAAAAAAACGTTCTGTTGGAATTTAGTATCTCATTGCCAGATATTGGAAAATGCTCTAAGGGGAATTTTTGTTTTATTAATGTAAATCTAAGCAACTACTCTAAAAGGGAAAGAGACGTTGTTGAGCAAACTGTCCCTAAGGTGAAGTGCAGAGTCTGGATCTCTGCTGAGTGGGTGGGCGGCTGCCCGGGACAGCTGCCTCGTTTAAGAAACCAAGCACAGAAAGACCCTTCTCAGGGTGGGGCCCTGGATGACCACATAGGACCAATGCCTGCTGTGGCCCCTCCTACAAGGTTTTATTCATCTGGATCCCCCAGGGGAAGGGACCTTCCCATTTTAATGTGAAGGTGCCTAGGAAAAAGAAGTGGGAACTGAGGAATGGCATGGAATTCACGTTAACAATACAAGAGGTGTCTTCTCCCATTAAGAACAAGCTCTGAGTCCTGGGGGCATGAGAAGTGCCATTTCCAGGCCCAGGTCTGATGGGAAGGGGTGGAGCAGTGGTCTCCCTGTTTCTGATAAGGGCTCAGAATCAGGGCTTCCCCAGCAAAGGAAGTTGTGACCACAATAGAGCACCTGTTGACCTATATAGAGAAGGTTCTAAGGTTTGAGGACACATCAGACAGGGCATCTGGACAGGGGACCAGCCTTCCCCAGACACTGGAGCAATCAGGAAAACACCCTGAGACCAGCGTAGGAACCACCGCAGCCTTGCTCCTGAGCCATCTGAATACACTCTGAAAACTCCCTAAAGAACAGGGGCGTCCTCCAGAGAAGGGACTGCATTATGCTGTCAGCAAATGGGGACAACAAGCCAGAAAATTGTAGATTATTTATGTTAATGTTAAGGTAACTCATTTGCACCCTCAGGCTGATAGGAGATGGGCAGCAAGGGTGGTACTAGCAGCAATGAGAAAATGCAATATGTCCTATACTTCCGATTTCTTAAATTCAAACTTAACTCGGCCCTACAGACATATAAAATTTCATTCTATTTCAGTATAAATTATAAGATATTCAAAAATGTGCATATCCAAAATGAACTCAGAGATAGAATTCTAAGTTTCTAATATATCAATATTTCTACATTCAAAGCACATTTAAACACTGTGAAATGAAGTAGAAGAGTGAATTAGTAATATATATGACAAATTTAAAAAAATATATACCTGAAAGCCAAAACTCGTGTGTGAAAGCAAAAGAGAACTATAATGTATCTAGCCTGTGTTAGCATACTTGGTTTTTCAAATATGTTTTCTAATTTAGTACAAAGTTATCTCATTTGATATAAATCTTATTTTCGGCATTAACTTAAAATCAGACTTCCTTTAAATAAGAGAATATTTTAAAGGAAAATGAACATGCTAAAAATTTGCCATGTGTTGCATTATAAACTTCAAAGCTCTCAATATGATTTACATCATATATATGTGATAAGTATCAATGAAATAAGCAATAATTTGGGTATAACTGTAGAATTATAGTTCTCAAACTTTTAGAGCATCAAAATCACCATAACCATCATCCAGAAGGGTTTAGTAAAACATAGGTTACTGGCTTCCTTCCAAGGTTTCTGATTCAGTGTGTATGGGCTGGGTTCCTTGAATTTATATTTCTAACACATTCCCAAGTGATGGATATTGATTCTATTTGGTGCTAGAGAACGCCTGAAGAACCATCTCTATTGAATATTCTAGATTAGTTCTTTACCCTCTCAAAATTCCCACCTATATGAAATATTTCCCACCACACTTTAACAAAAAAAATCATTTCTACATATTTTTAAATTATAAATAATATGCTTCCTCAGAAGCAAATTACTCATTTCCCTAGGAAGACAATAAATGTTTAGCTTCATGCTTCCAGTATCTGTTGTTTTGACTTTTCTTTTCAAAGTAAATTCAGATTAAAAAGAGAAAAAAAAAAAACTTTAACAACATTAAAAAAAAAAATGACTGAAAGCTTCCTCTGCCTGTGAGAACTCTCAATCTTTGCTTGCACATTCTCCTACTATGATCCCATTAGGATAATAGTATGTGGAAATTTTCATGTTTCCTTTGGGAGTCTCTGGGGTTATTAAATTCTCCCAAGTAAATATGATGTGCCATGCACTGTCAGGTCAATTAATCAAAATCATCTCTGGTTTCTGAAGAAAAAGACTGGTTAAATTTACAAGCACCAGCAAGAATTAATCCTGAGGGTCAAGACACTGTGTGGAACCCTAACAATCATCATCCCCCAGAAAATAAGCTCTGTGAGCTCAAGGCCCCTTTACGCCTTGCTCACTGCGGGAACCCTTGGAACACAGTAGGTGCTCAACAAGTACATGTTCTGATGAAAAAGGTGCATGGTCAAATTTCAGTTTTGCTTAAACGCTTATTCCTCTCCCACTATTTTATCTCTTCAAAAAGAGGAATTCTGCTCCTCTAAGTTGGTCTTCCAACAACTATGGAGATGACTACAGGGATCTATGGACTCTCAAAAATTATCTGCAAAGTTTTGTGAGTATTTGTATCCTGCATTTTTCTGGGAAATAATTACTATTTTTTTTTTCAAAAAGGACTGTGTGTTGTAGTTGTTGTTGTTTTTAAAGAGAAAGAATACCACAAGATGACTTTAAAAGGCTCAGAATCTTTGAGTTCAATAGGACAGCCCTTTCCACTACAAATAGAATTTTCTAACAAGCTAGCAAATAACTGTGTTTATTGCTAGATTGCTCATCTAAAAGCAATGGAAAATGTGCATCTAACCAGAAAAACCTCCATGCAGCATCATTTCAAAGAACACTGAGGAAATTATTTGCCTGATTTTTCTACTAGAAAATTATTTGAACCAACAGATCATTTTTGGCAATATGAAGCCACAATCTTACAACTTAATTCTAACTTTCCCCATCTGTAAACCCCAAAAGGATGTGGGCTTTAAAATATGTAAAGTCAGCAATCCCAGGTCAATTTACCAGCTAGGAAAAACTAACTCTTTCTAAAGATGAAAATACTACTTTCTTATATCACTCAATATAAATAAAATTTATTATTTGTATAGAACTTAATTCACCTGAATTTGACTGAATTAAATCATTCAGGTTTTTTTCCAGATCAAATTTAAAATTTAAGTCCTACTTTAATAGCACATAAAAACCGTTTTATTAGAGTTCATTTATTTCTCATATTCAGTTTATTCAAGCTACTAGAATAAGTTAGATACAAAGTCTTAAATATTACATGAAAGTAAAATCAAGCCTTCCTTTAAGCAACTTAATAGAAAGAAATTATATCTTTTTTTTTCTTTATGTACAGAATACCAACTGTTATGACACTGAAACTAGAGGCAATGTTAGCAAGACAGTTTTCTTATATAGGCTGATAAACTGCTAGGATTGCAACTAGAATCTACTTGACCTCTTTGGGCTATTACTACTGTACTACTTTAATATTAAAAGAAAATATTCAATTACATTTAAGTTGCTCAATCATATATCCCACAGATGCCTTGGCAAACAAAATTTGCTTTATTATTCACTGTTCTAAAATTTGAAATTCACTCCCTTAAGAAAATGCACATCAATGCATAATGCACAGGCTTCTAAATGGAATTATATTGCTTTATATTGCAATGCAATTGACAAATTTTATCCCAATCCTACTGGTAACTAATTTTGAAAGTTTGGACATATTATCCAAAACCCCTGCAAAAATCCATTCCTCAACTTAGAGATTGATTCAGTGTCACAGCAAACCTTTTGAGAAGGATAAAGAGTTCTCTCCCTTGCCCACATAACTACAATTCATCCCTAGGAAGTGAATACTTACCCACATCACAGAAAAAGAAACTGAGGTTCTGAGGGTTATTCAGATCACACAGTTAAGGAAGCCAGGCCTGTGTGACATCAGAAGATATGCTCCCTCTTTTCATACGTGTACACACACACACACACACACACACACACACACACACACACACACACTGTCCTTTGGAAGGACAGTAGAAATGAGCCAAAATAGGAATTCTAGCATCAATCATTAAACTAATACCACCATTTCTCCCAAATGTTCAAAAACTTCCCAGAATCAAATGAAATCTACAGAAAATAGTACAGTTGGATTAATATTATATGACAAATCAAAAATTTTCCCATGGAATTCAACTTAATTCCATGAAATTTTTATTGAATTCCATCTAAGTTCAAGATCTAGTCTTTTAAACAATAATAAAGCACCAAGAAATAAATTGATTTTTCTAAGATATTGAATTGATGGAAGAAATCCACCCAGTCTGACCATTTTCAGTGCCTGGTAAGACCACTGTAAACCATTCACTGGTCCTAGCACTCAGGGTCCGTCCAGAATGTGACATTAAAACACAAGCAGTTAAACTGATGGCTTATTTTACATCTTTATTAAAGTCTTCTTTGGGGGGATTTTTTTTTTTCACTTGGTGAAAGTCTATCCAGAGCTATTTTATTCCTGCACTTTTGTTTAAGTAAAATTCTTCTTAAACAAAAGTGCAGGAATAAATAACTTGAAATATAAGTGATACAGCAGAAACCACAGAGTGATCCCTAGAAAGCATCGCTTCTCACTAGGTGCCTGAGTGTTTCTGTATTCTACAAGAAAAGTCCATCACCTCTCTTTCTACCTAGACCTAATTTCAGATTTTAGGAGCCAGCTTTTTAGCTATCCCAATGTTTTTACATCGACTCCTGAAATTAAACCTGGGAAACTGGACACTGTCAATAAGAGAGAGAGAGAGAATCCAGCAGACAACCGACTCACCCACAGGATGACAAACTCTTCCTTCAGAAACAAGTCTAACTGGGAGGAGGAGGAGGCCAAAGCACTACCATGGAGCTTAATTAAAGAAGGAATTACAGCATTAGAGAGTATGTCTTTGTCCCTTGGCCCCTTGCAACATCTTCTGTAGCCTCGGGAAATATTTCATCCTAGTTAACACTATTACACATGAAATCTTGCCTCAATTTTATAGGGATTTAGTCACATGGAATTTTGTAATTATTGGTTTCCAGACAAATATAATTCAGAGATGGGAGACAGGCAAAAAAATGGAGAAACAGAATAATTCACAAGCATGAATCTGGCACATTGTCTTTCTTCTCAGCAAGACCTTTCATTTGAATAATTAAAGAATCAAAACATGACAACCATTTAAACTCTGCGTTTGCCCTGGATATAACACAATGCGATTTACAGACCCGGGAGGAGGTGGGGGATCTCTGGAGGCCAAACTTCCTAGTCATCCTTCATTTTCTCTAAGATGGCCTCATACCAAATCCGACAGTCTTTTTTCTTCTGCTCTTTCTGAGCTAGACCTGTCGGCGTTTTCACTCCAAGTTGTGTGTCATTGACAAAGGTACACGATAAAAATGAGAGATCTTCCAGAGAGCTCCAGAAGTCCTCTCAGACCCTGTCTCACCACTTGGAGGTATCTCAGAAGGACATTCTAGAAGGTCCTTAGCAGGTCCACTCAAAGTTTGATGCTCCCACTTGGCTAACTGCAGAACTGTCTCCTGTGTTTTACCATCAACACTGAAGGGTACAATAGGCAGCTAACTGCGTTCTGATCCGAAGTCGCCCTTTTACACTGAGAAAGATGTGAATGACCTGTCTTGTGTTTACTCGGGTGAAAGTCAGGAACGAAGCAAGACTGATATTCCCTCGCAGACCCAGAGTAAATGACAAATGACATTTTCCCTTTGTGATCTTTGGGATTTTTGTTGACTTATTTGGAGGCTTTTGTTGGATCCCAAGAAATGGCCTGTGGCTGCAGCCTATTCTACCGATTTCCACGCTCCATCTGTGGAATCCATCAACGGGGCATTTACCCTCATTCAGGGTTCTGACACCTGCCTGGCAGGGTGCAGGAGACACAAAGAAAGCCAGAGTGGAGGAGAAAGGGGAGGTTGGGAGTTTCTTTTTTTTTTTTTTTTCCAGAGAAGGGGGGGGGCGGTTAAAATGGATGCACAGTAGGGGTTAATCCACGCCAGTCCAGAGATCAGCACCTGCAAACTTCCCTTACACATTAATTCACAGACTAAGGAAGTATGGCAACATTGTAAAATTGTACATATGTCAAGAAAAGTAAAGAGATACACCTCTGAGAAGAACAAACCAAGACTTACCACAAAGGTATGGCTAGAGCTTCTATCAATAAATTGATCTCAGAATTCCTAACCCAGACCTAGAATTCAAGTACTTGTGATTTTGTTAGCTGGAAAACCAGGAGAGATGGTTTCTCACCTTACCAATCCTTTATTTTGGGAATAGAAAGATATTCTTTGAATCCCCTCTAAAATCTCTGCCCCAATTTTGTGCCAGCAAAAAGAGTCTAGAGCAAGTGAGAAAAAAAAAAAAAAGAAGGAAAGAAAAAGAGATGACAAACTTTGGCAAGGCTATCCCGGCTTTCTCAAGAAAAGGTTATTTGGAGAACACCAAATCTAAGAGCCTCCAGCCACGCACCTACTCCTGTCCCTGCCCAGCAGCCCCTGGTTTTTGGCTGGAGAAATGTAACGCTATTCCCCTCCCCTCTGACTCAAGCCCTTCCCTCGGAAGCTGCAGCCTCACAGCACGAGGTCATTAGAAGGAAAATAAGCTCCTGCCAGGTTGGGGCTAATCAAAATAACACAAATAAACCCTGACACTCAACAACTCCCCGAGTGCCGGCTGCCCTGGGAGGAGAGTACAGATTGGTTATGAGAATGGCGGCTGCAGGGAGCGGTCCAGGAGGGCTGCGGGGTGCTTGGTCGCCCTGGAGTCACTTTAAATGCACAACATGGACTGTTGGGTGTTTATTTAAGGTGAGGGCTGACAAACAGAAACCGGCATAATGGCCAAGCTGCCTCAGAGGTGCTGAGCCACGTGGCTCCAAAGACCCCCCCATCCTAAGGGGAGGATAACTTTGACTTTCTCTCTGCATCACCTTGAGACAATTTCCTCTAGAGGAAGTTTTTTTTTTTTTCTTTCTTCCCATCAGCCACTAGTTATTTAAAAGCCTTCCTCTGTGATAACCATCTGGAAAGAAAGACTGATTTCTCCATTCATTCATTCATGCATGCTGCTGAATATTTGGAATAGCTGTGTTCAGTGGAATATGTAAATAAAAACCTGCTTGCACCCTTTCCTACCCCTTGATACAAGCTACATTTTGCTTAAAGGAGCCATGAAATACGTGCTATACCTATTTAAGCATCTCCTTTTAAGGGCTTGAAGCCATGGAGAAATATCTTCCTGGTTTAGGAACCCTAAAACTGACCCAAATTAGCCCAGTGGCTTCTTAAACTCTTTGTCTTTAGGGTGTTTGTGTGTGTATGTGTGTGTGTGTGTGTGTGTGTGTGAGAGAGAGAGAGAGAGAGAGAGAGAGAGAGAGAGGGAGATTGAACAAGAATTCCTTCTTTTAGGACATGAATCTCTCTCATCCCGCATGGATGAGATCACCCTTCCCCAACCCACCCGATGAAAAGACTCCCAAATATAATTTTTTTAAATGGCTTTTTCCAATTCCATGATAACTGCCACCAGAGCATTTCAAAGAGAAATAGAGACTCCAGGACCAGGAAAATGTGTTGCTATTCAATTAGGAAAACTGGTTAGTTAACTAATTAATTGGCTAACTGCTTTCTAAGAATAGTCTCCTGTGATAAGAACGTTCCCCTTCCAGAACTTAAAAGTCAGTCGTAATTAAAATTAAGAGGCGCGGCTGGTTCTGTGTCTCTTGAAGCAGCAAGTGACGTTCTGGTTTCCCGGGTTTGGATTGCATGGAGCAAGGAGAGGTAATCTGCACACTGAAGGGGAACAGGAAAACAGTAGTTCTCCTGTGAAAGGCAAAGGGCCAAGTGGCTTTTATTGACAATTGCCAAGAGAGAGGCCATTATGGACCATATGTGCCACAATTGCCCTCTTATCACGGGCTGGCCATCGTGTCCTTTGGGAGCTGTTAATGAACTGGGTAATTGAGCCGCTGACATGTGTTACCAAAACAAAACAATAGGAAGAAGAGACAAATGAACATTTTATTTGCCAATCAGAGTAGGTTCAGCCTTTCACGGAGCTGCAGCTAAGTGACTGACTGGATACATAAAACAGTGCATTGAAAGCCAGCAGATGCAGGCACAATAATAGTTAACTGACAGCTTATGGCCCATCTGTGCTTAACATTTTGTTAAAGAAATTACTTGACTTGCTAAAGAGACGAATCATACAGCTGCCCAAGTGCTGCATTATAAGAGATAAATCATTAGCTAAACTGTTTCATGCTTAAAATGACAATGCTTATTAACAGTTATGTTGGGACATTTTGTCAGCACAGCTTGACACAGTTATTACTTACTAAAAATGTGACAACTCATAGATATTCAACAGAATTGAGTTGGGGGGGGGGAAGAACAGAATAACACAATCCATTTGAAAGAATAATGGGAATTTTCAATCTCTCACGAATAAATAGGCCCTTCTAAGATGAATGAAAAAAATAAACTCTCTGAAAAGGAACCTAAGACCAAGTTCCACAAAATAATTATGTAACTTGCTTCCATTTGCATCTTTATTCAAAACTGCAAAAATATTAGAAATGTTCTCATCCTGGCCTGATTACCATTAATTTCATCAACCATAGACCCTAAAACAAGCAGGTTAAAATAATCATTTCTAGCCACTTCATTTTCCCAAACATTCTCACCTTTCTTCCTCTCGGAAAAATATTTTTTTCATAGGAAAAGAAAAAAAAAAAGCTAATGTCACAAAGACTAGTTTTATAGGGATTTAGCTTGTGTTGTTGTTACTGCAGTTGAATTGAAACCATATTTTTTGGTCTAAGTGTGGTTTATTTCTTACCATGTACAAAGATTTATTCCTGAAGTCATATCAACATGAACTGATTCATCAGAGGCAGAACAGAGATCTCTCAGCACTCTTCCAGTGACAATGGTAACAACAAAATAAGCAAAGCTGCTGCTTACTGACCACCGACAGCTTTTGCCACCCAGCCCCTCTAAGACCTGTGCACATGCTCTTCATCTCTACCAAAACCCTATTTGGAAGGGGGATTGTCATCCCCAACCTACAGATGAAAAAGATGAGATGGAGAGTGATCCGATCTGGTTGATTCATGAGAATGCAGGCCAATGCAAGCGCTTGTTAGCTTTGTCATTTGAGGAGGAGGACTGTTGTGAGTTGGAAGAAAAATTGTAGCCAATATCTTCACTGTTTTTTTTTTTTTTTTTCCCTTCCTGGTCTACAGAGCCAGGACTCAAATATCACAGTCAATCCTGTAAATCAGTTGGGAAAACATGAGCATGAAAGGTGAGTAATATTTTCAGTGGTGGTTGGGGTATGTGAAAATTATGCTACGTACAGTTACTAAGAAAAGAACTCTTGCTATGAAACCTAAACCTCTGCGATAGTTACGGAGCTTTTTAAACAAGAGACAACGCGCTCAGTAAGGCACATGGCATAACTGACGAACACAAAGGAGGGTCCTACCTTCATCTGTATTTTCCATTAGCAAATGTTTTGGCTGTGGTGTGCCCAAGTTGTTCTAAAGTCAACAAATATACTAAGGCTCCATATATGGAAGAGGTAGTAGGTTACACAGAGCTTTTCAGGGGGTAGAAAACAAAACAAAGCCTTTGCCAGCACTTATTAAGGCCAAACTACCCAAAGACACATGAAACCCAAACAGCCTTATCCACAACTAAGCTTTGCCAGGATTAGGATGGCACGAGATGTTTGAAGACCAGAAGAAGGGCAGATTTAAGAAGAAAGTCAAATACTGCACTTTGTGTGCCAGAAACCTATATAAGGAGGTAAGAAGGCTAATGACCAGCAGAACTAAAATGCCAAGCCAAATGCCATCTATGAAACTACAGGATCACTGGAAGAGGCCCATCCCTTATTTTATAACCAAAGCTCCCAGAGTGCAAATCGGGTTATGCTGAATCATACATCATTCAACAGAATTAAGCTAGAAAAGAGAAAAAAAAAAAAAAAAAGAAAGAAAAGAAGAAAGAAAGAAGACTGCCTAATATCTACTGGGTGCCTAAGATGTAGCTGATGTTGTCCTTGGTACCAAGGATGCAAACGTGAATAATATATGGAACTCAGATTCAAAAGGTGAAACACCCTCCGTCATGATCCTCTCTCTACCCAGGCGCAGGAAAGTGTCAGAATGTGTAAGAGATAACATAGCCGGGCCCTGGGGCAACAGAGATGGAGAGCCTCTCTAGGCTGAAGGATGGTCTTTGCTAAATAACAGAACCATTGATTCGATCAGCTTATGATCTTTAATACAGAGATCAAAATAATGTGCGATGCTTTAACTGACTCTTCCCATATGGCATTTCAAGATTGTTTCTTTGCTTTCCATTTTCTACTGGGTTCTGTAAGGGGAAGTGGTGTGGGGGGGGGGGCAACACAGGAAACTTGTTTTGAAAATCCAAATCTTATCTGGGTCAATTTTTGCTTGTTGGAAGATAGAAAGAACTAATAACTGAACATAAATGAAAGAGGAAACAGCTTTCCTGGAGGCAACAGAGAAGGCTCAGCTTAATCTTTGCTGGCAAAGGAATTAGTAGCAACATCATCAGAAATGGTGCATGGGATACCTACTGGGTGAGAAGTGCTTCCCTGGGGCGAGGGGGAAGGGGATAATGAATCAGAAGAGTGATTCCCTCCTTCATCCTGCGGAAGTATAAGGTTCCAATCTGGAAGGTGCACTTTCAGATCCGTGTGACATCCCACTGGAGGACCCCAGGGAAGAATAGGCAAACCAGCCAAATTACTGAATAGCTGATGTGTGTCCCTGAAGTAGGGACTGCTGCTTTTTGAAATTTTGTTTTCTCTTGGTGTCTAAGCAACAAAAGAGGGGATAGAGAAGGTTTGGACAAAAAGTTTGGTACCACAGTGGAAGTTTGATAGCCTAGGAGGCAGGCCAACTACTTCAGTACCCACTTGGCCTCTTCCTGTCTGATTTGAGCACGCTTCATGGCCCTCTGAACTAGTTTTCTCATCAGCAAAATAGGGCTTAAGATATCTGCTTCAAAAGCTGATTTTAAAGAAAGAACAATTTGTAAAACAGGCACAGTTCCTTCCCATGCCGTAGCCTCAGCTAATCCCCAGGTACCTTCTTGTTTCCCAGCCCTGTGTATGAGAAAAATGGTCTCTATATTCTGTGAGAAAAAAAAATGGCCACCAAAACTTTGACGGCATTGTAGACATTCTTAAATTTGTGAAATAAGAGAATCATCCAATCTCTCATCCGCTTCCTCTTCTGAAAGCCCTGCCCACAGTCAGCCAGTCCATGTGCCCACTCCAAAGACAACTCAAGTCTTGCCACATAGCCAATTGCCTTAAGAATCCAACGTGGAAGCCAAGGTTACTCAAACCCACCAGAACCTAGGACACACACCCAGGCTGTGGGATCAACGACTATGGTAGTTATGAACTGAATAGACTCTGTGCTCCCAAAGTCTAAACAAAAAGACTGAGCTGACCAAGAATCAAGCCACCAGCCTAAAATAAATACCATTTATGTGGCCTCTCCTTAATGCCAACATGATTTTGGTTTTCCTAGGGAGGCACTTTGACTGCTTGGAGGTAAATTCTTGTCTTACATTGACAGGCATTTACAGAGGCAAAAATAAAGTACTGTTTGGAGCAATTCACTATCTGATCATTTTGATGCGTATCCACAGCCATTTTGAATAAATAACCCAGGAATCTAACTCCAGGAAAACAAACCAAGATTTTCTTAAGAAGCAACCTTGAACACAAATTACCAGACAAATGCCCTTCAGCTCCACACTGCCTTTCCAGAAACAATCTCCCAGACTGGAGGGAAATTAGTAAGAAAGTACTAAATAGGAGAGAATAAAAGAGGGGAGGAGAGAAAAACAAAAGAGGAGAAAGAAGGGAAAGAAAGGAGAAGAGAAGGATCCATTTTTCTTTCCAACAAAGAAGAGGAATAAGATAATAAGTTGTTCAAGAGTCCATTGGTTGGCTCCAACCATGTTTTCCCCAGAAGTTTCCAGCAACAAGTTTCTAAGCTGGCAAAGTCTGGATGGGAAACTAGATGGGGAGGTAAGGACCTGAGATGTGTCCTGGATCCTTGCAGTTTTGAGTAAATTAAAGACTATCTGGGTAAAGGCCAAACATAGTTCCACCCCTCCCTCCCATCCATACCATTCAGTGATTTTTAACTGGAAATCATCAATTTTTCAGGACAGATGCTGACATTCAAAAAAAACTGTTGCCAGTTCAATTAAAACTCAAGTTATACCTATGCTTTATCTCCCATTCCTAAGAGTTTCTT
Source organism: Ictidomys tridecemlineatus (assembly GCF_052094955.1). Lineage (NCBI taxonomy): Eukaryota > Metazoa > Chordata > Mammalia > Rodentia > Sciuridae > Ictidomys > Ictidomys tridecemlineatus. The sequence continues at coordinate 183,794,648 of NC_135483.1, forward strand.
CAACAAAATAATACATTATTTTGCTTATTTCACTGTGAAATTTTATTTTCACATTATAAAAGCACATTGTATTGTAATATTAAAATTTCATAATATCTAAAAATAATAAACAAGGATAGTTCTAGAATCCAAAACAATACTGATTTTAAACTAGACAGAGTATATAGGTGGATGGTTGTGTAGATAAAAAGACGGATATATGGATGAATAATAGATCAATACATAAAGTCAGATCATACACCTTTACTGTATGTCTTTCCATTTTTGTTCCACATAATATAATAATATATATATATATATATATAAAAAATATATATATATATGTTGGGGGGGGTTAAAAAATTTCTTGACTGGCTTTACATTTTAAAAATCAAATATTTGAATAAATCTTTCCTTGTTTTAGTAATAACAAAATATTGATTGATAAGATCATTTACATTTGAGAATTTAACTTGAATTCTGAGATTGTGTAGCTGTGTTCCTTCCAATGTGCTCCTATACACCTGTAGTTGCATGTGAATGTGCAAATAAGGACATATACCCATCTCTCTCTATGAGGACTGAGAAAAATGCCCATATGTTCCCATTGCATCCACATAATGCAGCTACATAATTCATTCAAGAATCCCTGAATTCACTCTTAACATGTCTCTCTCTCTCTACTCTCACCACAAATAAGTTTAAGAAAACTTATCAAAGGTCTAGGGCATCAGAGGGGGCTGTCCTTAATGACCATTCCTCCCAAATCCCCATCCTTATTTCTACTCAGGCTGCAATTAAGTGGGAGGGTGTTCTTAGAATGCCTTCCTCTTCCTAATAGAAGAAATCAGAGAAGGAAGAATGTGTGAGCCTGCTCAGAGAAAGTATGGCTAGAGAAGAAAACCTACTGAAGCACCGGAAGGTCTACCTAGGTAGTTAATGTCAGGAAACCTCCGGGGGGAAAAAATCAGGAGTACACCATGATTTAAAATCGTCTCCCATGACTTTCTAGAGATGTTCATATTTTGCTGCTTTAGCTAGAACTTTGAAAACTGGAAATCATCTATAAATTTAGAAAGTTGACTCTGAGATGGATCAGATCATACCTCCATCCCTACCAGGTTTATTAGTGGCAGAGTTAAAGCTCAGACTTAGATCTTCAAATTCTGAATTCTAGTTCTTTCCAGTTTATTGCATAATTAACTCATTGATTTCTTTGGATCTGTGGGTGAATTGACTTTTATCTTCCAATCAGCTATGGTAAGTAAGTTCTTCTCCTACCAGAAGTACCACTGGGTACAAATATTAATGAAGTACAGCATCTTGGACTGGAGACTGGGCCCAGAGAGGAGGAAGATTTTTTTTTTAGTGCCTAAAAATCATTTTATTTATATTTAACAATTATATAAAACTGGTTTTGTTTCTGGTTTTCAAAGTCCCATCCCTTGTTATACTTCTGTATGTCTCTGTACGTTAGATATCTTACCTTTGTTTTGTTAAATGAAGTTGATTCTTGGAATGTTTAAAAGAACCTGCCCCAAATCTCAGCAAGTCAATCAGATGTTAAAGCTACAAGGAAAACCACCAATCCTCACTCTAAATATGCCTAGGAGTGATTCCTGTATCATCCATTACTTATCCCCAATTACTCATCCACAATTTTTTTTTTCACTCAAATAACATAAGTATTCAAATACTGATCAGTGCTTATAAAAATTAATATTTTCCTGAGTAAAGCATCTTTAAAATATAGAGAACCAGTAATTAATGTAAAAAAATTGAACATGTAAACAAAACCTGGTACAATTTAAAATTTTCACTGGAGTGGAAAAACTTCCCACAAAACTTTCCCTGCGTGCCTACAGAAGGACCTAGTGGACTGGTGTATGTTGGCTTCCACCTGGCTTACCGTCTGCTTTTCTGTCTTTCTGCCCACCTTCCACAAAGTCTTCCCTCACCCTCCCAGCCCCTCCCTTCTCTGCGTCACAAGAGCATTTTGGACTTTCCATACACATAGTAACCTTCCTTCCTAATTGGAAGACTAAAACTTACAGGTCAACTTTTGTTGTGTCCATGCTTATACCTCTGATAGACCACTTCCTTGACTTTCTATAAGTAAACAGTGTGCCCCAGTGGTTTTTTTGTTTGTTTGTTTTTGTTTTTCTCATTTCAACACGTCAAACACTCAGGTCAGCCTAGAAACTAGTAAGTTCATAGAGACAGATGGAACACCAGCACTGCCTTCCTAAAAGCAGGAGTGGAGGGAGGTAGGGTCTTTGTGTGCCGGTCCAGTAGCTTTGCACGTGGAAACTTTGAGGCTATTCTAAGAGGAATGGCTTTGCATGTCAGAGTTCCACAGTGATTCTGACGCTGGAGACTTCACCAAAGAGGACCAACTGACTGAAGGTGTCAAAGAGCATTATCACAACATTAGGACAGCAAAATGAGGTGCGTGTGGACCATCCTACTACTTCAGTCTTTCATAGGACTCCATTAATCCAAGAGGCCCCCAGTAGTTGCCCTTGAGAAAAGATGTGCAAAGGTTATTTGCTAAACTGTAATGCTCACAAAACTTATATTTTCACCATCACCATCACACAAGCAGACGGTTGTATAGTTATAGTAGATACTGGAGCACCAGTTCAACAAACTTTATTTAGCTAGAATTAAATCAAAGAGGCATTATATTTAGCCTTTCACATTCTACAGAAAATGGAAACATGAGGGAATGAGGTCCTCCTCTGATCGACCAAAGACCCTTGCCGCTTTTTCTCAGACTTCTTGTTTTGACTGCAGGGAGACACCAACGGCATCCCTGTCCTCTCAGCCCAGCCTCTCTTCTTGAGTCGATCTTCCCTTTTCTTGCTTTGGTCTTCAGTTGCAGGCCTGGGGGAAGGTCTGTGCTTCAACTTCCAGAATCCTACATATCTGTCAGCAAAGACATTTTTCTTCCTTTCTTTCAACAGAGATTGAGTGAGTCCCAGTCCAAAAACAGAAGCAGATCCATTTTCTTGTGTGTGTGTGGGGACCTGAAACTTTTACAATTTGGGGAGTTCTCTTTAAATATACAAAACCAGCTTCCTTTGACATAATTTACCAAATCATATGACCATGTGACACACTGTGAGCACCCTTTGCAGCAGTTAGGAAGAACCCTTACCTGGGAAGTCCCTGGAGTCCCTTTATAATAAACCCACTGGGCTCATGAACCCCTAGTGAAAACAGAGTCTAATGACAGACCCTCTCCTTCTACATCAGCTCTCACTGCCATGAACACAGTGTACCCTGTCCCTAAACACCAGTAATGACAGCGACTCTACCCACCACCGAAACAGCAGGGACAAGCAAGTCAACAAATACTGATGAGTATCAACGACCCAGAGTCTCCAACAGGAGGTTTCTTCCCCAGTTCCACAGGCAACTGAGATCAACCCGTGGAGCAGCCACTACCTCAGCCTACGAGTAAATGAAAAAGTGTGATCGTGATCATTATTCAGAAAGTGCAGGATACATCCAGAAAGCCATTGTGCTTTGTGATCTAAAGTTACAGAAATATCTTGGGAACCTGAACTTATCATAAGTAGAAATAACTCATGAATATCATGGTACCCTTCCAAATGACTCACAAGAGTCCAAATCCTTCCTGGACACTTGCCCTGCACTCAGCTGAGTTAGGCATGGTGGGGCATACCTGAAGTCCCCAAGGTACAAAGGAATCTGAGGCAAGAGAATCCCAAGTTCGAGGCCAGCCTCAGCAACTTAGCAAGACCCTGTCTCAAAATAAAAAAGGATATAGCTAAGTGGTAAAGCAACCCTGGGTTCAATTCCTAATACCCCAAAAAAATATATAGGAAAGGAAGGAAGGAACTAAAATGAACTGTGAGCTCTTATTTTAAATATTTTTTTTCTATAATGAATGTGTATTCTTTTTTAAATAATATAAGTAGTTCCATTATTGGCAAATACCCCCCCCCCAAAAAAAAAAGCTTGGGGGACATATTTCTTGAATAAGAATTTCAAAACAACCTTAAGTGAGTTCAACGCATTAGTCAACTGTGAAATATTTTTGTACCTAAAAGACGATACTGCCATCCCTCTGCTAAAGTGGAAAACGAATGAGGGTTGGGCCTGCAGCTCAGTGGTAGAGCCTTGTAGAGACAGGCATGAGGCCCTGGTGCCATCCTCAGGATTGCAAAATAAATAGATAGACGTGTGCCCTAGAGGTGGGAGAAATGGGGCAGTTAGAAAGTTCAGAGACAAAATGATGTTTTGGTTAAATTGGTTGGTTGTTTCAGTCACAAGGGCTTTAGAATTTCACTGAAATATTACCTTATATTTCTTTTTGACTTGCATCTAAAAGTGTGGTTTTATTCTCATCAGAGCTTCCTTAAATTCTGATTATTGAGCAGGACCTCACACAGTTTTGCCCCAATGACTCATTAAGAACTAAGTTTCTCTAAATATTTCTTCACATCTTTAAATTGGCAGAACATTCATTTTCACTTTTCTCAGCAGTTTTTAAACATTCCTAAAGCATTAAAGAAGCACTTATTAAAAGTGAATTTTTATTTCATTTTATTTTATTTTGGTACTGGGAAGTGAACCCAGGAGTGTTCTTTCAGTGAGCTACATCTCCACCCCTTTTATATTTTTTATCTTGAGATAGAGTCTTGCTAAATCATTTAGGGCCTCGCTAATTAGCTAAGGCTGGCTTTGAACTTGGAATCCTCCTACCTTAGCCTCTCAAGTTGCTGGGATTATAGGCATGCACCACCACACCCAGTTAAACATGAAAATTTAGAGGCAAAAATGACAAAAATCCTGAATTAAAAACAACATTAAAAATGCACACTGGGCCAGGCATGGTGGCACATGCCCATAATCCCAGCAGCTCCAGAGGCTGAGGTAGGAGGATTGCAAATTCAAGACCAGGGAACTAGCAAGGCCCTAAGATTTAATAATTTCTGATTTAATAATTTTCAAATTTTAATTTGATTTTATTTAATTTAATAATTTTCAAAATTAAAAATAAAAAGGGCTGAGTATGTGGTTCTGTGGTTGAGTGCCCCTTGGTTGAATCACTGGTACCAAAACAAGACAAAAAGTAAGAAAGAAAAGGCACACTGGTATTTCATGAAGAACCACCCACCCCAACGTGTCCTCTGTCCTCTGTCAACACGGCATCATAATTTCACAGTAGTTTTCTGAGACGGCTCTACTATGCAGCCAGAGGTTGCCAAGAAAACTCTAATGAATCACCATGAACACAGATGAGATGAAATAATACCTCCAAATCGAACATGCAAAGGTTTATACTGTGTTCAGCTAACCATGCCCCACTACCTGTTTTTATATGCCCCGTGAACTAAGAAAATTATTTTTTACATTTTTAATGGTGGGAAACGAAGACTAACATTGACCCAGGAAAATGACAAGAAATCTTAGTGTTCACAAAGAAATCTTTGGGAATGTAGCCACGCCCATTTATGTGGGTATTTTCTGAGGCTACATGCTAACATAGCCTAGCTAAGTAGCTGTGACAGAGACCAGATACCCACAAAGTCAAAAGTATTCACTTATGGACCTGGATGGAAAATTTTTACCTAGTCTTATGTTAGTTTTTTATGGTGCTAACTATGCCCGGGAAGCATGCCACACATCTTTACTTTCCTTTATCTAATCTTCAGATCAACCTTATTATTATCCCCCATTTTACAGATAAAAAAAATGAGACTCAGAGGTTATACAGCTAGTGTGAGTGGAAGTGGAAACTGGCGCTCAATCTCTCTCCTGCAAATGTCTAGGAATTCTGTGCCAAACTTCATCCCTACATCTCCTGTCACCACCAAAGCCCATCACCACTACCATTGTGGTTTCAAACTGAAATGTCCCCCAAAGTCTCATGTGTTGAAGGCTTGGTCCCCAGTGCATCCACATTCCAAGATGGGACTTCGAGGGAGTGACTGCATCATAAGGCCTCTGACCTCATGGGTGGATTAATTCATTCATGGCTGACTGGACCACTGGGAAGTGGTGAAAACTGTAGGCTGTGGAATGTGATTGGAGGAACTAGGTCTAGAAGGATGTTTCTTGTCCCTTGTCCCTGACCACTTCCCAGCCCCTCCTTCCTGGCTGCCATGGGCTGAGAAGCTTTCCTCCACAATGCCCTTCCACCATGATGTTCTACCCCACCTCAGGCCAGCCAACCATGGACTGAAACCATAAGCTAAAATAAGGCTTTCCTCCTTTAAGTTGTTTTTCTTAGGTATTTGCTACAATGACAAAAAGTTGACTTGTGCAACTAGCATCATCCAAGAGCAGGCAAAATTCAGACTCCAGGCTCCCATTGTCTAGCATAATGCAAGCCTCAAACCTGGAGGGGTGCCCTGCTACAGTGATGCTCCAATGCCAGGCACCAACAAAGCCAGAGTAGTGAGGGGTGTTTTCCTCATGAGAGCTCAGGTCTCTGTCATGTTATTCAACTTTACTAGGCAGGTGCAAAACTTAATTTAAGAATTAATTATACCTAAGAATTGAGAAGTTACTGCTCAGTTCACAAGGAAGAGAGAGACCAGGTAACTCTTTCAACTGAACAAGTTTTCCAGCAGCTCTGGAGTCTTGGTGCCATCCTTACTTTAGCTTAGGGCTGACTCCTGCTTTGACTTCAGACTCTTGATCATCTTGCAGCTCAGGGTTACAAACCCCTGAAATATAGCACTGATTACAACTCCAGAAATGCTAGACCAGAGATGTCGCCCCATGCCCCAGTCCTGTGCCCTGACGTCCCATAGGCTACTTCCATCATTTCTAACCAAAAGGCCACCACCACGGCAGAAGTTTGCCTCCTCAGTAAGTAAGAAAGCAAGAAGAAGCAAACAAGAAAAAACTGTTATTCTATTCCTAAGATTCCATTCTCAACCCAGTCAGTTGGGCAAGCTGCCTAAACTATATGGCTCTCACATTCCCCGACTATAAAGGAGTAATAACAATCCACAGGTGGTTGTGGGAAATCAATTCACAGGTATGAATAGACTTTGGAAAATGTAGAGAACTGTCACATGTAAAATAAAAGCAAATTACAGAATTGAAGAATAAAATGTATATTCTGTATTGATACTAGTAAGCTAACTTTGTCAAAGCCTTAAGACATTTAGGATCCTAAATGTCACACTAAGCAAGACTCTGTGCACAAGGATAAATCTAGAAACAGCAACAAACAAGACTTCAACGATGTAACCAAAGTCCAGCTAACAGGATGTAGCCATCTACATCAACATAAGCTCCTGCCCACATTTTCACTCCCAGGAGGGGATGGGAGGGAAGAGGTTGAGTTTTTAATGACTCATCCCAAAACATTTTCCTGAATTCATGTGTATTCATTCACCAAATGCTTATTTAGTGTCCACTTGATGTCCAGTTCTCTGCAAAGTTACACCTACAACACTGAGCAGAACAGAGCTCACAGTCTAGTAAATATCAGCTTTTTTTTTTTTTATGTCTGACATCCAATCTCCAGGAAATGCCAATTGCAAAAAAAAAAAAAAAAAATTAATGGGGAGTTTTACTTCAAGTTTTCAGTCAGACATGTTAGATGGTTAAACAGATAATGCTTGGATTTCTAATCCCATTTCATGTTCAGTGGATATGCTCTTTTTCCCTGGGGGAAGGGGGTTGATGTCTTTCTTCATCTTACATGCTGTTGGTCTTTTCTCACTGTACACTTAGGTTGTTTTTGTTGTAATGAAACATGCTTGTCTGTTCTAACATGCTTCCTTGTGCAGTGAGTACTGCCCAATGCTTTAGACTGAAAGGCTGCATGAGGGTCTGGGATTCAGCGTTTCTTAGATGACCAGGATTCCCATGGGCACTTGGACCCTTCTTCAGAACTATCCTTAAATTATTGTCTCCATTGATGTCATAATTTCTTTGGATGCAAGAGAGGGCTTCTGACTGGGGCTTCTAAAAGATCCATTAGAATTATTGAGCCCTTATTTTAATGATCATGTACTGTTTGAGGTAACACCCTATAGTATAAGCACATTCAAAAAAATCCCAATTAATACCAACCTGGTATTTCTCATAAATTCTCAGGTATTGGAAGTTAACTATCCAGCACTCTAGACTCAAGGCACACAGTCAGCTGGGCAAGTTGCAACATTAATGGAAACTGCGATAGCCAGACTCATTTGCAGATGTCCTTTCAAAGCACCGGCTGCAGGATCTGTTCATGATACTGGGGTTGGGCAAAGTTGTCCCTCTATGGAGGTGTGTGGTAGAAAATGTGGGACCTGTCTAAATAAGATCCAGGCCTCAAGAGGTAAGGAAAGAGGTACTGAGGCACCTAGCTGAGGAGTCTCCTTTAGGTGATACTGTACAAATAGTCTACCGGCCTACATCAGATCCTCTAGATATTTGTTTGAAATGATGATTTCTGGGCCACAAGCCAGACCTGTGAAATCAAAGTCACTTCAAGTCAGTTTCAGAAATATTCTTTTTAAATAAGGAGCTCAGAAGTGAAGCATAATAATTCTAACTCTTATCTAGCATCTGCCATGTCAATATTCTGGGCATTCCACATACCCACTCAGGTTCTTTCTGTAAGACTCTTAGGTACCCTGAAGTTAGGGGACCACTGGCCTATCTAGACTGGGGAGTCAAATTCTGGGTCTGGGGTGGAGAGTATAGCTCAGTGGTAGAGAGCTGGCTAAGTCAATGCCCAGCATCAACAAAATAACAACCAAGAGAGATCTATAGATGACTGGGGTCCCAGTCACCTATTCACCTATAGATCTCTCTTGCATCCCGATCTGTAGTTTTCTAGCTCTGTGGTGTAGCAGTGGGCGCTTGCATGCATTTAAGCAAACATCTATAATACAAGAGCAGTGGCATGCCCAGTCACACTCTGCACACAGCTGTTCTGCCTACCTTGAGAATGTAGCAAGCAATTCTCTTTTGGGCTTGAACCAGACCCTGTCTTGGAAACCTCAGAGCTCATGGACTCTTGTCTTCCTCTGGTATTTGGAATGTGCCAGAATCAATCACATTCCAAGGAGGCAAAGGGGCTGGCAAGCAGATCCTCTTAAGCATTTTCAGAGTTTGCACGAAGGACTTGCTGTGCTCACAGTAAACCATTCTTCCCTCCAGCCAGCCCCGCGCAAGGCTCCCCTATCCCCTCGCTGATTCCTTGATGCTGAGCAGGACCTCCTCCCTCTTGGAGACCCCTGCGGTCCTTCCTTGATCCCTCAGGCTCACACTGAGCCAGGCACTTCCTGATCCTTCCCTCTCCCTCTCCACTCCCACTGAGACAATCCCTCAGGCACAAAGACCCCCTAACCTCCTCCAAGTCCTTCAGCCCAAGAGACTCGGAAACTGCTCTTTGATTTCTCCACTGCAAGGAATTAACTTTTCTTTACTAGTAGCCTGGAAGTCTCATTTTCTCATGAATACAAATTTACATGCTATATATGACAGCGATTTTTAAACTAACCATCTTTTTTGCTTTCTTTTCCTAAAAAATTACCAATTAAACACTACTAGGGTATTTTGAATGCTGCGCTTCAACCGCACACCTTGGTAACCTGATTTCTTCTCAGAAAGCACTCGTTGAGTCTGACAACTAGTTTTCCATTTTGAAATCTGACAGGCTGTCCCAAGACCTACTCTACCTCTAAAAGTACACACATGGCCACTCGACATGACACTAAATTTGGCTCAAACTGCATCTTTGAAATAGCCCCCACAGGCATGTGATAGTTTTGTTTAATAAGGCTAAATGGAGATAGTACATGCAATCAGCAGGCCAGTAAATCTGGACACTATTCACAGAATGGTCACACAGGCACGCCACACCAAGCCACCGGGTCTACTATGGTAAGGGGAAAAAAACAGCAGAAAAGGGTGGAGACAAAACAGACCATTGAAACTTACAGAGCAGTTTGCATGCTGAGGCGACTCTAGGTGTACTTTTTCTTAGCTCACAGAGCCAAATATAAAGGGTCAATTAATAAGTGCATTAAATAAATGTTTTACATTTTAAACACAGCACAGTTCTAGAACAGTTATTTTTCTCCTCAACAGCTACTTTAAAAATTAAAACTCTGCACTAGAAAGGCAATATGTCAATCAATGGAAGGGTAACTGATGTGATACAGCAATCTGTATACGGGGTAAAGTTGGGAGTTCATAACCCACTTGAATCAAACTGTGAAATATGATGTATTAAGAACTGTATAATGTTTTGAACGACCAACAATAAATAAATAAATAAATAAATAAATAAATAAAAAATATCAAAAAAAAATTAAAACTCTGTAGCTTGCAAATGTTTAAAAATAATTATTCAAGGTTTCTTCATGCTAACTATGGAAACTCCTCTTCTTAGTGACTTCCTCTGCGAAATTGCCTGTTTCCCGATGTTTCAAAAATCTTGCATTTTGTGCAGAAAAACTCCTCTTAATTAACTATCCTTCTGGATTCAGCTTTTCTAATTCCAATAAGGATGTGCACAGGTTAAGTGCCCCCAGGTCCTCCCACATGATTATCAAAAGGAGAAGAGGAAGGGGTACGGGAAATCCTAAAGACTGCAGAGCCCTCTGGGTCTGAGAACACCAGGAGTCAGAAGCCAGCCTGAGGCTACCACTGCCCCACTGTTCTTGTCCCCCCTCCCAGCTTTCCCACACCACCTCTGTGGGAAGACCCAGGCCAGGGGACAGAGGAGCTTTGTCACTGGCTGTATGATAAACCCTGCTGGAGAAAGCACAGCTGGGAGGAAGAGGGCCATTCAAACGAGTACCTGAACGTGAAAACCAAGGTGGTTTTACAGAATATGTACAAACACTTCTGTATTACAAACCAATCAAATGAAGATTAATTCCTAATACACTGTGCAGATTTGGGGGGACATACTCTAGTGGTGGAAAGAAGAGTGTCCGTCTGCTTCTAACTCTGATCTTAGAGGAGGTAGTAGTGTTTCAAAGCCTCAGTTATTTCATCTGCAAAGTGGGAATATTACTTACCTCACAGTTTATCATGAAGACTGAATTCTATAACACCTGTGGTATTAATCATTATTATCATCGCCATTACCATCATGATCACCCCACATAAGATTATTGTAAGAATTTCCGATTCCAATTATTAAACAATATTTAGTAAAACTAATAGGGTGATTAGTTTCAAAAAATCAGAATAGCTAGCTGTAAATGTATTTAAATACAAAGCTGAGATTCAGAACTGGAATGATGACCCCACACACTCCTCTACACTGCCCTAGAGATAAACTTTGACCTGTTGTTTGGTAGTCACACTTTCTCTGAAGGTGCTTTGTTCCTTTCAAGATCAACAGCCTGACCCTGAATCTGGAGACTGACGTGCATCAGTGTACCTCTCCCTCCCTCCTGGGTTGGCTAGCAAGAACCTTTCACCTCTGAGCTTGATTTCTCAGCTTTGCATATTGTTTGCAATTAGTCAATATTTGGGGCAGATGGAGAATTTCTTTCATCTGAGTTTTGTCTGTTTGTTCATTTGTTTAATTTTCTCAGTGCTAACCTTTAACCTCTGGACTTGATTTCTCAGCCTTTTTCTATTTTTATTTTGAGGTCTCCTTATGTTGCTGAGCCTGGCCTCGAACTTGCAATCCTCCTACCTCAGCCCCCCGCAAACAGCTGGGATTACCAGTGTGCACCACCACACTCAGGCTAGTCCAAGTATTATTGGATGCCCACCGTATCTAAGATATGAATCTGAAATTCAGTTCTTTAAAAAAATTTATTTTTTTCCTTTAGACTTATTTTCTAGGGTCAAACCTGGCACTGACTACAACATAGAGACCTCAAACCCAAGCTACACTGTGAAGTGAGCCATTATAGTGGCCCCACGAGAGAACTAGAATAAGGATATTTCTTCCTGAGGACTTATATCTTCATAGCTTCTGATTTTTAAAAAAAAATTAATTTTAAAATATCAAGTTTTCTAAACTGAACATACTTTGTATTTTAAGCTCATCTACAGCAGCTGAGGCCTACCTTCCAAAAGTAGTTTCTTTTGAGAGGAAAAAATCTGATCTTACTGCTTAGAAATGAACACACTCACGTGCACAAGCATGTGCGCGCGCACACACACACACACACAGAAGCAACCAACACAACCTATTCAACAGAACATCATTGTTTGAATAAGCCCCGTTCCCCACTTCCTGATACATTCTGAGATGGGAATTCCTAATTCCTGGAATCATATTACATGAGCAGCAGGAATCACGTTGCTTCTGTCTGTTTTATATCTAGATCAAAAGGTAGGACCAGAAGGTTGAACAAAGCAAATAAGCACTTTGCAGGTAATATGTGATATATCAAATATAAAGAGTAGGTATAGCATTCTACCAATCAACATCTATTAAGAACATCAAAATAGAAAGGGTTTATAACTACTAGTCCAAACAGAGAAATTACATTGGGAAATAACATTGATTGTGTTTAGAAAAGGAAAAATGCGAGTCCCCATATTTGGGGGATATTTCAAAATGAGAGGTGAAAACTACAGAAGCTAGCATTTTTATCCTTTGTCCTTTCATTTTAATAGAAAAAAAGAAAGTAAATATCAAATAACTTTTGCCTTAAAATCAGAAGCTCAGTACTTTGAAATCTTCCTTTCTCTTCTCTTGCACATATAAGGCAGGATTTGCTTTGCCCAAAAGTAAAATGCTATTTCAAACTGGCCTCCAGAGGATGAGATTGACATCTTGATTCTGCAGCCTGCTAGTTCCATAACCCTGGGCCAGTCACTTAACGCCCAGTCGCCACTTTCTTCATCCTAAAGATGGGGAGGCAATGTCCTTCAGCAGTCCATCACCAGATCCAAGTGGCAAATAAAAACTACACGTGAAAAAGCTACAGAAAAGGAAAGCGTGATAATTATCACTGATGGACTGGGTCGCTTTTGAACTAGCCTCCTATGTGTTTTTTGAGAAATCCAACAACTACCTTTAATTTACACGTGTTTATATTTTAACACTGTAAGGTCATGGTTGAGGAATGAAAAACTTATTTCTGGCAATAAAATTTAAAAATAATGTCTTCCTTGGAACCACTGAAAATTCACCTAAGCCAACTAGACTTTGTATAAATAATTAAAGTGGGCTCAAGTTTTAGCCAGAAACATTTAGCACCACGTCCTTCAAGACACAGCAGTCTCCATGCAGAATTCCTAAATTTATTACTAACAAACTTTAACCTTAGATACTCATTTCAATACACAGTTTTGAAGGAATAACCTGGAATGCAAACTTTATCTAACCCAAAACTTACAAAATTATATCAACAACATGTATCCTGGAGAGCTGGGCACAGGGTGAGCTGCCAGGGTGTCAGCAGCAACTGGCTAAGACAGCCTCCCTCAAAAAGCCAAGAGTCTCGCAGGGAGTGGCTGCCACAGTTGAGACTCACTGTGGAATCCTTGACTCGACTCTAAGCTCACTTTCATAGTCCTTGCATTGACTTTGTCAATGTTGAATTTGAACCCTATTCAAAACTTAGAAAATTCACTGGATAGGAAAAAATGACTAAATACCTAGCATACAGGTCAATTTGTATAAAACATCAGGACTTGGCACCCAAAGCCCTCTGAAACTCCCCAATGAAATTAAGACTAGAAGGCGCTAGGGTTGGGGCTCAGTGGTAGAGCCACAACCCTAGCATGTGAGAGGCACTGGGTTCGAGTCTCAGCACCACATATAAATAAATGAATAAAAGAAAGGCCCATCAATGTCTAATAAATAAATTTTAAAAAAAAGAAATTAAGATTAGAAGGAAAAGACACCAAGATTGCTGTAACAACCTTCTGATTGTCCCCTTCTGGGCAGAACAAGGGTAGATTTCTTTCTTCACTCAAGAAGGGAAAGAAAGCAAATGTCTTACCTTCTATTTCGCTTCCTGAGATCCATGCTAGTTTTTTTTTTTTAATATCACTTTTTAGTTATAAGTGGACACAATATCTCTATTTGATTTTTAGGTGGTGCTGAGGATTGAACCCAGTGCCTCATGCATGCTAGGCGAGCACTCTGCCACTGAGCCACAACCCCAGCCCCCTTCCATGCTAGTTTTTAATTCATGGGCAAAAACATTGGCCTGGAAACCCTATGATACTGCACATCTGCAAAAGCTCTTGAGAGGACCCAACTGCTTAAAACCATATAAATTAAATAAATGATATAAAAGCCACGAGCGTGTGGCCCTGTTCTCTATGAGTGTACATTTAGCATTTCATGTGTGCCTTCCTTGTTCTCTGAGAAGGACTTTGAGGGCTGCCTGACAAATCAGTCAAGCAGCTTCAACGTGCTGGTAATCTAAAGCTTTTCTCTGGTGCAGATTCCAAGATATTGCTAAACCTCTCTGACTTACAGCCAACCATTTCACTAAAACAGAGCACTTACAGAGAGGAAATATCTGCGATAGAATGACATTCCCAATTTGGTAGATAATTTTATTAATTTTGTTTGTAATAGAAATAGATTCATTTTACCATCACTCTCAGATTTCCAAAATGGACTAAAACCAAACAAAAACACTTAAAAAAATAACTTGCTCTTAGGAGGACTTTTTGTAGATATAAGCAAAGGAATTCTATAAGGTATACAGAAAAGCAAAGGATTTAGAACAGCTAAAAATGTTTTGAAAAAGAAGAAGAAAAAAGAACCACATTTTCAGATTTTAAGAATTACTGCAAGCTGCAGTGACCAAGATCTTGTGTATAAGCAAAGGAACAGAGACACACGTCCATAAAACAGAATGCAGAGCTCAGAAACAGACTCACATAAAAATGTTACAAAGGTGCAAATGCAATTTCTCTTGTGGGGAAAGGAGAGTATTTTCTATAAATGGTGTTGGAACAATTGGACATCCATTTGAAAAACAAATAAACTTTGTCCTAAAATTAAGAATGCATGCAAAAATTAACTGGAAATGGGTCACAGACCTAAAATCTATGTTTCATAGGAAAAAATCTTCAGGGCCACAGGAGGCAAAAGGTTCTCAGATATGTAAAAAACAAGCACATAAATTTAAAAATTGACAAATTAGACTTCATCATAATAGAGCTTCTATCCTACAAAAACACTGTTTAAAAAATGGAGAGACTGGGTAGAGAGTAAGAGAAAATACTAGCACATTACGTATCTAATCAAGGACTTGTGTCAGGAATAAAAGAATTCTCAGAATTGAACAATGTAAATAATCTGAAAAAGAGTTGAACTGAAGCTTCACTAAAAAAGGTATATGGATGGTAAAGAAGCACGTGAAAAGCAATTTAAGATCACTAGTCATTAGGGAAATGTGAATTACAACCATGATTAAATATCACGACTCACAGAATAGCTAAAATAAAAATATTGACAAATACAAGGGATGGCACTGACACAAAGCACTTGGAACTTTCATGCATTGCTAGTACAACACAAATAGCATACAACTGGTAAGGTGTCTGGAGATTTGTTATAACAGCAAGTGACTCAGAAATCCCACTCCTAGGTATTTAGACAAATAAAAACTTGTGTTCACACAAAACCTTTACTCAAGCATTAAGGCAATTCTACTTCTAATGATCCCAAATTGGAAATAACCTAAATGTCCCTCAATGGTGAATAAGTAAAGAAACCTTGGCACATCCATTCAATAGAATACTACTCAGTGACTAAAAAGAAATGAAAGAATAAGACATACAATGACTTGGGTAAACCTCAAAGTGCTTATAAGGAGCAAAAGAAGCCAGTCTCAAAAAGTTACATACTATTCAATTGCATTTATATGAGATTCTTAAAAGAACGAAACTACACTGATGGGGAAAGGGTCAGCAATTTCTGGGTGCTAAGGGTAGAGGAGGGTGAAATTTCAGAGAGACCATTTTGGGGTGATGTAACTGTTCTCTGGCTTGATCGTGATGATGGTTCAGGAATTAATGCACACTAATATTTTTTTAAATACATGTTCACGCTAATGTTCACAGCACACTCTTCATGACAGCCCAAAGTAGAAACAGCCCAAGTATCTCCCAAGAAATGAAACTGTAAAATGTAAGGAAGGACTGATCCGTGCCACAGCCTGGGGGTGAACCTCTGAAACACAATGTCAAGAGAAGGAAGTCAGATGGGAAAGATTCTACACTGTTCAACTCCCTTCCTGTAAGATCATCAGAATAGTTAAATCCACAGACACAGAAGCCAGGTGGACTTTGGCCCAGGCATGGATGGGAATTGAGATGCAGTTCGGTTTTTTGGTTTTTTTGGTTTTTGGTTTTTTTTTTTTTTTGGGGGGGGGGTGATGAAAATATTTTAGACCTAGATAGAGCTGTTGGCTGTACTACATGGTGCATGTATCAAACACCACTGAGCTGTTCATTTTAATGGTTATCTTTATTTATGGGGATTTCACATCAATACAAAATAGTATTTTTAAAAGTTAATTTACTATGAGAATTTCAAAAGAAATTTACAGCCACAAAAATAAAATTAGAAATAATTAATAAGAGTTTGTAACTTCGTGCTCAGATGACCACTTTGAACAGAGCACAAAGGAAGGGTGAGAGTTAAGTTGTAAAATCCCAGGGAACTTTCATTTCTGTGCATCAGATCCATTTCATTGTCCCTCCAAAATGCTTTTGCAGTAGCTGGAGTCTCCCTGTGGTGGGAGAAGGTTTTGTCCCAGTTGTTTCAAAAGTGTATGAATTTCATTTTATTTTCAAACAGCATTCATTTAATCATAAATGTTGAAAGTCATTACTTACTTAGTCTTTTGAAAACATGGCTGCGTTTTAGAGTCTATCACAAAATAGGGTCAAAACAGAGGGGCCTGTTTTGCTTGTAGACTGAGGTATTCTGGTGACAGGACCCTGGTCCTCAGCGTCTTGCTGTTCTCACTTGCACCAAGGTCTGACGCTCCACACCTCTGGTGGGGCTGTGCAGTCCTTCCTGGACGGGTCAACACCTACTTATCCTGGCACACTCGGCACTGGGATCTTTTCCTCCAAGGAAGTGTCCCCTGATTCCTGGTGCCACACGACCACCCTGCATTCCCACGATGCCCTGCATTTTAAGAGCACACCAGCACGTGAGGTCGCATGACCTGCTCATGAGACCATCTTCCCCCCTAGGCTGCAGGCTCCTGGAAAGACAGGACAGGACGTATCTTATTAACCATTTCTCTCTCTGTAACTGGCCTCCAGCAGGCATTCAGGAAGTGTGGCTGGTCTGTGTGGATTTGGTTGTGCCTTTCTCATAAACAGTCTGAAACAGGCCTACTGTCTCTTAAAATATATAGGTTGTTTGTCTTGCTTTAAAATACAGTCTTATTCCCCAGGTTCTATGCTTTCTCTGTAGTTCTTTCTTTATTTATTTATTATATTTTTAAAATATTTTGTGGTACTGAGGATGGAATCCAGGGCTCCTCTGTGCTAGACAAACACTCTACCACTGAGATACTATGTTACCCAGGCTGGCAATTTGCAATCCTCCTACCTCATCCTCCTGAGCCTCTGGGATTGCAGGCACGTGTCACCAGACCTGGCTTCTCGGTATTTCTAAAAGTTAGCCTCCTGAGAATCTTTAATACTCACAGCAAGATTTTTTTCTGTCTTTCAGGACACTGAGTTAAAACGTTTAGCAAGCAAGACCTCTAACAATTCCAAAATAGTATGGTAGTTTTAATTCTCGCACACATATGTGCCAAATCCAACAAAACAGCTGGAATTCACAGTCCATGTCTGTGAGTGAATCAGACTGTGATCCAACCAATCAGTAAAGTAACTGGTCTCCTACCTTCTGCCAGAACCTGCCTGGCTGTCACCTACAAAGGCTTAAGGGCAGGGCCCAGCCAGAGTGGCAGGAACAGCCATCGGAGGATCTGGGCATTGTGTCGCTTGGAGCTTGTAAAATGTGGGGAACTCCTTAAAAAGAATATAGACTTACAAATACAAATCAAGTATGAACAATGAATATTTGCTTAGAATGGGGAAAAAAACACAGTAAATATCTGGAACTCCATTTTGTGCGTATCTCTTGAGATAGTTTA
Organism: Ictidomys tridecemlineatus; assembly: GCF_052094955.1. Lineage (NCBI taxonomy): Eukaryota > Metazoa > Chordata > Mammalia > Rodentia > Sciuridae > Ictidomys > Ictidomys tridecemlineatus. The sequence continues at coordinate 183,812,683 of NC_135483.1, forward strand.
CCAGAATGGTCAACCAGAAATACATCATGATTGCACCCTGGCTTCCCCTCCCCACCTTGAACAAAGCTAGAAAAATTCCCAGCACTCTTGGGGGTTCATGCTTATAAGACCCCAATGTTAAGTTTTATCAACTTTCTGAAGAATCTACCTTTGGGCCACACCTTGCAAATTAGGTTGAAAAGGACAATATCTCATACCTGTTGAGAGGCACTTGACATCCCTGTGAATTACCTCATATAATATGCTATCAGGGGCACTCTCCTACTAAACTACATCCCGAATCCTTTTTCTTTTTTATTTTATTTGAGACAGGTCTCACTAAGTTATGCAGGCTGGTCTTGCACTAACGATCCTCCTGCCTCAGCCTCCTAAATTGCTGGGATTACCCAGCATGTACCACTTCCCCTGGTTCTCATATAATCTTTATCATGGTTTTATAAAGCAAATGCTATTACTGGCCCCATTTTATACACTATACAAGCTGCAGAGGAACTTGGCACATTCTCAGAAATGGCCATCTCCTCAGTGCTTTCTTAATGCCACTGGTCTTCCCTGAAGTGGTGGCAAGGAGCATAAGTGGCAAGGATCATAAGTCCTGCTGTGGGCAAGCCCACGTTTCCAGCCCCATTCTGGCCTGCGCTAACTGTGTTAGTCCACCTCTCTAAACTTCTGCTTCCTTAGCTACAAATAAGAAGTAGGTGATTATTGTTGCTTTGTGCTTATCTGCCTGGCCTTCAAAGAGCTGCCTGTCAAATCAAGAATAAATTACATCTCCCTCTATGATTTGAGGAACCAATAAAATTATGAGACCCCCAAAGATCACACAGATACTATGAATTTCTGTGTACTTCCAGGGTGCCACATACAAAATGACAGAATCGGTTTGTTGTGTTCAAAACCCATGAAAGCCATTGGTCTTGAACCTGTATGCAACAAGAACCAAAGTGTAACAATTGCAATTCTGCTCGGCCTCATCCATCAGACTCACCAGAGCTGAGGCAGAGCAAAATGACAAAATTCACCTAGACTAGAGATTGCGTATGACTTTAGCTCAGGAAGGTGACCAAGGGCAAAAATGGGAGACAGAAAGGAACCCAAAGGTTCTTGCTTACTCCTGTTTCCCAAACTTCACTCCTTGCAAAAACCATTTTGGCTTGTATGGGAAAATGAGTATGAAAGAAGACTAGAAGGGGGAAAATTGGTAGACATTTGCAGATTGCCCAGGAGGGAGAAGCAGAAGACACCTGATTAAAAGAAAAATGCTCCAGCTCTTCCTTCCTGCTTAGTCAACTGTGGCCCACAAAGTACTTCAATATTTCAGTCTTCGTGGCTGGAGTTGGGGCTCAGTGGTAGAGCACTTGCCTAATATGTGTGAGGCACTGGGTTCGATTCTCAGCACCGCATGTAAGTAGATAATAATAAAGGTCCATTAGCAACTAAAAAATACTTTTAAAATATATACTTCAAGATGATGTATATGTCCTCTAAGATGATGGACATGTCCTAATCTTTCCAAATATTAGGTCTTTCAATTATATTTAAAAAGAGGGTTCTGGGAGTATGGTTTAAAGGCAGAGCACTTGCCTGGCACACACAAGACCTGAGCTGGGTCCTCAGCATGTCAAAAAGGTGGTAGCAGGGACACCCAAAGAGAGCTAGATATGTTGAAAACTAAAATAAAACCATTTTTTAAAAATTACCATAAAAAACTGTCCTCTTTCTAAAAATGGAAATTTCCATGGTTACTTTTCCTGAGAATGTCCCAGCTTATACAATTTCCATTACCTGAACTGCCTCATTTGACAATTTATTGTTTAATTGAGTTCTTACTATTATTTGGGGTACTTTGCAGTACTTTTCTCCCAAGACACCTAAGGAAATGTGCAGTGTCACACTGTGGATTCCTGTTGAGTTAAGCACCTACAGCTCTATTAACTGTTTCTGTGACAGTAGCATTTCCTAACCTCCTAACCATTGTTGTCTTAGCACCAAAATGGATAAGAGAAAAATAATTATTGGTTGGCTCTACTAAAAAAAAAAAAAAGAAAGAAAGAAAGAAAGAAAGAAAAGAAAAAGCTGAAATTGCTAATATGTTACAAAAGTCATATAATTTGTTTTCATGGTTTTATAGCCAATTCATTTTAGTGACCCTAAAATCAAAATTATTTTTTAAGAAAAAGAAAATTTCAAGCACTAGTGTAAGATTAGTGTGTTAAAACAGTTCAGTAATGGTCATTTCATAGAGACAGTAACTTGTATATTAATAGCTACATTCTGGAACAGTATGTCCAAAAGCTGCATAACAGATCCCTCAGATCTATAACCGTTCCTCCAAACAAAACCCATTATGCACAAACACAGCATCAAACAAAAATCTGTAACAGCCGTGTTGCAAGTAATCCGAACAGAGTCCGCCAGGGCCTCTTTAAAAGCCAGCCCCACTTTGCATGGCAGAGACACATTCGACCTATCTGCAGGATATTTGTTTGGGGTTTTTGCCCCCTGTTTTACCCACACGCCCCTGGCGGAATCTGGAAATCAGTTCCCAAAATCAGTTTGCTCACACTTTCCAAGAAGGGCTTCGCTGATGCTGTTCTTTTGTTTCCTATAATGACATCCTAACCACGCTAATAGAAACCGGTGGGCTCTCCAATCAGGCCCCTGCCCTACTTCCCACCCCCGCCCCCAGGGTCACATATGCACTGGCTGCTCTGTCACCAGGAGACTTTCCAGCCGCCTCTCCCCAAGGGCGTTTCAGTAAGCCAGGCACAATGGGGAAAGCTAAGAGCTGAATTTCCGACTTCACTGAGTCTTCTCTTTTCCACTGGGGAAGGGGGGCGGGTGCGGGAGTCGAGAGGGTGCTCGCCAAGTCTTTCGTACTAGTGGAGACAGTTCTTGAGGGCTCAGATTTTTTTTTCCCCAAAAAGGAACTTCCCTGGATGGGTGAACGTGTTTGTCTTTAAGGGTTGTTCTAGGACAGATCATGCACATACTTCAGGCAGCTCCAGATGAAACGAGTTAAGCGACTCTCCAGCACGCTGATGTTTGCAAATGCCATATTTGTGCCATATTCGGACCTTTGACTAGGAACTCAACTTCAATGCAGCCTCTGCGCTCCCCAGTGCCCTCCCACCCCCTCCTACTCCTTTATGTATATATGTTGCATAATTACGGAGCAGTGAGTATTTATCACCTTTTCTGGGCAGTAAGCAGAAAGAAATACAATACCATTACTTCCAGTTACTGCCTTTCCCAAGATAATTAGGTAACACGGTGAAGGAGCCTTGGTAGCCTAATGCTGTTCAAGTTAAGTGATTGACATGGCTGTGTCTGGCTGCTCTATTAACTGTTTCATTTTGTTGCTATTTGCAGTTTGCTTGGCTAATACTCCGAACAAATACAGACTGTTTCTTTAGCCCCTTTTTTCTCTTTGACCTTCTCCTGCCCATTTTCTTTGACTCACTTCAAACTGCCTTGAAAAGGCCTGTTGAATGCGAGCAGTCCATCAGAGGCCCAGGTTCGTCCCTACCCTTGCCCTGAATGCCTTACTTCAAAGATGGGCCGCATTCTTTAATTGCCCTTTGAATTAATATCAAAGGGTCACAATGCGAGTGCCAAAAGAGAAAGGGGCTTTAATGAAGCAAAGAGCTGCCATTCATTTGCAGATAAGCACGTTTTTATGCCTGAGTGGTCACCGTGGCTAAAGGCTTGGTGAAGAGGAGGCTGGCCTGAGAGGACTTTTCCTTAAGTAGTGATCAGTGCAAACAAACAAGAGTAAACAAATAAAAAAAGAGAGAGAGTCTACAAACAGGGACAACAGAAAATAAATAATAAGGCTAAATTCGTGAGCTGCACATCCCCCTCTCCCACTTCCATTCAGAAAGAAGAAAGAAAAAAGCTGCACTTAATTAGCAAATCCATTCACCATTTTTAATCCCATATTTCAACATTGAAATTCCAAGGACAGAGTTCAACATTGAGCCTGAGAGAACGTATATTCAATCTGAAATTCTGGGCCATGGGTAACGCAGAGGGAAGATGTTATGACTTCAAAGTGTGGGGGGGAATGTAACTTTTCAAAAAAAAAAAAAAAAAGTCCCAATGCTCAAGAATTAGTGACTTTTGATAAGAATATTTGTTCTTACATTATTGACACTTGATCCTTTGATGCAGAGAATTTAGCATAAGTCTAAACTTCATCTGTCTTGTCTTCTGCCTTCTATCTACCTACCTACCTTTCTACCTTGAGTCATATTTTCCATTTCTCCCACAGAAATCATCATTTAATGTCACTGTCTTCATCATCCCCTCCCTCATACTACAGCACGCATGTGCAAACCCACGGCACCAGAGGTCAACGTAAGGTAAAATACAGTTCAAATCATCAGTGATTACAGAGTGAAATAGTAATCCAGCCTTCCCCTGTCCCTCCTTCTCCTGTGAGAGACTTTGGTGATTAAGGAAGGAATTCAGTCCTGGTGAATTATCCTCTTAGCTACAGTTCTGACTAGCATCCCGGGTGACCAGCTACAAACTGCATGGCTGGCCTCTGGTGGACATAACATTCAGACCATCGCCTGGACCTTTGTTCCTCCCCTGGATTCCTTGGAAAACAGAGCTTATGTTCCTTCCATGATGTACAAGGAAGGTCCTTGTTCAGATGTTTCAACCAGTATCCAAAAGTGAAGTGGCAGCTTTAAATTTGGGCACGTAAAATTGCCAATGCTGTGTTAAAAGAGAGAGAAAGAGTGGTCTCCCTTATCTCTGGGGAAATCAAAGGCATCTTTTCCTCACTGGCCTTATTTTCCATGAGCTTGTCCATCTGGTTCAGAGTTGCCAAAATAGAGTGAGGAAAGGGCAGCAAATAAATGTCAGCATCGGCCAATCTGCATAAATCTCCAATTCCTTCCAGAGAAACTCCTTCCTGCCCTGCTGGGCCTTCCAATCTTGTGACATGAGCCAACAGGCATCAGAACAATGTGGAAATCAAAAGACTTATTTTGCCCAAACCCAGATCCCTAAAAGCAGTTTCTCTCATACCGGTTTTCCACTAGCTATGCCCCAGTGTGCTGCTTTGCAATAAAGCAATGTCACCCCAGCAGTCAGGTCCCATATGTCCTGGAGACAGAGTTAATTCAGGATATTTCAAACTGATCACAGGAAGATTCCCTCAATCCTTGTTACACTGTACTCTGAGAAAGCAAGAAGGCAGATTCATCAGTGGCCAAACCTTGTTTCAATGAGCACAAAAGTAATCAGCAGATTACAAGTAAACAACACTTTATATTGGCTCAGAGCTTCTAATGTGTCTGTGGTCACAATAATCCATTGTGGCAACGGGGCAAATGCTGCCATCTCCACGCAAAGGGAATCCAGCAGAAAATGGATAGTGACCTTTCCCTGGTTGCACTCCTAGTCAGAGGGTGAACTAGGACAAGACCAAAGTCTCAACCCCAAAAACTTTCATAAAGCCAGTTATATCTGATGCAGAACTAAATTTGGCAGTCCTAAGTTCTGTGGTTTCTTTACCCAAATCCACAAGTGGAATAAACTTCAAGACACTGCAAATCCAGCTTAATGAGACACAATAAAAGTGTTTGGATCACATATTTCAATGCTTCCCGGGATGCTATGCTCATAGAAATACAGTCATTGATAGACTGCATCCCAAATATAGCAGCCATGGAGAGGCTGATGATAAGGTCTCTGCTGCTGATTATGATGACATCTTGCATTTGTCTAGGGCTTCACATTTTTTAAAGTGTTTTTCATACCCACTTTCTGGTGTAATTATGATTCTGTAGTTGAGAAAAAAAATTTTCTTGGTTTCATTTTAATTTCAAGATAATCGGCCCTGATGTCAGATGAAGAAATGGATTTTAAGGTTTTTAAATCTACATAGCATAGTCACCAAAGCCACCCAATTCATACCTGTCTTATGCTCTATATAACTCTCAATAAACCTGCGGGCATTTGATATCCAGGTAAAAGGGATACTCCCCAAGGACAAATCATTCAACACTTCACAGCTTGGAAAGGTACTTCTGAAATTCAGCTCCATGTGAACGACCTCTCTCTAAGGCTTAACCTGCAACCTGCAAAACTGAAACAAGAAACAAGTTTCACCTTCCCAAGTCGCTGTTTTATTAAGAGATTTCTGAGGCAAGCCTGGCCCAGACGCCAACCACACCTCTCTGCTGAAGGTTTTCCCTTTCTGCTTGTCACAGGCCTCTGTCCTACCAGGCAACACTGACCCAGGATCTGCATAGTGAGCCCCAGGGTTCATCACCACCAGGAATGGAAGAAGCTCTGGCCTTTCATGGTAAAAAAAAGGAGCGAGTCATCCTGAAGTTTGCAGGAGTTGGATCAGACTCACTTCTTGAAAATCTAAGCGTAGCTACTCTAATCTTCTGTCACTTCCTGCAAGCACCAACGGGCTGCCCAAGCCTGGAGTGAGTGTTATGTCAACTAAAGAGGCTTAAAGGGGAAGAAAATGTGGTCTAAACAAACCTCTAGGAGCAGACACACTGCTGTAAGCTTCCAGGGGTAACATTTGTTATGAAGTAATAAGAATTTGCATAATTTGGGGGAAGACTTTGTTTTCAAAGTAATTCTCTCTTTCACCTGCTTAGGTCTTCCCCGTGCATGGCTTTGGTTAAGTTTTGTTGATGGAGGCTCATGTTTAACCAACTGTTTTTAATTTACAAATTAAACTTGTCAGAAGTAGAAATCCTTCCCTTGGAACTCTTCCAATATGTCAAGAATTAATTCTAATGAAAACGGCATTGCCCAAATGCAGGATGGCCAGTCACTTATTTTATTTACACAAAGTCCTTCTCAGTTTCTTTGATAAAAGCAGCTAAATCTTTTTCCTCTTTCATGTTTTGTCAGCACTTGATTCCTTTTGTCCCTTGGCTATTTGCCTAGCTGTGGACAATAAGGCAGGAAGAATAGAAGCAGATTGTTGGAATGGCCCTCAATAAACCTAATTATGACATGTTGAGTGCCCTCACCATGACACAGTCAGGGGACCCAGGCTTATTCAATTACCCTCGCCAGGTTTCTCTTTCAGACCTAAAGTTATCCTTTGACTGTTTGTATTTCTGAACAGTATTCATGTTCATTGTGAAAGAAAATCCCCTGGACTTTGAGGGGTTTTAAAGTTGATGCTGTTATTGTTGCTAATTTTTATTAACTGAATGATAACATGATAAAGAAATAGACTTTTGTTATGTAATAAGAACAAATCAGTGCGCGCTTAAAGTTACACCTTTCTTTCCTTTCTCTTCAAGCCAGCCTAGCAGGACATGTAACCAGAATTAATAAACAAAATAATTTCTTCAACCTACATGTCCTTTACAACATGATACGGAGTCTAGCGGCTCAGGACAAGGCTGTAGCATTGTGATTCATCTTAACTTCAAAAATAATAATAACCACATGATTTTGCTGTGTGGGTTTTTTTTTTTTTAATCCACCAAAAAGGTTCCTTGCCCTATTAACACCAGAAAACATAAGTTCATTGGTACCTTTCCGCCAACAGCTATTTCTTCAGCTGCTTGAGGTAGGCAGGATGGACAGTATTTAATTAAAACTCTGGCTGCTGGTTGGAGGAACCCTCTCCTCTCTGAACAGATTGTTCAGAGATGGTGCCAGGGGTTCCCGCAAAGCCAGGGTATAAAAGCTGTGTGTCAAGTGAACAAAAGAATGGGGAAAAAAATGAAGGAATGCCAAAAATCAGCTCCTGATACATCCTAGCCCTTAAGTCAATGAGGTCTGGTAAAATTAATATTCGGTCGTATTTACATATGCACATGGCTTAGCAGGACGGTTGTTTTATAGTTGTAGCATCTCTGGATTATTTTCTTTTTTTTTCTCATTGCTCTCTTTAGGTAATTTGACAGATCTGGGTACTATAATCAAATAAAAATTCAACTACAATATAACTTATTATATTCAACTTTAATTTTTAAAATTCACTCCCGACTCATATTCATTACGAAACCCCTACCACTCGAACAAAAAGTAGATACAAATTGCAATCTGTCCTACAAGTGAATCTGGTGTTTGGTATTTATTTGGTTCCTTGGGAAATTGCTTTTTAATCCTAATGTGAGAAATCTCATTCACAAAAGACTGTGAAATAAAATACACAGAATGCTCAGATTTTGAAGAAAGTTTAGGAGTAAGTACCCTCCACAACACTGGGCCCTGCTCTGCTGATGCCTCTCCTCTCAGAGAGCAACAGTGTAATTTTCTCCAAATCCTAAAGGGAAAGTTTTAATCTCAAACATCCAAAATGAATTCTATAACAAAGTCTTGAAGCATTAACAATCTAAGTAATTTTGGTGAAATGTATATTCATCTTTTTTCTAGAACATCGTTTTACTGTTCCATTTCAAGAATTTGTGGATTTCAACTACTTTAGTGAGTATTGTGTTTATGTTCACAATAACTTTAAAATCTCTTTGAAAACTTGCAAAAATAATCAGAATAGCACTCTGCCTATAAATGGAACACCTCTTTTCATAGCACAGTGGAAAACAGTAAATGTCTCACCACTGTGGAGTTAGTGTTCTTCCAAAGTGTTCAAATTACTTTAATCAGCAAAGTAACCTCCTGCATAAGGGAAGTTTTTTTTTTTTTTTAAAGTCTGCTTTCACTACTTTAGAGTGGAAATGTTATTAAAATATCCAAGTTGTCTCAATATTTTAACCTGAAGCATATGTATTTTTGCATTCCCTAAAATGTTTTAATGTTTTTATATAGTTAAACAGAATAACAACTCTTCTTCAAATCTCAACTAGCACTTCCCTAAGAAAACATGGGGGAAAAAAATAAGTCAAGGAAATCAAATACTCGGATTGAAAACTGCTTGCCACCCTAAACTTGGCCAAGCATTATAAATGCCTGCTGTTTTAAAAGTTACACGGTTATCTTGCTATTCAAACTATACTAAACAAATTTATGCCATAACTCTCACAAATTTAACTTCTTACAACCTGTTGCAACCCAATTCATGTGCAGTATAAGTCAGAGGTTTGCCTATGGATACGGAAAGGGGACTTGATAATTTGGATTGTTTTGATTTGTATGGAGTTACTCAACAACAACAAAAAAAATCTCATGTTGGCTAAAAGTGGCTAAGATCAGATTTCTTCTTTAATCTAAAGGTCAAGTACTGCCTCTCTCTCTTATCAAATAAAAATTTTAATTTGCAATTCAAAGTTCAAATTGCAATATATTTGATCCAAGTACAGGATAATCACTAAGAAAAATAGAAATAAACTCTTTCATATGGTAAACAGTAGTGCTTATTGTTCTGAGTGTATAAGAGGTCTAAGAGGTCTAGTTTCTCTTTCTAATGTTCTCATTTTATAGTTTTCAGCCTTTATTTTAAATGATTAGTAAATATTTTATAGTAATATTTGCTTACATGTGTTTCCATGAACCTACTTAAGATAAAACTACAACAAAGTTTGAGACATAAGTTTCAGGTATATTAAAAAAAAAAATGTGCATTGTACAAATATGCCACATTGGGAAGACAGAAACAAACATGTAAAGTAAATTCAGTATTTTAATAAAGTAAAAAAAATACATGCAAGTGGTAATTTGGATATAGTATATGCTCTAGAAATTCCTCAAACAAAAAACGTTTTCAGAATTCATTTTATATTGTTAACTTTATCATCCAGTCATTGCAACCAAGGATGGAAATATTTGAATGAATCATTCTGTTTTTAGAATATATACTTTGAAAGTCAACATGTTGTAGATATCAACTCTTGAAATAATTTTTTCCCACAAGCGTACAATAGTAAATGAGTGGGGGGAGGTTAATAAAATGTCCTCTTGTTAGGCTACGACATTTGCCTCGAATTGTTTTCAGTGACAAAAAATACTTCACACTTGCTTCCAAGTTCTAAAATGTTTTATAGCGAAGTCCTCAAAACAAAATATGTTTTCAGATTTAAAATGATCTCGTCTAATCTGCACAAGTTTTTTCCAAAATTCCATTTTGTGCAGAAATTTTTAATTAACTCAAGACTTTTTTTGCTTTGTTTTTTAATAATTTGTGTTTCTGTAAGTCTTTTAACTTAGAGGCAAACAAATGAAAAATTTTAAAAAATATTTCTTTGCTGGATTCAGTTTCTGACAACTACTATGTGTTGAGACAGGAGGGCAGAAGTTCATTAAGAGATGACTTAGAATCAGCTGACGTGACGGCACCACGCGATCTGATTCTCTTTCTCTCTTCCAGCCTAGAGAGTCGCTGGCATTGGCTTAGTTTCTCTGGGCATAGGAAGAAATCTCGGAGGTGCCGAGGATTGCAAAGAGGAATGTTCCCATTCTGCAAAAGGCACTTGTTTTTTTCCCTCATACAAAGAATCCCGTGCAAGCAAGTTGGGGGAAAGTTCTCTAAACAATACCCCAGACCCTCCCAGCCTCTTCCAGAAGCCACGGCTTAACAAGAAGAGCCAGAAAACATGCACTCCCTGTGTGGATGAGACAGAGCCCTGCAGATACCTGTACCGCCACACAGCAATGCCCGGCAGAACTCTGCCCCATCCTCCTCCTGCCAGGACAAAATCATCTGCCCCCACCCCAATGACAAGGCAAAGCAGGAGTCACTCACCAAAAACACTGAGTGGCCAAAGGCCCTCTCCAGCCTTGTGCCGATTGCCTGGCTGCCTGGAGGTCCCACTGTCTCCTGGAGGCTGCCTGCCAACAGGCCAGGGCCACAGCCACCACCACCTGCCAGAGCTGGGAGATGCAGCCTTCACCTTGCCCAATGCCTCTGTCTTTCAGAGGAGGGGAAAATGAGGTCCAGAGAGGAAAAGTGACCTGGTCACAGACATATTTTCAGAGACCTACAAGAAACAAGCTGAAAACCGCCTAATTCCAACTTGACAGCTGAGGAAATCAAGCCCCCTGCCCCAAAGTAAGGGTTTTTCCCACCTGCCCTCGTGCAGTGATTTGAGTGTTCATCTTCTTGGGAGGAGTCAGCCCAGGATCATGGCCAGGGACTCCCTGCAAGGGTCAGGGATGACTCACAGTACCGAGGACCACAAAGGTGAGTTGTCAGACCCAGACTTGGGCTCCCCCAGTAAAAAAAGATAAAGTAGAAAAAGGGAGGAACCGCCCTGGAAACTCTAAAATCCAAGACACACATGGAGAATAACCGAGTATTGGAGTTGTTTCCATTTTGCTCGCGCCCAGGCTGTGCCAGAATCCCAATCCACCCACAGAAACACTCCATCTCTCTCCACCTCTGCTGAACAAGGGTGATAGATGTGGTTTTGTGGGATCTGCAGGGTTTACAATGTAGGGGGGTCCCTCTTGAGAAATGAGTATCAGCTTATCTTTATTCTGCAACATTTACAAAAATCTAATGAAATAAGTGACATTGCCAGGGCCCCTCCCAGAGCCCAGAGACCACACAGGGTGATTCCACAGGTTCACCAGTTCTGCGGTGAATCCGCTTGTGACAACGACCTCTTCCCAGAGAGGTGGTGGGCTCTTTCTAGACTCTTGCATTCTCTGTCATAAACCTAATAGTCATAAAGCAACCACTTTATGAGTCCAGGTACCAACTTTGGGGTCCCCTAGGAATCCCCAATAAATAGTGCTCAAACCCCACCTGGGGTGGAGTCAATTCCAGTCATGCCACTGAGAGCTCAGGTCTTACATTCTCCATAGCACTATGTTTATGAGGTTCTCAAAGGCCCCAAAAGCCAGAGTCCAGGAGGCTTTGGGGATTGGAGCCCCTGGTCTTCCCTCACCAGAAGCCCTCCTAGTAAATGAATCTATGATGGATGCTCCCGGGGCCAGAGTCCTCTGGAGGAAGACAGCTTCATTCATTCAGACCTCTGACAATTGTCCTGGAGCCACTGAACGTGTGGGAGCTTAGATCAGAGCTCTAGAGGTCCCTTAGGAAAGCTCTGAGCTCTGAGACAAGTTGAGACCCACAGGGCCCTCTGGTCTATGGCTCTGAGCCAGAAAGACCCTCATGTTCTTCTCTGGCCCTGCTCTTCACCAAGGAGCCCAAAGGATACAAGCCAAGGCCTTTCCCGAACCCAAAGAAGTGGGGTGGGGAGAATTCACCTGTGATGGAGGATGTTCTTGGCCCAGCCTGGTCCTGCCCCTTTTCGGATAGCTCAGTGGGAAATCATGACCCTGAAGGTCTTGTCCAGCAGCAAGGAGGGCCCTGACAGCAGAATTAATCCAGACTCTTTACAATGAAGACAGAATCTGCTGCAATGTGACGTGAGGGGTTTCAGAAACCTGTTCCTTGCCCCCACCTAAAGCTTTCCTCTGTGCATACCCAGATCCCATCCTCAGGGATCTTTTCCACCATGCTAAAGCTGTCAGGTCCCAGGACCCCTTTGGGAAGTGCCAACACCTCTGGGGAGTGGAACTGGTTGAGTTTCCATGTGAACAAGGTGGAGCTGAATGGAAGTCCCTGTGGTGTGTGGAGTGAGGGTGCACCCGGGGATGGGAGGTCAAGGCAGATGGTCAAGGCACAGTAGCGAGGAGGAGAGGAACCGGACCCCAAGACTGGCTTTGCTCTTGCCACCTAAAGTCAGCCCACGTGCCTAGAGAGGAGAGTTAGAGGGCAGGGGTGCTTTTAAGCATGCCTGTGAAAAAGGCTAAACTTGCTTTGGTAACATCATTTCTTGTAAAGGATAGTAGGAGTGACCTCTCCCCCCCCCTTCTAAAAAGTTTTTCCAAAAGGATTTTCTAAGTACCAGTAATTTCAATGTGAAAGATAGTCATTGTCTTTTCTAATGAATTTAATTTGGGTTTTCATTTTAAAAAGAAATAGAAAGGATTCATTTCAGGGGAAAAAATTGTTAAAACTAGTAACATTAAATTACAGTAATTCAATAAAATGACGAAAGCTAGCCAACAAAGATTCAGGCCAAATTCAGTTCTGTATGTCATTTGTATTTTAAAATAGAGAAATTACTCCTTATCTGACTAAGGTATATGCTGGCACCCCATTAGAAATAGAAGAATTGTGCAATGGCTTAGTTCCAATTTTCTTAAAAGGGACAGACAACGTGGAACAAGGGTGTGCCGATAATGAGTCCCTTCCCTGACCTTCACAAGAGCTGTATTCCCTTACACCCTACTGACCACTTATGAGACTTTTACAACCCAATTATCAACCGGCCGTTTATTCAAGAACACACAAGATCTGCTGACACTGTCCAGAATTGAGGAGAAGACACAGAGATGCCAAGTTCTGAAAAGTTCATTGAGAAGAGTCCAGAAACTGAATCCCAGATAAATCAGGTCTTGTGTTTCCATCCTGGCCTAGACCTTGAGCTCATTCTCTGTCTGGAGAGACTTGCCCAATACCTAGGCATCCCTCTAGCCCCTGCACACGGAAGTCTGACTCTTTGCAGTTTCTGACCTAAGTCTGCCATTTGCCTTCTACCAGACAAAAACTCAGCAAGTATTCAGAGCTTGGCAGGTCTAGTGACCACAAGCTGACACTGGCTTCCAGGAAGTAACTATAGAAGTTGCCTTTCTACTTACTGCCCTCTGATAAATATGTGTTGTGCATCCACTTGCCACAGATGTGCCCTGTCTGCTTAAAATCCAAGCAAATCTACCACCTGGAACGTTTCCACTCTGGACAGGTTCCCAAGTCCCATTTTGCCCTGACAGATCACTAGTCCCCCAGAGGCACCGGGGAGACCTCCATTTATTTGCTTCACTTCCTGAAATGGATTCCCAGCCCCCTTTAGAAACAGTCCAAGAGGATGTGAGAAGGCCCAAAACTTTCCATAGCCAATGATTCCTGACTCCGAGGTCCCATCTACTTGGGAATCATGGAATGGAAAATTAGAGCATTTCTCCCGGATGAAATTTTAAAGAAGAGTAAGTTTACAAATCAGAAGCCAAGGGGTATCTCTGCCAACAAAACACCTGTTCACTGACATTATCCAGTTCCCTGGAGAATGGCTGTGCTTGCCATTGCCCTGTACCTGTCTGGATAACAGCAACGTGAGGATGTGTCGATGTGTTGTGCTCACAAACCGGAAGCGACTTATTTTGCATGGCCTAAATTTCTGTTGAGAACCTCACAGCAACATGGCAAACAAATCAAAATTTTCTTCGTCAGGATTAACCCTCCCTAGACCTTTCTCCCTATGTGCAGAGCTGTATACGTTTACAGGTAGTAATCAGATGCCACAAATTATGGGGCTGATTCAATCCAAATTACGCACAGAGCTGGGGGAGAGAGAGAAAAGCTGCTTTTGATTCTTCTCAGCTCTTTGCAGATGCACTTAACGCCAGGCCTGTTTACATCCCCTAACTGACTCCTTTAGATTTCCATGAGCAAGTCAGAGGGTAAGCAGGGAGGGAATCCAGGGCACAGAGCTAAGCACACACAAAACTTCTAGCATTAGGGAAACACTCTCCTGCCTCCCCTGGCAGGCTGTGTGCTGGGTGTTCTGGATCTGCTGCAAGAAGAGCTGTTTTTGTTTTTCTGTCATTAAAAAAAAAAAAAAAAAAGTTAAAATTTTGATGTTCAAAAAGAAATCCTGAGCCCCTAACTTTTTTTCCTATTTCTGAACAGCCCAGTCCCAAGTAGGGATGACTTGATACATTTCTTTTGTAATATTTATTGGCGTCCACATCTCCCGTTTTCTCAGGAGGTTTGGAGAGTCTTGTTTTTCTCAGATGGTTGGAGAGCAGTTCTTTCTGGCCCATTTCAGACTCTGACTCTCAGCTTAGGTAAGCCAGGTACTAAGTGGGATCAACAACTGAATTCCCAAGCATCAGATTTAAGGGAAAAATAGGCCAAAATGAGTTGAGGGAAGCAAGGTATGTGAAGACATAAAAAGTCTTTTGTGCATAGAAGGGAATGGATACATTCTCCCTAAAATCAATATGTATTCTCTAAAAATTTATGACATTAAAAAATCAGCCATTACCAAGCTCAAAAAAACACTAGAGCATCAGCTCAGCACTTCTAAAAATTCAGAAATTTAAAACCATGTTCTATTACTTACTAGTTCAAACTTAATTTGGTGACCCTGGATGACAATTTTTCTTTTTTAACTAAATAATCAGAAAAAGTTGCCTCTGTACTGTTAGAAAACTCTCCATAATTTCTACATTTACAAAAAACTAAGTAAGCATAACATACACTAATCTTGATGAGGCTGAAAGTAAATAAACAGTAAACAAAAAAAAAGAATAAAAGAGGAACCAATAAGTAGAAGAAAAAATCTTTCCTTAGATTTAGGAAATGTACCATTTGGAGAAACTATAGAATATTGGTGGAGTTTCCAAAAGGCAGACTTTGTTGGTGAAACAAGTCTGAATAATGATATCAAAACTCCTACTTAAGTATAGTACATAAAGAAAAATCCTGTTTTTGTAGCACAAGTACCCGTCGGTAAACATGCTCTGCTCTAAGCTTTTAAATTACCCCACCATTTGTTCTCAATGAAGACTCCAAATCCAACCAATACTATCAATATTACAAATGGCATCCTTTATTTTATAAATAAACTCACAAATGTGCCAAATGGTGCTGTTAGATTGGAAACAATATAAACATTATGAAATAAATCGTGGTTTGCCCAAACAATAGAATATCATGCAACCTACAGGCAACCTACAATGTGAAGTATAATTGCTGAGATGTAATTTAAAGTTTCAAAAAAGCAGTAAAGGGGATATAGCTCTGTTGGTAGAGTGCTTGCCTTGCATGCACAGGGCCCTAGGTTCGATCCCCAGCACCAAAAACAAAAAATAAAAAGCAGTAAAAACCTGGGTGCCGGCACATGCCTATAATCCCAGTGCCTTGGGAAGCAGAGGCAGGAGGATGCAAGGAGTTCAAGGCCAGCCTCAGCAACTTAGCAAGATGCTGTCTCAAAACAAAAAATATAAAAAGGACTGGGGATGTAGCTTAGAGGTCAGGTGTCTGTGGATTCTTTCCCCAGTATCAAAAAAATGCAATAATATGCAAAATATTTTATCTACTTTATCTTTTCTGCAAAAGGAGGAAAGAAAGTATTATTATTATTATTATTATTATTATTTATTATTATTTGTAGGGAGTGGGTGCCGGGCAAAGAAAGCAAAGCCCTGAACAGTTAGGCAAGTGCTTTGCCACTGAACCACACCCTCAGCTCAAGAGATTTGGGGATTTGTTTTGTTTTGTTGTTGTTCTGTTTGGGGGGAGGAGAAAGGGAAAGAGAGATATAATTGCGAGATTATGCAGACAGTCTCCAGAAAGACAAGCTTCTGGACAAAAGTGGAAAGAAACTTATCATTGCATATTCATTTATATCTTATGAACTTTGTATAAAGTGAATATTCTATTCACTCAAAAATAAAGGATTTGAAAAAAATAAATCCTGACAAAGAATATATTGCACTTGAGTGTTAGGGTCGATGAAAGAATACAATCCTTAGAATAAAAGAACACTTCCCTTTGGAGGCTGAGGTTTGGCTCACATAATCCAGGAGTCCCCTTGCCTCTCAAAGCCTTCAGGGGGCCTGGACTGTCCAGAGGAAGGTTCCATGCTCTGCAGCGAATTTTTATCAGTTCACTGGGGGCCCGGCAGGCCAAGGAGCCCTGACTGCCTGCTGTGACGCCTAAGCCGCAACAGCTGCATAAACTGGCTGTGCCCCAGCCTGACCTATTTCGGAGACAGGTCAGCCCAGTGCATGTGGGGATAAGAAAACAACCTTCTTGCAGCCAGTGGCTGTACTGTCAGGCTGCTCCTGAAGGAGAAAGATGGGGGCAGGAGCACTCCAGCCCCAAGAGCCTACCCAGCAGGCTATTTTCTTCTCACGTTGTGCCCCAATAACACAAGCGCTCCCAACTTTGGGGGGGGAGGGGGCGAAGATGGGACCGAATGGAGGGAATCTAAATGGAAAAGTCATTGAAATTTGCCCACTGGTTTAAAGAATGCTATTTTGGAAAGTTTCCTTAAAATTTCTGAGCTGCAGTTTTAAAGGAAAGGGAATTAAGAAGAATCATGCACAAAGAATGGAGAATGCACGCAATCTCACGTGCAGAACTCTGAAGGCATTTAAGAACCACGAAGCAGGCTCAAGAGGGTATAGATGTAATGAGAAATTGCAGGCGGGGGGGGGGGGGGAGGCCAAGGAAGATGTCACAAAATGAAGGAGTTTCAGGAAGAAAATTGTGACATCCATTTTCAAAAAAGCAACTTGTCAAAACTTTGATTCGGGGGTGGCGGGGAGCATGAAACCCAAAGAAAAGTTTAATTTGAAGGAGTTTTGCAAAAGCCAAGTTTGTCTAAAAGAGAAAAGCAATCTTGATAGGCCAGGAGGAAAAATAATTATGAAATATCCCTTTCCAACTCTGTGAAAGATTTTAGAATTTTATTGTTTTTCATACTCATTAAAGTCAATAAAGTCTTTTACATTGCACAGTAGTTTATAAACTTAATTTTTTTGGTATGGTAAAAGTGGACTTTGTGGGTGTGTGTGTGTGTGTGTGTGTGCATGCACGTGCGCCTGTGCATGCACAAGCACTCTTGGTCCTCATTGTTGCTGCTAAGCCCTGAAATAAGCTCTTATCTGCCCTTGGGCAGAGCCCATCTGTTAGTTTATAGGCTCCTCACTTTCAGGGAGTTCAGAGTATCCTCCACCACACCCAAGACTTTGAGTTTTGCTAGGGTAGGTGTAATTTGCACATAACATGCAATGCATTTTCTCATGTTATTATGACAGAACTCTGGGAAGTTGATATGATGTACCCATCTTACAGATGTCAAAACTGAAGTTCAAGAGGTCACACCTGAAAGGTGCTTGGTCTCAATTTCAGAGCAATGCTGTGATGCAAGAACAAGTCACTTTTGCCTTAGGTACCATGCACTTATAAGGCAAGAAAAGGTGTACGTTGGAATGTGTTTAAATCAGAACAGGTGAAACTCATTGCTCTAGTGACCCTCAATCAGGAAAACAGTCAAATGTGTGGATTCAGAAAATGAAACCTATTGCTTTTATTATAATAGAATAAATCAGGCCAATTAATTTTCTTTAGTTCAAGTTAAGCTCGACAATCATAACTGAGACACACCCCCACACATGCACCTACCCTTTGGACATAATTTTCTTAATCATGATAATATATTTTAACAATGTACTTAAAAAACAATGAGGCTATGGTTTATAGCTCATGGAGTAGAAATACATACCAAGCATGTGCAAGGCCCTGGGTTCCATCCACAGCCCAAAAATAAATGAATAGCATAAAAGTGAACAAATATAAAAACAAAAATATATTTGGAAAACAGACCCCATGTCTACACTAGGAAAAAGGAGGAGGAGAGGGCTATGGTAGCTGTACTTTAAAATATATCTGCATGTCTATAAAAATCACAAAACACAAACATTTATTTTGTTAAAAATGTAAATATGTATGTGATCATATCAGTGTTAATCACGCAAGTACACAGTAAACTAAACCAATTTCAAGCTGCAATACAAATTGCACAGAAATTAACTTTCTTTCCTTAACTATACTACCTTTTTTTTTTTTAGAATTTTTAATATTTTTATTTTTTAGTTCTCGGCGGACACAACATCTTTGTTGGTATGTGGGGCTGAGGATCGAACCCGGGCCACACGCATGCCAGGCGAGCGCGCTACCGCCTGAGCCACATTCCCAGCCTGTTAACTATACTACCTTAACTTAACCTATAGTGCCCATCTAATGACATAAGACCAAATCCACTTACTGTAGTTGTTTCCAGAGATTCATATAACTGATTATAAAAATATTTTAAGTGCATTTAATTCCACATAAAACTAGACTATTTGAATTCTCAATATGATCCTATAGGTTGTTAAATGCTGAAACTTAATCGTAGTTCTTTTCCCTCCGTCTTGTCTTGGTCAGCCAAGAAGAGTCTCCCTTCCTTTTTTGCAAGGCACTTTGATCAGCTACTTTTTTAATATTTATTTTTTAGTTATAGGTAAACACAATGTCTTTATTTTACCTTATGTGGTGCTGAGGATCGAACCCAGTGCCCCACACAAGCTAGGCGAGCCCTCTACCTCACAACCCCAGCCCGATAAGCTACTTTTAAATGGAATCTGTTGAATTAGGTCCAGGAAGATTGGGGAATTAGCTCCTAGAATCAAGAGTTGACATTAATATACTGTTATAGAGCTGGGGAGGGAGCCCAATGATAGACTCGCTTGCCTAGCATGTGCAAGGGTCTGGATTCAGTCCTCAGTACCAAAAAGAGAAAGAATAAAAGGAAGGCAGTAACACTAGTCAGTTAAGAATACATAAGAAAGCCCAGTCAAAAAAGTAGTGAATAGGTTTAAGGATTTACAAACACATAACTATTTTGATACTGTCATATATTCTATTCTGTCTTACTAGGGGAGGTCATTTCTCAACTGCCACCAAAAGAAGAGGACATAAAATTCAGACAACTTTGATCAAGTCACCTTACACCAAAAGAGGTGTTTTATTCTATTTCACTTTATGTAAAATCCTGCAGCAAAATTTAAAATGTTATATGTAATGTTAAAGGTAAAATGTTTTCTTAAGATTTTCCTTTTTAGGAGGAAAGGGCACCAAAGCAAATTCTAAAACTTACACTGATACTCTTTATTAAAATACAATATATTTTTAAGAAGTATCTGTTTCCATAGAAGAAATTATCTGTTGGTCTTTTGTTAGTTTTTAGCAAGAAAAAAGAAGAAAGAAAGAAAGAAAGAAAGAAAGAAAGAAAGAAAGAAAGAAAGAAAGAAAGAAAGAAAGAAAAATGAGGCATTGTGGGTAAGTAATACTTCGTAAAAACCTACTCAATTGTCCTCAACAATTACCTCTTTGACAGTGGTGAACTTTGTAACTCATCTCACTTAAATAGATGTTTTACAATGCTAACAGGAATTTTGATAACTATGTATGTCCCCACCAAGAACTAGAAATTATATATATTCTCCTTAGTTCAAAATGCAATCCCAGCACAGATAATTTGAAAGAAGATTTCTTAAAAGAGAGATGCTCTGATTCCAGTTGAAACTCCCATTACTGGAACTCAGTGCTTGACCTGACACGCGAGGGTAGTTCTGCAACTAACAGATGAATTGTGCATCTTCTACTCTGCTGGTGTGAATAAGGCAAAAATATCTTTTCCCACAAGGCAGGGGACAGCCGTAAGGTGACTCTGTCCCCACTCTGGTGTTCATCTTCTAGGGGAATGGCAAGGTCTGAAGTTCCTTTTCACTTTCTCAGCACCCTTCAAGATCACTGCTCCCCCACTGGAGGCAGCCAGTTCTTGGTCAGCAATTTTGTCTGGGTACTAAGATCAGGCCCAACTCGAATCTGCTGTCTCCCTGGCAGTAGAGGAACGCATAGGCTAACACGTTTTTCACTCCTCTAGCTTAATCTACCTCAGGCTGTTGTTCTACACTGCAATGATCAGTACTAAACATTATATATCATCTGAACATAGATGATTATTAATTAATTGGAGGGTTATAATAGAAAACACATATTTAAAAACACATATTTACTAATATTCTGTTTTGCGTATCAAGATTCATCTTGTTCAAGAGTAAACACTAATTTTCTTAAAAAATTACAAATTATTTAGAATTGAGATGCACAGAGAAGGGCATTTAAAAAAAAAAAAAACAACGTACACAGACAGATTCATGATGCACAGTTGAATATCCAAAGTTTGAATCTGGCATAAATTTTCCATCCTTAGAGTGATTTGTTGGAATTTACAAATTAAGCACAGAGATGACATTTTCAAGAGTCCTTGCAAGAATTTTACCCTCATAATAAAGGAAAAAGCAATGCAAATCTACTGAGTTCTTAAATAAACAAACAAAAGTCTAATAGTTCAGCTAAAAATCAACAGCCAGGAATGTCACAAAATGATTCAGGGCAGTATTGCTCCTGGCTCTCAACAGTTGAACGTGAACTGGGAGACTACAGTGCACCTCAGATTCTGATGACTTTAGAAAGTGCAATTCATGGGGCAAATAAATCTTGACTTTGTGCAACTGGATATAATTTAGTGCCAGCATAATTCTTAGTGACCAATATATAAATAAACTCCAATGATGCACATACTATACACACAAACAAACACATATCTAGTCCTACATTATAGGGAGTTTAAAATATACCAGAGAATCATCTAACCAACTATAAACACAAAAATTACAGAAACACATGTAGAAAGATGTAGCCAATATAACTTCTAGGTTCCTGCGTGTTTAATCATTTCTCCACCTAGTTTTACAATAAAAATCTGACATCTTTTCTCCATGTCTGTCCAGCTTGGAACACAACTTTAGAGAAACGTCCTTATTTAGAAATTTAGCAACAGGCAGATAGAAACTCCGATGCCTTCCACCTCAAACTAAGAATCGATTTAACCAAAAAAAAAAAAAAAAAATCACCATCTTAGCCTCAGTTCTAAACAAGAAATCACCATAGGATAATTAAAAACACCCCATGAGTCTTCCCTACAAGCCAACGACTTGTAACTGGTTTCAGTTCCTACTTCTTAAAGAGAATTTGGTCAATTCCTCCTTAGAGGTTTCAGAGGAAAAGGAGGATTTTCCAAGACAGATAAATTGAAATGATCCTGCTTTGATCTCTGTGGTTAAGAATCCCTCACAATAGAAGATGGCCACTGAGGGGCCTCGCTCCCAGCCTTTTAATGCGTAACAATGGTATCAACAAACAGCTACTTAATCAATATTTGGCCAGAGCTGCTGAAAACTTCCTTTTCAGATTTTAATTCCTAGTTGTAAAACAACCCCAGAGCAGCCAGTGAGATAAGACATTAAACTGACTGCTTAATTGCCTTTTAGTGTCTCGTTAGTTATATATGTACATTCTTAATGATTCCTTAATCTTTATTTACCCGCATAAATAAATTATCTGTCCCAGAATCTCGCCGAACTTAACGGGTCCAGGCGGAACTCGCTCTCACACCGGCTGCTGCTGCTGTTTGGGACTTTTATTGGCCATTTGCATAAGCGAAACTTAAAACACTGAATCTGAGGGTGAGGAAAGATTTTTGCTTTGTCCTCAAAACATACGTGTTTGTGGAGGTTGAAACCCTCCAGATTTGGTGGCCACGCTCTATCCACGTGATTGATCGGTGTGTTCCACTCGCCTGAAGCGCGCACTTACTGGTTCCGCCTCGCCGCCCGGGTGGGTTTTATTGCTCAGCCCTGGGGACTCCTAAATGACCCTTCAGTAATTATTATACACTGGAAGCCCATTCCTCCCGTTCCGGTGCTATCAACAATCACATCAAACCCCAAAATAAACATACGATTTCAAGCATTAATTAGAAAATCGGCATGTTTTCAATAAGGCTAGAAAGTAAGCGTACCGCGGTCAACCAAGTCAAAGGAGCCACCAAAAAGAAAAGGCTACCAGCCGAACTCTGCCATCTCCTCTCACACTGTTCCAGCAGGGAAAACCTTGCCCCTAGATTGACAAAAAGGACATCGTGTGGTGTCCTAAGTTAATGCGAGTTCTTATATCTCCAGTACATTTTTAAGTGGGAGGGATTTTCTGGTTGAGTTTTGTAAGGTATTCAGCAAATATAAAATGTACCTTCATGATTAGAAAGGGTACTGAGGTCAAATTCCTGATCCTGACAAATGGACTTGGAGAGGGTGGACTGTCCCCTTTAATAAAGGTTCGGATCCCACAAACCTGTGATCCCATGCCTCATTATTTTAATCTGTGGGAAAGTTAGTCCTCCGCCTTGCGTCCCAGCCTTACGCCAAAATGCTGTTCCTTGCTAACTGGGGCAAAGTAGTGGCCTTGCTTTTCTCTGGATTACAGCACTCCCTCCCTGATAAAAGTGCTCTTTTCGGGCATCCACGGGAAGTGAAGTATTCAGACGAATTTAGAACACTTTCTGCGGTTTTAATTGGTTTATATCTTTAAAAAATCGGAAGTCGTTTGTCTTCGTTAATTTTAATCCGTTAAGATCACAAGCTTACAAACAAAACAGGGGCTCCAGCAAAGCTTTTGTCACTTTTACTTTCTCAAATTTAACTTTAAAAAAAAAAAACTCTCTTTTTTACCAACATCAATTGAAGGGGGGAGATACGAAAGTACGAAAGGAATAGAAGACCTCAACCAACCTACACTCGAAGCCTCTGAGCTTAATCTTTGAAATTGTTACAAACCTCCCATGCTCGCTTGTGATTCTTAAAAGGGAGGGGGGAGTCCTAGGAAAGTGTATCTCCAGTCCCAATCAAAACATCAATTTGGCAATCTGGCCTCTTTCCCCTTGCACTCCCGAACTGCCACTTCAAAGCCGCTACAACAAGTCAGTAATTGTAACGTTGCATCTAAATATTTAAGCGAGAGTCTTGCAGTCGCGTGTCCATTTACAGTCCTCATCTGTCCTCTAATTCCATTACGGCACAAAGCAAAAATGTTGCCCAAAACTCACAAACAGGAAAAGCGTCACCCTGCTGGAGAAGGAGGAGGAGGTGGAGGAGGAGGAAGAGGAGGAGGAGGGGAGGAGGAGGAGAGGAGGAAGAGGAGGAGAAGGAGATAATGAAGGAGCAGTTTCTATTGATTAGTCACCGCTTTTGTGTTAAGGGCTTTCTTTAAAATAAGAAAAAAAAATGGGGGGAGGTTGCAGAAATTTCACTAATGTGAGCCTCAGGCAAGGGAGGGAAAAAAAGAGGAGAAGAAGGGGGAGGCGGGCTGTGTCTAGATGAAAGTGAGAAGGACATAAAGGAGGCAATTGAGTCGGCTGCAGCCCGGCGAGCTAAGCTTCGAGCCGGCCGGAGCGAAGGGGAGGGGGCGGCGCGGCGCGGCGCTTTGGCGCAGGGCGCAGGAGTGGGGGCACAGCCCATTGTGGCGGCGCCCGCGGGCCCGCTCCGCCGCGCCGGGGGAGGACAGAGGCGCCCATTGAGTGGCCGCAGCGCAGGCCGTGCTCACAGCCCCCGATGCCTGGGCCGGAGCTTGGCTCCCCCGGCTGCGCCTGCTCCCATCTCAGTGTCGGCCAGGGGCGCGGGCGGGGGAGTTGGGTGTTCCCGAGCCACCCAACCCTGTCCGTTCCCTCGGGCGAAGGAGCTGGAAGGATGGACCCAGCTCCCAGTGCGCGCCAGGTCGCCCGGGCCAGAGCGCCTCAGGTCCGCACTCTGCGCTGCTTTAGGACAGGGCGAGAGAAAAGGGAAAGTTGGGAAGGCAAAGGGGACCATCTAGGAGAAAGGGCAAGACCCTGGAAAGAAGAAGGCGGTGGTTCTGACCTCTTTCAGGGTACCTCTTTCCCCGTGTCTTAGTGTCTGCCGAGCAGACCCCGGGTTAAAGATGTCCCACGAAAAATCAGTCCTGGCAGCACCCGCCAGGCCTACCCCAGGCTGGAACATCCGGCGAGAGCACACCGCAGGGGACAGGACACCCCAAAGTCCCTCCTCCGCCGCTTTTCCCTGCCCCCTCCCGCAAGGCGCTAGAAGCCTTTTCTTGACATTCATTCTATTTTACAAGAGGGGCAGCCTGAGACTTTGGATGCCCAAACAACAGAGGGGAATTTTTGAGGTTTTTAGACTTCAAACTGCATCTAATTCTCCCTTCTCTGGGCCCCTCTTGCCCTCCAGGGCTCATCCGGAAAGGGAGCTGGAGGCTCTGAGGAGACTGACTTTGCATCTTCCTTGACAACCCCAAATTAAATTTAGGTTTCAGCCTGACTGTGTGTGTGTGTGTGTGTGTGTGTGTGTGTGTGTGTGTGTGTGTGTGTGTGTGTGTGTTTTCATCCGCACAGCCCTCAATGGGGAAAATACTCTGATTTTAAAAATGGTAGCAATTGCCCTTGAATGGCAGCCGGCCCAGCTAGACAGCCCAAAAGACTAGAAACATTTTGTAGGTGAAATGGCCACTTTTTCCACGCTGGAGAGTCCATAAAACTTCCTGGCGCAGCAGCTATTGGGGCTCATTGAATAATTCATCCCTCATTGCAAGCCCATAATGTCTATTCTGGGCCCTTTGTGGAGCTGTTTTCTCTTCTTTTCTCCTTGAATTATAAAAAGGTTGCCTTCCTTTGTTCACATCAAGCTGCTCCGAGTTGGAGCTTTGTCTGGGCCAAGCTAAAGTGTGAGTTTCAATGGACTCTCCGGGCTTTGTCTCCCAAGTTCATCTCCAAGTGTAGATTGTGTAGAGAAGGCCTTCATTGTAAAAGCTGGAAAAGTTGTACAAATGTTTGACCAGCTCATT
This sequence comes from Ictidomys tridecemlineatus, assembly GCF_052094955.1. NCBI lineage: Eukaryota > Metazoa > Chordata > Mammalia > Rodentia > Sciuridae > Ictidomys > Ictidomys tridecemlineatus. The sequence goes on from NC_135483.1 coordinate 183,837,920, forward strand.
TGGGACGTTTTGTCTCCTGGGCCTGAGTTGCCTGTGCTGTGAGGGAGCGGCTGATCTGCCTGGCTGCTGCCTCTAGCAACAAGTAGCAAAGCCATGGGCCCAGTTCTCTGGGCTCCAACAACTCAGGGCTCTCCTCTCCACTGCTTCAAGAGAATGTTTGGTTTGGAGTTAACTGACTCCTCCACTCCTCACTTTCTTCCCACCCCAGCGCCTCTATGCTGAACATATGACTGGGATAAAGAGGTGTGTGTCTTCTAATCGACCTGGGCAAAAAAAAACACTCCTCCAAAAAAGAAGAATTTAGACTGAGTTCATGTGAGGCCCCAGCTGTAAAGGGAGGGGGGCAGCAACATGTTTTTTCCCTGCTTAACCTCCTGTAGTTTGGGGTACCTTTTCTTGATTGCAGTGTGCCTCAGAATATCTATGCCTCTGTTTATCCCTTAAATCAGACACTTGGGTTTGTAATATCCAAGTGCTCCTTGTGTGTGGATTTCACATTGCTTTGTAAAGCAGCTGCTCTGGAAGAACAGCCAGTGCACCCAGGGGTGGACAATGAAGGTAAAAGAAATGACCAGCCTCCTGACCCACAGTTCCAACCTGGACACCACCCTGGTGAAAGCATGGACCCAGATAATCAAAGTGGGTGACTCCTTCAAGCCTGCTATAGAGCTTTGTGCCACTCCAGAGCAATTACAAAACTCAACTCCAGCCCAATAAAGTCTGAGACCAAGACCAGAGAACTCTAGGAGTAGGCAGGACACCCGTCGACGCTGGACCATTTGTGAGTTTGAAGAGATGCCAGGATCTGCAAAGGAAGACTCAGGGCCCCACTCCTGCTGCAGTGATCTTTCCTACTTCACCTCCCAAGGTTTGCTTGCATTCTTGCTGCTTTCCTTCCTTTCTGTGAGTAATTTTAAAGCTCAAGCAGGTAAAGGGGATGCAGGCTGACTTCTTGCTCCCCTAGGGGGAGATTTTCTCTAGGTGCTGACAGGCTACAGCTAACATGGAGTGGGTGGTCCGCACCCCTGAGGGACAGAGGGTGCAGCACTAAGGACTAAGGACTCAAGACCCCTTTGATTGAAACCCAGACACATCAAGTTAAACCCCATCACACTTCAAAACCAATTTAAAACAAACGAAAAACAGCCAAAGTATACACACACGCACATTCATAGGGCGGCATATGGGGGAAACTTTGGGTGCCCAGTGCCCAAGAGCATGCTCTCTCTGGAGCCTGCTCTGTCTCTCTAATACAGAAACTTAGATCGCGGCTTTTCCTGAGGGCACAAAAGCTACTTCAAAAAGTTACTTTAAACTCTAAAGGGTGGAGTAGCCTATACCCTCCCCCAACCCCACAATCCCTCAGAGATTCCCAATCTCGGACTCCACAGACCCCATCACCATTGAGAACGCAATTCATAGTTCTAGACTCCTAAGGGTTGAAAGTGGTAAAGAAGGATTTAGAAACGTTTAAAATTTAAATAAAATTAAAACTTAAATAGATACGTTTTTGATTCAGCGGAGGGTGTCTCTCTCCGGTCTTTGATTGAATGCGCAGACCCGAGTACAGTGGCTGAGAACGAAGAGGGACTTCGACAGGAGCCGGAGCTCAAGGTCAGAGAACCGAGGCCAGCTAAGGTCCACCGCACCGCCGCTTACCTCGCTCGCTCAAGATGCCGTCGATGCTGTGCTTAGCCTTTTTCTCGCTTTCTTCAGCCTCCTTCCTCTCCAGGTCGGCCTCCTCCTCTTCTCCTTTCCCAAATTTACTCCTCAGGATGCGGCTGATGGAACTCACTGGGGGAAAGAAGAGGAAGAGAGAGCACCCACAATTAAGAGGCGTGGGGTTGTGAGGGGAGCCTCCAAACCTCAAGCCGCAATTCTAGAACAGCTACCCCATAAGCTTGGATAGTGAGTTTCCTTCCTCTCTTGGCACCCCCATCTTTTGCCATCCGCTCACTCTCCCACTCAAAACGCCTTTTAAGGGCCTCTGGATACAGTAAGACCAAGCCTGGAAAGTGTGCGCCTCCAATTTAGGGCTGAGAAAAGCCATCTCCGTCTCTCTTTGCCCAGTAGGAAGTGTTCCCCTTCTTGACTCCGGCTCTAGGTCTCTCTCCAACCTCGGAGGTGTCTTCCGCCAGCCCAGCCTACCACCCGCCTCCTCCGCACCTGAAGGTATAGGGCCCTGCGGTTTGCTTTAAGTGAAGAACCGCAGAGGACCGTCCCCTGCTAATCAACTTTTTTGAGGCTGTAAGGGATTTATATTTCAACTGCAGAATCGTTTCCTATTGTAAAAATCAAAGAAAATTCACTCTCTCTCATTTATTTTTTCCAGATTCCAGTCTGGTAAACAAATCCATGCTCTGAAATGGATCGTTCTCGTGGAGGGAAAAAGGGAGTTTCCTTTTAATTAAAAACAAACCCTCCCGCGCGCCCTCGCGCTGGCCCTGCGCTGGCCCTTCTCCCTCCGCCTCCCCCGGGCTGCCGGGGGCGCCGGATGGTCCCTGGACTCTCGAAAATCCGGGCAGTTGCCGATGCCTCCCCTCCTTTTGCGCAAAAGGCAAAGTCTTCTGCTGGCGCGGCCCCATCTCCCTTCGGTTGGGGTTACCAAAACATTTGTTTCTCTTTAAAAGGGAACATCAATATTAATAAACGCTTGGCCTCCGCCTCACGTTTCCTGCCCTGCCTCCTCCACAGAAATCCTCCTTGGGGAGACCTCAGCGGCGGCCTCTCTTCCCTCCACCCCTGGGATGAGCAGCGCACCCCGCGCTCCATAAAACGCCAAGATCGTCAGGTTCGTAAATATCTCAGGGCCTTGGGAGAGGCCGCCTCTCAGTAACCCGGATCGATCATTGGGGCGATTATGTGTGGCTTGGATGACCCGCCCGGATAATAGCGACTGACGGTCGCGCCTTGGGGAGACATTAATGGGCCTAGTACCTGAGGGCACGGTGTTTCGATCACAGACCGCGTCCTTGAGTAATTTGTCCCGGATTTCCCAGCTGAACATGCCCGGGTTCTCTCTTTTGTATTCCTCAATTTTCTTCTCCACGTCAGGCGTTGTCACCTGCTTTAAGAGAACAGGCGGGCCGGCGTTGGTACCCGGTACTTTGGGCCAGACTCTCGGCAGCCCCACCGCCTCCGGGCCTGTCCGGATGCTCCTTCTTGCATCCTCTTGGAAGGTGCCCCTGGTTGGCCAAAGAACCCCAACTCTCTGAGGCAGTCCACATTCGAAAGAGGCAGACAGGAAATCGTCCCACTCCCGAGCAGCCTGGGGACACTCCACCTGCCTAGATAAGCTCCTCAGACAACCGGGTTAAATTAAGAATTATAACACCTTGGGGCTGGGGGCTGTACTTTCTGATCCCTGGAAATAAAGGCAACTCCTTACACCGAATCAACCAGAAAACGAAACTAAAAGGGGAATGTTTGAAAGAGGAGCTGAAAAATCAAATTAGATCGGCAACTTGTGACACTCCAGAGGGGCACAAGAGTTTAGCCAAAGAGCAGAATGAGAGGCAAAAGATTAAGTATCTAGATTTAAAAAAATTAGAATGGAAAGCACATATGTATAGAGAGGCCCCTCCCCCAATTAAAAGCTAAAGATTCCTAAGTGGAGAATAGGTTGGGAGAGAGAGGGAAGGTGAGAATTTTGAAAGTCTTCAGTGTGCCATAACCCCCTTGATATTGCCCCTTGGCAACTTGAAAATTATATTGGCTTCCCTCTACAATCAGAAGAAAAGGCAGACCTTGGGTAATCTCCTCCCACTTAGTCCTAGCCAGTAGGACTGTTTTTTAAAAGAGAAGCAAAATAATTTGAGGATAAACATTTTTTAACTTCGAACTCATTACAAAGAAAACTAACCTCCCTGACTTTTGACTCTTCGAAAACAATTTGCACTGGGGGAGAGAGAAAGTTGGATAGAAACTATTGGGACTCAGTAGATTCCTTTTGTAAAAGACAGAATAGCGGGTTGGGGACTGGAAAGACACTTGGGAAAGAAATAGGCAACAGGTAGGGACATACAGCTTGCATGCTTTCCGTGTTTATTAAAGTAGTTTTTTGAGAATTTCATGGTTCCTGGACATATAAGAACAATTATTGCAAAACCACTGGAGCTTTCCCATAAGGAAAGAAACATGGGGCTCGAGCAACACCCGAATCCCCCTTGTCACACACACACACACACACACACACACACACACACACTCACACACACACACACACACACACACACACACACACACACACACACACCTTCATGGACTTGGAAAATAATTCTTTAGAAAGCCCCAGATGGTAGCCTGCTCTTACCCACCCGATTGACCGCAGGCCGTGAGGCGGCATGGCTAGGCCCGCCTGCTCACCTTGGGCTTGCTGCCTCCGATGGCACCTGGACGGATGGAGCCTGTTTCTTGATACCTGCACAGAATCTTAGAGACGCAGCCGTGGGACACGCGCAGTTGGCGAGAGATGACGCAGGGCCGAATGCCGTGGTGGGCCATCTCCACGATCTTGTGGCGGATGTGGTTGGGCAGCGGCCTGCCGTTGATAAAAACGCCGCCGAGCTGGTTGACTCGGCCCTGGCCGAGGGGAGTGGATACTGGGATAAGGAGGAAAAAAAGAGAGGCGAGGACAAAGTTACTTAGGTAGAAGAGAAAGCAGCAGGAACGATCAATCCACCTAATTTTGCACTTTTCTGGCCAATCCGCATGTGACAGCCCCAACACTGAAATTCCACTGCCAGACACTCTTTCAGTTATTTTCGTTCCAAGTTATCAAGCAACACGGGGACAGACATCCTTTGTGTGAAGACAGTAACCAGGGCAAAATAACTAACCTAGGAGAGCTGGCGACTGGGGGGAAAGACTCTGGAACATATGGAAGACTGTCTTCCTCTAAAAATAACCACCACCAAATCTGCCCGACTGGAGCCGCCCTAAGGGTCTTGAGCGAGCTGACAGCCCTCGGAGTTTCGGTCTTAGAGTACAGCAGCCAAGGGTCAGAGAGGGCCTCTAAAGGAGGCACAGGTGGCAGCGCAGCGTGTCACCTGTTACATCTCGGACGGGGACTCAAAGACTGTGGGTCTGCAGGTGGACAACCTAGCCCCGGTTCATGCTCAGGGTATCGGGTTGTGCTCTAGATGGAGGATGAAGGGCGCCGCAGATTGTTTGAAAGGGCTCAGGTTTGCAAAGCTTCCTACCTCCCTGGAATTCCCAGAATCTTCAGCCAGAACAAAAGGCGATTCCCAAAAAAGTTAGAGAGACTTGAGATGCTACTTGAGTTGAATAGACCTTTAGCTGATTAATACTAAAAATTCTTATTTTCGTATAAATAAGATCGTTCGAGCCGCCGCTGTTAGCTACCACAATTTGCCCGACCAGAAATTTCTTTCCAAATGAAGAAGAGTTTCCTAAATGTGGGCGCAGCCAGAACACTTTGGAGACGGGTTTGGGAGGACAGAATGTGGAGAAGTTACTTCCGGTACTCCAAAGCCGGTTCACTCCATTCTTACTACGCGGCATCTCCAAAACAACCCGAGAAAGCGGACCCGCCGGGTGCAGGCCTGGCCGCCCAGCTCCGTAAATAATTTGCAGAGAGCACCACACTTCTTTTGCGGATAGAAAATCAAATCGAATGGGCCTTCGCCCCCAACTATTGCTATTTGGGGTAAGAGGTGTTGGGGGTTTGGGATCCCTGGATTCGCCAAAGAAGTCTATGGAGACTGGGATGGAGTGGGGCAGTCGCCCTAGGCGCCAGGCCCTTCCTTACCTTCTAGCGGGAACCCGCTGCGTGGGTAGTTCTGCCCCGGGCCGGGCCGCATCATCCTGGGCACAGCACCGGCCAGCGTGGTCATCCTGGGGGCAGCTTCTCTAGGAAATTATATCCAGGTGAAGGCAAAACAGAGACGCTAGCGCGGCGACCCTCGGGAACTCTCCGGAGCGTGAAGAGCTCCTCCCCAAAAAGACAGGAGGGAGAGAGAGACGCGGGGAGGGGGGCTGCTAGCTCCAAGTCCAGAGCTCGAGGTGGAACCCGGGAAAGGGGCGGGCAGGCCCTAGAATCCAGGATCCCAAACCCAGGGCGGAAAAGTTTGGTTCGAGTCCGGGCGAACGGCCCCGCAGCTGGGGGCGCTGGAAAGGGGGCTCAGAGCGCCACGGCGAGCGAGGGAGGGGGGGAACGCAAGCGCGGCCAGAGTCTCCTCCCGTCGTGACACTGAGTGCAGGGATCCGGGCTAGGGAGCATTTATTAGTTCTTTCACCCAAAGCTTGGTCAGGAGCCCTGAGCTGCGATTGGCCAACGGGGAGACCGTCCCGGGTGGCGGAGACACGCGCTGATTGGGCGACAGCGGCCACTTTCTCTTCCCATCCCTGACTGTGCGGAGGCCTCCGCCTGCCCCGAGAGGGACCTGCGCGGCGCGCCTTCCCGGGAGAGAAGGGTGAACCGCTGGGAACTGGGACAGACAGCCCCAGGGTGATGAGAGCCTCCGAAAACGGAGAGGAGTCTCTTTCTCTGTCTTTGTGACTCTTGTGCATCTCTCTGGTCTCTCTCTCCTTGGTTATTTTTCTGCCTCTATCTCTATCTCTGTGTGTGACTCTGCGTGTGTGCCTTTTCTTCTCTGAGTCTATGCCTCTCACGGTGTCCCTCTTGAAGTCGCCTCTTTCCACCTGTGGGTCTGTCCCTGGGCTTACTGCCACTGGAGGGGGCGCAATTCCACCAAAAATTTATGGGAACCCGAGATATGTTCAACTTTCCTTCCTCTGGTCTGCCAGTACCCCTTAGCCAGGGCCTCTTATGGGGTCACCCCCCCCCCTGTGGAGTTCCTCTCAAGAAGACTTGGGGTGAACCAATAATGTTCTTTTGTCTTCCCAGTCTGGAGGGTGAGGTGGGGTAGCTCAAAGGGTGGGCAGACACTGCTGGGCCCTAAGACTGTTAGTTAAGGCTGGGGGCGGAGGAGGTACGAGCATCTTCTTTTCTCGATTTAAAAACCCTTCTGGGAAGCTGGGGCTCTGAATTTCCACGTAGAGCTCCCTGATGAAGAGATGGGTCTATATGTTAAAGTTTTGCCCGACTGCAGCGTTTGTTCTCAGGAATTTATTATGGTATTCAGACTAAACTGCTGGAAAAATAAAAGGAGTGAAGTCTTGGCTAGGAGCTGAAGTGTCCCCAGCAGGATATGACGCCAGGAGTGTTGTAAAGACTGTCTGTCCTTAGAGAAGGTACCATTGTGCATAGCCTTTTATTTATAACTTGGTAAGTGCCAGCGAACTCGCCTCCTTTACACCCCCGAGTGCCAGCCCCGCGCTCTGGCCCGCGCTTTATTCGCTCAAGTCTATTCAGGGACTGTCACTCTGGGGCTGTGAGGTATTCAGGGCCTTAATCAATCAAAAGGATGAGAATCGGGCAGGTTTTTCCCTTTGAAATAAAGGAAACAATGACTTCTGGGCTTCAAGTTCCCCCTTTTCCTTTTACAATTTTTGAATTTTTCCTGCCCTGCAGTTCTCCACCCCTCTCTCCTTCTCTGTCCCCCTCCCCCACCTCCTTTGACAGTTTTGACATGTGCTGGTCCCCCCAACCCTCCTTGTCCACCCCCTAATTAAGGCAAACTCGGAAGGCAAGATTGGAGGGGAATAGTTTAACTGCTCAGCAGTCCACGAGTTGGCCCTTTAAACACCCACTCCCAGCAGGGAAAACAGACAAGCTTTCTCTTAGGCTTGATGTCAAAAGGCTTGCTTGACCCGGGGAGCATCAAATTCAGTCCTCTGGAGGCTCCAGAAAATATCTGGACAACCCTCCCGTCCACTCACCCTTGGGGAGGGCCATGAGCATTCAGAGTATAAAGCAGAGAAGCAGCTTGGAGTGGAGCCCTGTTTAACCTGGTTTTGCATAAAACAATTCAATGTCAGGAGGAAAACTTTCTCATTTCCTTTTTGAGGACTGGGAGCCACCAAAGTCTGTGCCCTTTATTTCTTAAACTCCTTCTCATGGATAGCATCTGAGGACTAGATTTTTTTTTTCCTCATGTTTTCTTCTTCCAAAGGTTGAGAGGAGCCACAAGAGCAATTTCTGGGATCAGCGGTATTTGTTGGGGAAGTGGGGTACCTGAAATGTATTTAAAGAGGGCAAATACAGGGCTCAGTACAGCAACCCAAATACCCAAGGTGAGCAGTTTTTAAACCTCTGGGGCTGAGACTCATTTGTTTTTGAACCCAAGCTTGGTCTCCAAGCCCTCAGGATGTTGACCCTGCACTCTCCTACAGAGTGTTCTCCGTGTGTGAAACTGATGAATCCTTACCTGAACTACCCTGGCTTTCCAACTCCCCTGGACACTTGAACAGGAGGTGCTGCTATGTAAATGGGCTTTCAAGGTCCCAGGAATCTCAGTCCAGTAGTGCATTCAAAAACTAGCAGTCACTTGCTATCAAAACGTACAAATGGAGGCCCCAAGGATGTATGAGGGTTTCAGGCCTGAAGCTCCTGAGTGGAGGTTTGAATCTTTTCTTCTTCTTTCCAGATTTTCCTCAGCCTGGCCCTCTGAAGTTAATAAGCAGCCAAAGGATCACCTTGTTCCTTCTCTACCCTGAGGACCTGGGAGATGGGGTCTGGGGAGTACCCTTAAGCTGGGGACAACTGCACCACTTCCAAAGACCTCAGAGGCCAAATTTTCCAGGGCAAGTGGTGTAGAACTCCCTCCCAAGAAGTCCAGGGCAGCAATGTTGGCTAGGTCACCTCTGCTGCTGGGTCCAGCTGCCAGACCAAATTAAGCCCATACCCCAGGACACTACAACCTCTTCCCAACAGGTTTGTGGGAGGGCCTGGTGATTCCTGGTTCCCTAGAAGTTTCAAAGGTTGAACTGAGTTCCATACTTCAGCCACTCTCTCTACCTCAGAGGCCTGGGCCTCCCCTTCTTTCCAAAGTTTTTCAGGAAGTCAAATCCACCTGGCCTCACCTCTCTGCAGCTGAAAAGGAACATCCACTCAGGCCACTACCCCTATCTGGTTCCATTGGGCCACAAAATTCTGGTGCCCATTCTGGCACACGCAATAATTGGCAAAAGAGTGACCCAGGGGTAGGGCTTGGAAGGTAAAAGCCAGTGTTCTGAAGCTCTGAACTGGGGTTAGGGAAGCAGCGTCATTTCTGCAGGCAGAAAAATTACCTACAATGAATCCCGGGAAAACCTGAGACAGCTTTGTGACTGATTGTGCCATTCTCTCTCCTATATGTGCAAAATGAAACTGGAGCCTGCAGAACAATAATAGAATAATTCAACAACAAGGAAAATCACTTGCTGTCGCCTCCTGCGCCCCTTTGCAAAGGAACTCTTCCGAGGAATGCCCAGTGCAATTGGCAGCAGCCTGGCTGTGCAGGCCTCATGGAGCATACATACCATCCTCTTCAAGGTGCTATCTCCTGCGGGTTTGGATGCATCGATCTGCATTCATATGGCGCTTTGACCCTTGGATCTGGGCTGCTCAACACCATTCTGTGAGCAGCCTCTGCATTTGGGAATTCCAGTATAGAAGTTTCATGACCCACAGGCTTCTCAAGTCCTCTGAAGGATGACCTCATTTCCAGACAAACAAAGGTCTTAAGAGGAAATTATGAACTAGAAAAATAATGTCCGTGCGTCGGGGCGTGTGGGGGGGGGGCGTTAGCGGCAGGCTTTTTTTACAAGGTTGGAGACCGGAGGCCGAGCTCTGGGAGTCTGGCTCGGTGGGCTGGGGAAGCGCCTGGCCTTACGCTCCGCCCCAGGCGTGACTCTCAGGATGCAGTTGGCAAAGGCAGTGAAACCCTCTGTTCCACAGAAGGACTGTCTCGTGCTCACGGGAAGAAATTAAAACTCCAGGTTCCTCATCACGAACTTCCAGGCCAGATGCTCTGGTACCGATGGGGAAATGGTGCGTTTTAAACCCGTTGCCGCCGCAGCCACAGAGACCGTCATTAGGACCCCCGCAGTTATTTGTCAAAAGCATTGGCGCCGCTGTTCTCCCCACCAGAAAATTCGTCGGGAGGAGTTGGGATTTAGAAACTGGATGGAGATCTGGACGCCTCATTGAAACGTGGTGTGGGCCGGCTGCAGTGGGTTTGCCCCGGCAGTGCCCCTGCAGTGGAGGCAGCCGCAGGGAACTCGTGAGCAGATTCTCAATAAGGAACATATGGTTTGTGAGAAGGAAGGAAAGAGGAAGGAAAAGAGGAAAGGAAAGGGGAGTGTGTGCGTTAAAAATTACATTGAAAGGCAGTGAAGGAGGCAGAGAATGAGTCTCACAGCAACTGGTTTCCTAAGAAGTTCACTTAGGTCTGTAAACGTTTTTATGCCAACAAGAAAGACAGAGCCCCTTTCTCCAGGGGAAACGCATCTTGAAATAAATAAGTCAATAAGTTTAAAAATAAATAAAATAGTCTTCTCTGCACACCTTGCCAAGTGTATGCTTGGGAGGAGATTTTGATGCTCAGGGAGGAAGTTCGGTAATTACTCTGGTGCATATTGGGGGGGAGCTGTGTGAGTGTGAGTGCGGGCACACAAGCTAAGGGACCTGGTGCATTTGGGCGGGCAGTTAAGGTTCAAGAGGCCTTTCTTAGACCCGGAACTGGCTGATACTGGAGGCATCCTGGGTCTTTGGTAAGGGAAAAGCCTAACCTATGTAGAGGCCTGGAGGGTCTGAGGTGGCGGCGGAAGCAGAGCTGGCAGACGCGAATAGGGGAAGCAGGAGGGTCTACCTGGGTTTCTGAGAGCTTGGCTGGAGCAAACAGGTGGGCAAATGACCCCTCCAGAAGCTCCTGCCCTAGATCGCATGGACTCAAAGAGTCGGAACTGATGCCTCGCTCCAGGGTCTGGCGGAGTGGTGGAGGGGAGAGAAGTGGTAGGGCGGAGGTGGGGGTTAACAAGCATTTCGCTTGAATCAGGTCGGACTTTCCCATTCTCCACGTTCCCAGGGCCTGATCCATCAGTGAGCTGCCACCGCTTCCATCCTTTCAGAGGAAGGGATGGCGGGTGGCGCTAAGGAACTAGAAAAGAGAAACCTGGAAGACGAGTGTTCAAACCCATGGTCTCCCCGCTGAGCCTGGACTCCAGCCACATTGGGTCACCGGAGCCCAAGGCTTCCGGCTGCGAGTATGCTCAGCACCCGCGGACCTTTGCTTTTAAACGCTCGTCTGGAGCTGGAGACGGCGCAGCCAACTGAGCGAACTAAACGCAACAGGTGGAGGAGAAACGCCCAGGGGCCAAGCTGGGCGCGATCTGGTCAGAGACCCCGCGGAGCCCGGGCAGGGACGCCAGCAAGATACTAGAATACGCTGGGTACACCTGCTTCTCGGAGACCCCAGCTCCCGCCAGGGTGTCCTTGGAGAGCGTAGCGCGCGTAAATAAATCGCCAGAAGGGCTCGCTCACTCAGGGACACATTCTCTCTAGATCAAGGGATGGAGGGGGAGAGAAAAGGGAGAAAAGGGGAGCACTAGGAAGGGAGAAGAAGGAAGGGGGGGGGAACTCTCGTTGTCGTGACCGAACCGGGATTCCTCAGCTTTTGACTCTCTATAAATGACTTGCACTGTTCCCTTCATTGAAAACTTTTTCTCCGTCTCCCACCACCCAAGAAATAACATGCACTTCTTGCTTTAATTAAAAGTTAATCTTTCTGCTCTCAAAATTTTAAACCAGTCGTAGGTTTTGGGTGCACCGGAGAATAATATTTATTCAGAAGATTGGAAGTGGAAGAACCGTGAGGGGAAACTCTGCAAAAATGAAAACTGACCCTCTTGGACAAGGAAAGCGATCGAAAGGACTCAGAGAGACACAGTGGAGTACAAGAGCACAGATCAAGAGTGCAGATCTCGGACTAACTCACGGCCCTCCTAGAGCCGTCTCGCAGAAAGCTCTCCCCGGTCCCCCGCACACAGGTCACCATCGCGATTTTGTTCTTCGTCCTCAAAAACCTCCATGAGGGTTATCCCAGCCCCTGCATGTTCAGCACCCAACCGGGGCCAAAAGTTAAGACAAGTAGTCCCAAGAGGAAAGAGCTTCAGAAAGCCTTTCTTCTTCTTTTCTTTTCGAAACGAAATCTAATACTATCTGGCTGCAAAAATATATATCACCAGTCCTGAGTCTGAAAGATTAACATTTGGAAATGTAAGAAACTTAATCTGCATGGCTAATTGATTCTCAGCATATCAGTTTAAAGGATAAAGATCGATATCTTCATGATGGATACTGTATTAATAGGGACATAAATAAAGGCCGAAGAGTCGTTACAGAAACCTTTGAAGCTACTTCCTGGCTCTCTGGTCCTCCTGGGGGCCACTCGGTTACCCCCACCTCCTCTCCCCCACCATCCTGTTGGAAGCACTTGCTTCTCTCTCTCCCCCAGTTCGAGTGGGGAAATCTACAGTTGTTAAAGTGAGTATACTTTATTGCTGCCCCGCTCAAGGGAGAGGCTGCACTTTTCTGCTGGGTTGACACGGGTGGGACAGTCAGGAAGGAGCAAGTGCTATTTTGTGATTATTTGCAGAGAGGTGTTGGGAACCAAACCCAGGGCCTCATTCATGCTAAGCAAGCACTCTACCACTGAGCTATTCCCCCAGCCATACAGGGTGGAATTTCCACAAAATTATACACACTCAGACATTGAGATACATAGATATATTAGCTAGCAGGGAATAGGTTCTCAACCCCCCATGTATGCCCTTGGCCTTAAGGACACGGAGCTAACGTTTCTTTCCATCTCGGTGCCATCTCGATGCCATCTCGATGCCAGTTCCCAGAGAGCACCCAGAAGGCCTCCTGCAGCCTAGGAGTAGGTGATCCGGGCTCCTGAAAATGCGTTCCGGAAGGGGACGGAAGGCGCAGCAGGGACCTTGCGGGGCGGCCAAGCCAAGCTGCGCTTTTTAAGAAACTGGAGGCCTAACTTAAGCAGGAGAGAATGGAGGAGATTGGGGGCGGGGTGAACCTAAGGCGTGCAGCCTCATAGACTACGACCCTGCAAGGAAGGGGTACACTTGATTCGAACAAGAACGCTTCAGGCTGGTGGTTGCCAATCATTCTTGAGTCCCAGTAGCTGCCTCCAGCGAGGAGGCAGCGCTAGGGAATTTTCCAAATGCAAATAAATCACCCTTCGTGCCTGCTTCTCCATTAATTAAGAGGGACATTTGGACAAAACGAGTGTAATCTTTATTAATTACGCAGCCCTCAGCGTGCCTCTCACATCAATCACTCCCAAAGCGAAAGTACCGGGGGCGCCTAATCCTTTCCCAGGAACCGAGATGCCAGCGTTTCCACCATTACGTTCACCTTTCTGGGTTCTTCTCGCAGTGGCGGCCAGAAGACACCGGGCTCGCGAGACCCACCCGGCGGGGAGACATTTCCAGGAAACCTTAGCCCGCAACAAGCTGGCCCGACGGCTCCCACAGCCAGGAACTGGCTCCCCCAAATCTTCCCGGCGTGAACGCCCCTTATTTGAGTACGCTTTCGGGTAAATACACCCGAAAGGCGCGCACAGACTCAAGCGGACACCTCACCCTTCCTCCGCCCTTCCCCGCTTCTGGGCGGGGTTTGGCGCTTACAGTTTTTCAGTGCTCTTCTAACTTTGGAAGCTCCAAAGCGGAGCCGAGCCGGACAGAAAAAAAAAAAAAAAAAGATTCTTCGAAATCCAGATTTAGTCTGCACAAGGATCCTGGGAGACTGTTTATCTCCAAGGGCGAGGTGGTAGGAGGAGGCAGAAAACCCTGTGCAATTGCAGTCAGGAAACTTAGAAAAACTGCCCTGAGAAGTCGAGTAGGGAAGACCTTAGGAGCTGTTCAGACTCCTAACCCCTCTGACCTCCAAGGGTGCAAGAGGAAAAGGCACTGCACAGGTGCGTGTGTTGGAGATGCTAGGCGGGGCCAGGTGGAGATGGTCTCCAATGTTTGGCAGAAGGACCATAGAAAACTCCAGGAGGGAGAAAGCTGGCTGGAGATTAGGAGAGGTCCTAAATCAGGGTTTCTTGGGGACAGCCCGATGTAACTTATTCGCGGAAAGCAGGGACCCTCCCTGGAGTGGTCCAGTGGGACCACTCCTGACAGGGGCCATCTCTTGGCCTGAAATTTAGCCCCCACACTTTCAACTCCGTTCTAGCAGGTCCTGCCTTCCCCATACAGTGCTCCTGAACCATTGGTCTGAGATTCCCAGATCCTTAAAAAAAAAAAAAATCTGGATTTAAAGGGATGAGGCAATTAAGGACCCGAGCCCGCAATGGCATCCGAAGCTACAGCAGATGAGGTGGGACTGATCAAACCCTCTTGGACTGTGAACTAAGATCGAAGATCGCTAAGTCCGTTCCTAGTGGACTATGCTGGCTTTTCAAGCCAATTATAAACGCTGGATCAAGTCCGGCTTCGGAAGTCCGTCCTTCAACGGATCTTGGCCCAGAAGGACTGGCCTGACCGCCCTGGCATCATTGGATCTTGGGCCAGGGCCTTTCGGAGCTACCCCATGGAGGCCTCATACTCTGAGCCTCTCTTGAATGCGCTGCTCCGGGGCTTCCGGCCAGAGTGCACAGCCTTGGAGGGATCCGCTGGCCTAAGGAGAAACTCTTGCTGTAGCTTTGATCCACACTGGCGAAGCCGAGTGGTGCAGCGGCAGTGGCAGGCAAGGACACCACCCTCCTAGTTTTAGCAGCGCCTGAAGCCCCGCCCTCTTTTCCACTCCCTCCCTGTGCTGGAGTAGGGCACAACCCATCGCAGGTATTCTCCCGTCTGTCATGCATTCCTTTACCTCCTGAGAAAGTTCTCATTAAGGGCTCGGGGTCATTTGCTCACAGGTAACCTTCTGGACCTGAGGCAATGGCGATACTAGCGAATCACCTGGTTGTTGAACTCTCTCCATCCTTCCCCGACTAATGGTCAGCAAAGCCTGACTTCAGGCTTTCTTCCCAGAGTTATCCCAGTGCGGATACACATGGCCTTCCATTCATTCCACAAATACTTATTGTTTGTGTTTCCACTACCTTCTGTATGCTCATTCAAGGGCTGAAGTTACATCCGTGAGCAAAATAGACCTTCTTCCCTGGCACAGCTGACATATACATATGGTTCCAGAAGAATCATACACACATACACAATCTTACATATACACACATGCATGCTTAACTCAAACACAAAACATACAACCTGCAGGGAAATAGGTTGTAAGCCTACGACTGAATCAAACAGAAGCAAGAAGGAGTGCTGAATGGTTGAGCGTGGAAGTCTGAAGTAGGAATTGGGAGCATTGCTATTTTAGCAATGGAGGTCTGGGCAGGGTCTGCAGACATAGCTTCTTGCAGAGAAAGGAGTTTAGAAAGGGACTTGGTGAAAAGAAATGGCAAGGGGAAGGGAACAGAAGAAACGAAGTGTTTGCATAATACTTTAGGGAAGGGAACACCTACTGTGTAGATAGTAGCCTGAGGTCCTGGCAAATATGGGTAGGGCCTGGGTAGCCAAACAAGCAGTAAGGGTCCCCATGGAGAGGGAAACCCCAGATCCTGGGACTTTCAGGAGCAGAGTGGGAAAGGAAAATCAGAGAAAAAAACAGAAAAGTATCCTCAGAATGGATGGAAAAAAAGAAGTACTCTAAACTGAAATAGGGGAGGGAGGATGTGAGGGTGAGGTGTGAGGCAGAGAGGGAGAGAGTGGAGAGAAGCCATTGTAAGATGAAATAAATCCTGAGGGATGTTCCTCACAGAATCAAGGTGAGTTTGTACTTCTGAAAGACTATTTTTGCTTGGCACTGGGAAAAGTTATCTCAATCCCCATTTCCTTCCTCTAGAATATATGAGTATGAGGGAGACAGTTTGGATATCTGGGTGTGGCAGGCTACAGGAGGCTGAGGTAAAGGGAAAGATTCTAGGAAAGCAAATATAATAGTTATGATCCTACTATGTGCTGGGCACCCTTACTTTATTGACTTGTGAATAATTTGATTTACTTCGTTCTCATGATTTTAAAATTAGCTTACTTTTAAAATTAAGTGAAATAAAGGTCGGAATTCACCAGCTCAAATAGTGCAGAAGTACAGAGTCATGAAAGAAAAGGTATATGTGAATAACTCCTTCAAAGCAGAGGTTATGGAAGTGCCAGGGTGGAGCTTAGGAAGATGTCACTACCTTCCTCCCAATATCACTGTTAAGACATCTAACCTGCCATCTGCTCCTATCTTTATTGCAGGAATCTGACTGCACACTCCATGAGACTTCTCCAGTGACACACAGCTCAAAGAGCTTTAGCCATGGTCCAGCTGCATGTGTTCCCCACAACAATAAGAGGAATAATTGGTATGTGGTGACAACAATACTTAAGAATCAACGGTGAATTGTAATAGCAACAGATATATTTGAGAGCTTAGTTCCTACTGGCATTGTGCTAAGTTGTAAAGATTCAGCTACTGCTCAAAACAACTAGTTAAAAATGAAGACAAGGCCATTCAGGTGGCACATGCTTGTAATCCCAATGACTTGGGAGGCTGAGGCAGGAGGATCTCAAGTTCTAGGCCAGTCTCAGCAATTTAGTGAGACCCTCAGTAACTTAGCAAGACCCTGTCTCAAAATAAAAAGGGGCTCTGGATTAGCTCAGTGGTAAAGTGCCCCTAGGGCAAGAAGGAGGTGAAGGAGGAGGAGGAGGAGGAAGAGGGAGAAGACACAAAGGTGTTAATGAACTTGCCCAAAGTTACACAGATAGGAAAACTGGTATTAAGATTTGAATAATGTTGTTTTGCCAATCTTGCTAATCAGAAAGCCCTAATTTTCTACCACTTTGATCAGATCTAGAAGAAATGATATGTAGAAGCTACCTAAAAGCTTCATCTTTCACTGGGAAGGTGGGGCATGCCTGTAATCCCAGTGACTCATAAGCCTGAGGCAGAAGGATCAAAAGTTTGATGCGAGCCTCAATGATTTAGTGAGCAACTTAACCCCTATCTTAACAACAACAACAATAATAATTATTATTATTATTATTTAAAAGATTGAGGATATAGCTCCGTGGTAAAATGTCCCTGAGTTCACTCCTGGGGTGGGGATGAGGGACTTTCACCTTTCATTATTTACTTTGTTCCGGTTGAAAATAAATTTCAACCAAAGTTACCTTTAATGCCCCGGAGAAGTGTCGACTTATTCTCTGAAAATAATTTGGTTCCCTTTATCATCCAGTGATAAAGTATCTAAAGTTTTTGTTTATTGTACAACAATCTTTTTTTTTTTTTTTTTTTTGTCCCGGGGAGAATTTATTGTTCTATTTTTCCACGCCCAGAAGAACCTCAGACAGTTTGGCACCTTCTGACCCTCCGGTTCAGGCCAGGCGCGCGGTAAGCAGAGACTGGAGGTTGGCTTTCTAGCGTTCGAGCCTTGTCTTCCTGCTACAGCCAGCTCCGTATTTGAAACTTGAATCTTCGGGGTTTCCTGAGGTCCTTGATGGCTCCAAGCCCCGCGACAAACCTTTCTTCTTCCCGTCTGCCACCTCTCAGTTTGGAACGGTGTCGTGGGTAAGGATTGCATGGCTCTGCAGACCCGGACCTGCCAGTCTTGGGGACCTGGGGGTGCGGATGCAGGAGCGGCCCTTTCAGGGGAATTGAGAGGAACTTACCCGCGGAAAGCCAGGCTCCTAGGGTGTTTTCAAGCCCCACAAACCTGTTCTTGCAGGTGTCCGGCTGATGAGCCCTCGGATCCTGAGAAGGTGCTTAGAGACCCTGTCGGAGAAACACTGGACTCCCCACGCGCCGCGGGGTCCCACCAGCCCCTGGAGGCTAAGGCACAGAAGTGACAACAAAGACAGAGCAGACAGGACACCCCAGCGGCTCCTCTGCAGTCTTTTTTCTTCTTAATCTATTTTGAGTATTTCTGTTATTTTCTCCCTCGGTGCTGGGAATCAAACCCGGGCCCTGCAGGTGCTAGGCAAGCACTTTACCACTGAGCTACACCTCAACCCCATCTTTTTGTGTGTGTGAAGGTGGGGGGTACCGGGGAATAAATAGGGGCACTTGACCACTGAACCACATCCGCGGCTCTATTTTGTATTTTATTAGAGACAGGGTCTCACCGAGTTGCTTAGCGCCTCGCTTTTGCTGAGGCTGGCTTTGAACTATGGTCCTCCAGTCTCAACCTCCGGAGCCGCTGGGATAACAGGCGTGTGCCACTGAGCCCGGCTCCCATTTCTGCTATTTTTAAGAATAAACCTGAATGTATACCTTTACTGTGGGCTTTGGGAATGGCCCGTGGGAATCCAGGGGTTGGGTACTCCTCTGGTCATAAATATCACACGCTGCAGACCTGAAACAGAGGAACCTCACCAAATCCAGAGGTGCGACTGAAGGCCAGCTCCGTGCCAAGACCAAATAAACTAGATAAACGAAGGGGAGACGCTGAGGGCTTGGGTTCACAAGATGCCAGAGACAGCCGTTCCTCCTTGATGGGCTTCTGTGCCTTTGGCTCCTCCCCAGGTCCTCACCTGCCCAGGGTAACTGGCCTGGGAAGTGGGGCGAAGGGCTGCGGTGGCAACAAACCGAAGGGGCGCCGGCCCAGCCCAGTGGGGATCAGCCTTTCTTCCCCTACGCGGTCTCGGGTTCTGTCTAGCCCAGAAGGCCCCCGGGTTGAGAGCGACCGCTTCAGCCCCAGAATTCCACCCTCTGGACCCCAGAGAGCCCTAGGGTCCCAGGTGCGGTGGCTGCCCTCGACCGTCGTCGCAGTGCAGGCAAGAGCGCAATTGCTGCCCCTTGTGCCCCATCTGTCCCCTGAGAGTCGTTCGGCTCAGCTAGGTGCCCCTGCTAGCGTCCCGCGCAAAGGCACAGAAATCGAGGTAATCCCCTGCTTCATACCGACCCAGGGCGGTTCTGTTTCAGCACAAATCTATTTACACCTGATTCAAGAGCATGGAATTAATTTGCACGCCAAACGGCTACTCGGAGGGATCTTTTAAAAGGAATTTAACAGCCCTGTGCGTATTTTAAGACACTGAATCTGCGCTCCGGGAACTGGAAGTGCTCCCGCAGACCCACCTGTTCCTAAGCAGCAGAACGGAGATGCCCCCTTTGGCTTGTCACTGGCGATCACGCCATAGCTGTCACTGGTGATGTTTTGTTCATTTGTTTTCACAAAATCTATCCCCAAGTTTCCACCTTTTCACTATATTTATTTATTGCTTATTTACTTTCTTTTTCTTTTCTTTTATCTTTTTTCTTTCTCTTTTGTTTTGTTTTGTTTTTGTGACGAGGGTTTGCTCTGTCGCCCAGGCTGGTCCCCAACTCTAGGGCTCAAGTGATCATCCTCGGCCTCCCAAGTGCTGCGACTTGTGCTCCTGGTTTGTCCCAGCATTTAGATGACTCTCACCGGTTTTGGAAGAAACTCAGCTGTTTTGCCGGGGCTCACAGAAAAGCCTAAAGTGAGAGTGCCCAGCACATAGTAGGATCATAAGGCTACTGATGGAATATGGCACGAGCCATCACTGAGCCCACGTTAGAAAAACCACAGCACACGGAATGGGAATGCAAACATACACCTGACTTGCCTGGGACTGCAAAGGCGACAGAACTGTGCGTGTGTGCGTGTGTGTGTGTGTGTGTGTGTGTGTGTGTGTGTAAGAGAGAGAGATTAAAGCAACGATTAAATAGCCCTCCTTCGGTTATCCAAATTATGGCCACTTCCGAAATCCGAGTAAGGCCCCATGCTCTCCAAATGAATTTCTAAGAAAACGCAACTTGGCGGCATTTAGTTCATTAAAGTGAGATTAGGGAAACGGTTGCGATTCAATAAAAAGGTTGTGAAATATAATGACTCTCAAATTTAGCTGCTCGGAAGAATCACCTGCGGCGCCTTTTAAAAAATATTGATGCACCTCCTCCCCTGCCTGGACCAAAGTAGTCTCTGTGGGCGGGACCGTGCTTTCTTATCGTTGATTATTAATTATTATTATTATTATTATTATTATTATTATTATTATTATTATTATTATTTTACAGCCCTTCAGATAACTCTAATCTGTGACCTGGTTTGAGAACCTTTGCTAAAACTCACATCAGGAAATAAATTGGCTGTATGTGAATTTAATAAAATAAATAAATAATGGGCTTCTGGAGACAAATCATATGTCTTGCAGAGTTGCACCCCCACCACAACGAATTTTCCCCAGGCAAAAACTATCTAATTCTCACTGGGAGTTAATCCTTCCCCCAAACTATGGGTCAAATGGAACTCTACCTTTCAAATTTGACTGCAAAACATTTCTAAATGCATACACAACAGAAACATAAATCTGTTATTTACATATAATGAGAAATACTCATTGTTGCTGCTGGAAGAGATAGCTGAGAAGACAATAAATCCATGGTTCCCAAAATTGTAACTGTTGAAATAAAAGTGTTTTAATTTTTGCAGTGATTAAACGCTTTCTTTTATGTTTATGTTGTGGTGTGTTTTGTAATATTAGGAACGAAGGAGACTTTTTTACCCTCTTTCTTCTCACTTCAACACCCCCCATTCAACCCCATGGAGAAGGGCACTGCTAAACCAGAGATAATCCAATTTTACATGCAAAGACAACTGTTTTTCTGAAGGAAGTATGCACATTCTTCCCCAGCTCCTAGGAATATGCTTGGAGATGGAACTTTGAACACTTCCCCAAACATATTTTATAATGAGAAATAATCTTGAATTTATCAAAGAAACAAATTTGCTTCTCTTTGGCATACTTTAGGTCTGCATAAGTGAACACTTCTTCAGAATCAACACTGATGGAAGAAAACAAAGGCAAATAAATATATATATATATATATATACACACACACACACACACATACATACACACACACACATATACACACACATATGGTCAAAAGAGATCTAATATAAAATATCCCTCTTCTGTTTTTGTTTGTTTGTTTTTGTTTTTTGATGGTACTTGGGGTTGAACCCAAGGACATTCTACAAAGAAGCTACATTTCCTGGCCCTTCTCACTTTTTATTTATTTTTTTCTTTTTTGAGACAGGTTCTCACTAAATTACCTAGGCTGGGCTTAAACTTGTGATCCTCCCTTCTCTTGTGCCTCCTGAGTAGCTGGGATTACAGGCACCTGTCAACACACCTGGTGAATAAAATCTCTCTTATAATAAATTCATCCACATGACTTCAATCTGAGATCTTGTTGCAGTCATTTCTAACACTGATCTTAGAAATAATTCCTTTAGCAGGTCTCAGTGGCACACGCCTGTAATCCCAGCAGCTGCGGAGGCTGAGGCAGGAGGATCACAAGTTCAAATCCAGTCTCAGCAAAGGTGAGGTGCTAAGCAACTCATTAAGAACCTGCCTTCAAATAAAATACAAAATAGGGCTGGGGTGTGGCTCAGTGGCAGAGTGCCCTTGAGTTCAATCCCAGATATCTCCCCCCCACACACAAAAATAGTTACTTTAGTAAATATTAGCTATTCCTCTAACACACTCACAATTTAACATACAATAAAAATATGAGTTCAAATGAACAAATACAAATGTATACTTAGCAAGGATGCAGTTCATTTTCCATGGCATAAATTTAATCATTTTTTGTATAAAAGAAGAAACATAGGGCTAGAGTTGTAGCTCAGTGGTAGAGCACTTGCTTAGCATATGTGGGGCAGTGGGTTCAATTCTCAGCACCCATATAAATAAATGAATAAAATAAAGGTTCATCAGCATCTAAAAAATAAAGGTAAAATTTAGATATGAGCTAATGGGAATTAAATTATTATAGAGAGTACCAGTTGGATCACAGAAGAATAGGAACATTCATTTTAGATCAATAAAATTAACACACATATGAAGAATCTTTAATATGACAAAGGTTGAAGACTTAATAAAACAGGGAGCCATAAATGATAATAAATTTAATAGAACTTTCTCTCAATGTTATGGAAAATTCAACAGCAATGTATGTTTTTCCCAACTATGTAAAGGCTGCTCACTTTGGAGGGACAGTACATAAATGTACCCTAAATGTCACAATGCAGAAATGATTGGAAACAGAAGCCAAATGTCTCTTAGTCTCTCTAGTGGTTCCTGTCGTCCTTGAATGCAATGCAATAAGAGTTCTTCTACTTTTTGCAGTGCTGATTCTTTTCAAAATTCAAAGTGCTTTACATAAGTATAAATTTTCAACTTTCCAAAATCATTATGAAATAGGGAAAGCAATTTTTGACCTAAGACCTTCAGGGACTCATTAGTTACTGAGTGGCAGAGTGAGTCTGGGGAGCCCAACATTCATTCCAGAGTTTTCCTTCAGCAGACTATAATAGCCCTCTTATTATGTGCTGAGAACTCATTAAGGCTTAATGGATAGAGTAGAGGAACAAAGAGACAAGTTTCCTGTTCTGTTTCAGGAGGCTGAAAAAAAAAAGCAACAAATAAATAACATCATTGTAGAGAGTTACAAGGGTTAGGAAGGAAGTAAAACGGGAACCAATAATCCCAGGGAATAGAGTGGTCAGGGCAGACTCCTCTGAGGTGATATTGCATCCTTGGAGACCAGAATGAAAAGGAGATGCATACAGGGTGTTAGTTTCCAAAGCATTTTTAGCCATCTCCTCTCTTAAGGGTACAAATCCTCAACCAACCTCTTAAGGTAGAGAAGGTTGATAATTTTTCTCATCCTCATTTATAGACGAAGAACTTGAGGTTCAAACAGGTTGATTGACCTCTCAAGGTCTTTCCAAGTAAGGGGAGATCCAATATCGGACACATCTCCTGACTGCAGACACTTTTTTTTTTGACCCCCCCAAGCCTAAAGTGCTTTTTGAAGGTAGAATCACATTGTATTCAGAGGCCAAGTTTTTAATCCATTGTCTGCATGATGAATTTCTTTCACTTGAAATTTAGATTCTATGGAAGCATCAGGATAACTCTAACCTGCTGCCCCAGAATGCAGGCACAACCAGAACCATAAGGACCTGGGGACCTGAGTCCTGAGCAGATGTGCAGGCACCCCATTATCACCAGGAGCCATCCAGACAACTCACTCATTATTTCAATAATTTCCAAAATCCAAGATGCTGGTGTGCCCACATTGCCACATGAAGTAAGAATGAGTAAATCGAACCTGCCAAATAGGAAGTGAGGAGGAACACCTGAATGCTAGAGAACAACTGAAAACCAGGCAAATATTTTCATCAACCATCTTGTCACTCAATTTTTGGTAACAAAGTCAGACATTAGCAATATAGTAAAGTTAGCCAAGGAAAAAAATATCTTTAAGTACTGAGCTACTAAATGTATTGATTTGATTTCAAAGTATTCTAATTCAAATTTCTCATTACAAGAAATCCACATGGGCAGCCCACGAAAGAAGCAAAATGTGGCTTTTATTGTGACCAAGGCAATTCAAAGATGTAGTTCTTATTTACAAGGAATAATTTAAGTTGCATCATTGATGTACTTCTGTAGGACATAAATAAACTCTAGAAGAAGCAAGCTGGTCCCCAAGTAACTTTAGACAGACTTCTGGGTTGCTAGCTTAAGAGAGTGAAATAACAAACATATGTTTATGGATGCATGGTTACATCAACAAAGCCACGTTCTGTTACTACTATGCAGATGTATGTATATATATATATATATATATATACATATATAATATGCACTACATAACATTCATATCCAAGATATGTGCATACATGATGTATTTTGTGTAGATGCATTCCTGCATTTGTGCAACTAAAGTGACTGAAAACAAAATCTTAATGGAAGAAAACAAAGGATGAATAAAAGGTAAAAAAAAAATGTGGGTATAAATTAAAACTAATCTCTGAAATTTGACCCTTAGTATTTGGAATCTGAAAACATTTCAACCGAAAACAAGTACAAAGGATGACAACAGAATTTAGTTTTAGTAAATGTTATAATTGTAGGCGGGCAGGGCACTTCTCCCTTCTGAATCCTACAATGGACCTTTTTTTTGGGGGGTGGGGGGTACTGGGGATTGAACTCAGGAGCACTGAATCACATCCCCAGCCCTATTTTGTATTTATTTAGAGACAGGGTCTCATGGAATTGCTTAGTGCCTAATTTTTGCTGAGGCTGGCTTGATCCTCCTGCTTCAGCCTCCCAAGCTGCTAGGATCACAGTCATGTGCCACCCCTACAACAGATTTTACTGGGCCTTCAAGGACTCTTATTAAGCCCCAGAGATAGTTCTGCAAAATGATCATCTTAGTATTTCTCTCTTAGCCCCATTTAAAAAGTGAAAGTGGGATTTAGATAGGGACAAGAATTTAAGAAAAAGGCCACATCAAAAATTGAAGCAATTTCACCATGAAATAAGTGTCACAAATACTATAAATACTTCTTGTTTTTATTAAGACAATGTAGACATATAACACACCATATTGTAGTTCCTAAAATGCAGCCAGACCACTTATTGATGGCCAATAAATTACTTCACTCATATGATAGATACAAATGATCCATTCAAGTACAGTTAATAGCATAGTATCAAGATATCATGCAAGCAGCTTGCATAAATACACGAGTGATAACAGCACTCTCAGTCTCTTCTGTGACTTTTAAACATGAAAACTTTCTTACTCCAAATTCCAAAATGTGGAACAGGGAGTGTTTTCATATAAAATACATTTGAAATCTTTTAAACCCTTAAAAAGGGATCTAACCCACCTGCAACATACACTCATAATTCATCTTCTTAGTTACAAAATCAAATATGTATTCTTTGTCATCTCATGTGGTCAGGTGTGAATATTTCACTGATTCCAACAACAGCAAACAGCTAAATTCAAAATAATATCTTTTCTGATAAATGTATAATGTATGTATGTATGTTTGTATGTACTTATATATATGTATGTCTTGGTAGTCAAAGAAAGGCTATCAGTTAACTTCATCTTTGGGCACTATTTCATATTTTACCAGACAGTTGGAAGTCACTTAATGTTTCACAGTATAAAAACTTGAATCAATTACCAACAAGCTTTTATTTTCTGCTCTTAATTTCAAAATGTATTTGAATCAGAGGTATGAGAGAAATGTCATCACTTATAACAACTTTTCTGGAAATCTTAATGTACAAAAATTTCCAGATTTATCTATTCAAAAATAAATTATTTTTTAAATGAAATTAAGAAAAAAGACGGGAAAGGGGAAGCCTGTAGTTTATATTCTTCGTGAATAGCTTTCAATATCTTCCAGGTGGGGGCAACAGTCAGTCAGTTTTGAGAGAAGGGAGATCAGGCTTTTTAAACTCCCTGAGTCCAGTTACAGAAGATGAAATGACTTCCTGGCAGTAACACCGTAAGACAACCGCAAGCTTTCAGAAGATTGGACTTCTGGGCTCTGCTCCAGACCCCGGGAGGTGGGTAGCAGGATCATTGCCTTTTGCAAGCCGCAGTCCCATCTCGGTGGAGTCGGACGACTGCTCTGAACGCGCACGCGTGCTACGCACCTGCCCAATAACGCACAGATGCCCACAGCTGCTAAGTCCAGTAGCCACCACGTTCACGCCCTAGCTGTGTCCCCGGGGAGTGTAAGTCACTCTCAGCGCTCAGGATCTCTCCCTTTTCAGGACCGCCGGGAAACAAGAAAACCTTTCTCTCACTTTAACTTCTCTCATTCTTCCTTTGGGCAAATCAAGGCCATTCACAACCGCTATGGACCAGTACGTGCGCTCACCTGCACCCTTCAAGAAACTCTCAAGTTCCAGCCTCCAGAAAATCAGCTTTCGGGAGGGCTGACTGAGGACTCTCTTCTTTCCTCCTGATTGTAAATCCTCAGATTTTGGGAAGGGACAGCCGCGCACTCTGGAATGATGGGGTGGTGCACGAAAGGGAAAAAGAAACGCCCCACCAGCCGGTTCACCAGCATCCTCGCCTCTTGAGTTTTCCTCTCCTTTCCGCAAAGGAGGTGGGGCGTAGAAAGTCCGTGAGGCAGAAAACCTTGGTGGCCAGGCGGCTGAGGGTGGGGGACGGTGCGACTGGAGCGTCCTAGGGTCACCGGGAGAGGGAGAAGCTCGAGTGTACTGAGTCAAAGGCCCACTCCTCTTTGGCTGCGCGAGGCAGGCGGTGCAGGCATAGAGACCAGTGTGCTGCCCAGCTACGTGTCGCTCCTCCGTGCGCCGCCGGGTGCCGCAGCTGCCCGCGTCCTCGGGCCACCGCCGCCGCTTCCAGCCGAGCTGGCGGCCGCACCCTCGGGCCGATACTTGAGCCAGCAGATAACCCAGGTGACAACGACTGAGAAGAGCGCCAAGATGCTGGCCACCGACAGACAGATGGGCCCCACAGGCGAGGGTGAAGGCGACCCAGTCGCCGGGGCATCGCCAGGGGGCGCTCCGCTTCCAGGGGGTCCCCCGCCACCACCGCCACCGTAGTGGTTGACGAAGATGAGGCCAGTGAAGAGCAGCACCACCATGGAGAGAAAAGAAAAAACCACGCACACGCAGCCGGCGGTGAGCGCAGCGCGCTTGCAGTTCTGGCAGCTGTCGTAGGCGCCCGGGGCGCGCAGACCCGGGCGGGCTCGAGGTCCCGGGGCGGTGTCCTCCGCAGGTGGCGTTGGCTGCGGGGCCGGGGCAGGCGGCTGGGGTGCCGCAGGCTCTGCGCGGCGTGTTGGCAGCGGCGGGAGGCGGTCCTGGGGTAGCGGGTCTTGAGCCGCGCGCAGAGCTAGCGGGAAGGCCTCGGCGAGCTTGGTGTTATTGGGCAAGGCTTGCACGCGGCTGTCGGGCAGCGGCGTGCGGTGGCGGCACACCGGGCACGCGATGGCGCCGGGAGGATCGTGCCAGGGCGGGGGGCGCTGCGCGCGTTCAGGCGCAGCGCTGGAGGCGGCGGCGGCGGCGGCGGCGGCGCGGAGCTGTAGCTGGCTTAGGCACTCCTGGCAGAAGGTGTGCAGGCACGCCAGCAGCTTAGGCGCGCGCCGGTCCGCATCGAAGTAGTTGTAGCAGATTTTGCACTCGTAGTCTTCAAGAGGTGCAAGGCCTGGGGCCGTAGCGGTGGCGTTCCGGGGTCTCCTATCCCCGCGGTCCCGGCCTCCAGCCGCCGCGCCCCCTGCTCCGGCCCGGCTCCCGGGGCTGCTGCTGGGGCTCTGTTCGCTGCCGCCGCTGTCGTTTGCTGGCGCTGCCATGGCATGATCCGCCCCTCATTGGGGGCAAGGTGAGTCGCCTTCCTCCCCCTGCGTTGCCGCCTCGGCTCCAGGCGGGGAGGAGGCGCTTCTGCCTCCCCCCCTGACTGCTGTCGCCTGGCGGGGGAGGCACCGCTGGCTGGGCCGGGCGGGGGCGCAACGGCAACCGCCTCCCTCTCCAGTCCACCCCACCCCGCCCCGCTCCGCCCCCACGCGAGCGCCCGGGTCCCTCCCTGTCCCCCGGCGCCTCTCTGCGGTCCCCTCCGGCCCCCTCAAGGCATCTCTTCTGGCTTTGGATACCGGGTTTTGTTGGACTTGGAAATGGGAGTAGAGGGCGGCTGGGAGGCGGCGCGGGAAAGCATTTGGGGGTGTAGCTGTTTAAGGATGTTGCGTTTTTGTAGGTGCCAACCACCCCCCTCCCCCCAGGTTGATGGTGGGAAACCCGGACCTGTTTTTCCTTTTCCCTCTTCCTCAACACGCGCCTACTCCCACCCTTCTTTTTTATTCTGCTTATCCTCCTGTCTGGGGCTGGGTCCCTGGCGGAGCCTCCTCTCCCCCACCAGCAAGAGCTCACCGGTGATGTAATGCGGGGCCCGCGCAGGGAGGGGAAGCGACAGCCTCAGCAGCCTGGCAGCAGCGTTGCCTTCCCTTGGTGATCTCATTTCTCCGTCCAAGGGCGAAAGCCAATAATCACCAAGCCATTTACGTTTTGCGCTTTTATTAGCAGAAACCATGAAGCCCTGCAGAGCGCCTTCAGGGTGGAAAGGAGTGGTGGCATTTTCCTTTCGTTGTTAGGAGGAAATTTTGGAGGGGAACAGTACTTGCCCCCACCGCTTCCTGAGATTTGAGGAGACCCGAAAACAGAACAGGAGCAGGGTCTTGTTGTTTTCCTGACACTGACCACAGCAGACCCAGGGGCTATTTCGTTGGTGCCCAGGCCTCCGCAGAGGTAGAGTGGACAGAAAGTTGTCAAAGAAGTTTACAAAATGTCAAAAGTCCAGATTTAACCTAGCCACTGACGTCAGTCATCTTTTCCCACTGGTCCACTCCAACTTTTGTATATAAATGCAGAGAGCCCCAAACTTGAAGAATAACCTGGGACAACTCTTGATTTTATTAAAACTAATAGAAGCCCAGATGAGTAGGTGAGCAGGAAGTACAGCTTCTTTGGAGAGCACTAGGGAGGACACTGGGAGTGGTGGGCTTAGGGACAGTCTTGGGGGTGATGCCCAGATATTCCTAACTGGAAATTCTGTTTTCCTGTTTCCCCAGGTTGGGCCTCACTCTGTGAGGAGGAAAGGTCACCCAGCCACCTACCCACCCAAACAACAAGGAAGGGAAAGAAGATGGCTTTGTAAGGTTCAGGATTCCCAGGAGAAGGGGATGTTCCCACTTTCTGTCCAGATTCTCTGCAAAAGACAGCAAGATGCCCCAGGGAATGTTTCTGGAAAGGATCAGTGGATGGAAAGGAAGCCAAAGGTAAAGGAAGGACCGAAAGGAACCAGTAAACTACCAATGTACAGATAAGAGTTTCAGAGAGAGTCCTGAATACCTATAAAGCTCCCGTGATATTTAAAAATAACTTTTTTTATACTATGAAAAGGGACTATCATAGTTTTCTTAAGTTCAAGAGACCTTAGGTGAAGCTTGTTAAAAACCACTGACTTTCCAAGATTCAGATTTCATAATTATGATCTGGGGGTGCTTCTCATTTGGTGTCGTTTGGGTATTTCATTTTGCCATGGTGGATGTGATCAGAACCGGCAGGTTGATGGAGCATCAGGAGAAGGCCCTTCCTTGGCCTAGAAATATTGCGGTGACCCAGCACTAACTATATCGAATCACTTCCTGTGGTCCTCTTCCTCTGTTAGCTGTTTGATTGTGACGAGCCTGGAATAGTGTGTTCTATGCATGGTATTAAGCTGGGTCCTTTGCTGTGAGCCTTGGCTCTGTGCTGAGAAGAAACGTAATGCTGATATGACAAAATGTAAAAGCGAAACACCGAGAAGCCCAGAGATAGGGGGACAAGTGTTGATTTGTATTGTTCTTCCTGCCGGCCCAGGTCTTAGGACATGTGCAACCTCCAAGTCCTGTATGCTTAGATATAGCAAGCATTTGAGCAAAACATTTAACATTTTTCAGCTTCACTCAGTGACACATTCCACCATAGGCCAGGGTTTCTCCCCTTCTTCACTTTTGACATTGTGGGCACTGCTCTGTGAATGGTCAATATTTAGCATCATCTCTGGCCTCTACCTGCTTCTCAGTTTTAAGAGTCCAGAATATTCCCTGGGGACAAAATCATCATCCCCGGTGGAGGACCATGGAGCTTATACCAAAGTCAGGTATAAAATCAAAACCAGAAACATCTTCCAACTCCTATCTAGTGCCAGCAAACGGCATTACCAAAATAATTATTCCTACCCATGGGCACTTCTATAGTTCAGGGTAATGTACTGCACTCTCCTTAAAAGGGCCAGTAAAGGTTTTTTTGAATAATACATTTTGTTGATAGGGTCATGAACAATTGCCAGAATTTGGTTAGCAGTGCTAGAATTTACTCTTTGTGTTTGGATAGCTTTCAAGGGGCACCCAGCATCTCTAAATATTTTATTTTGAGGGACATCTGATCTACATCCACAGCCCTTTTTATTTTTATTTTTTTTTTATTTTGAACCAGAGTCTTGCTAAGTTTCTTAGGTCCTCACTTGGTAGCTGAGGCTGTCCTCCAAATTTCAATCCTCCTGCCTCAGCCTCCTGGGTCCCTGGGATTACAGGTGTGGGCCACCATAGCCTACCCCAATTATTTTATATCCTGGGGCTATTTGCTCAGTTTTTAGAACTGGAAGGTGTCATATGGGGGATTTCACTAGTGCAACAGGAAGGTATCACATTTCTGAAGAGGTGTTAATTTGTGTGATATAGGCCACAGACTTCTGTCCCAATGAACCCTAAAGTCCAGTGTTTATCATATAACCTACAGGAGTAAGTAATGAAACTTGGTTATTCATGTAGGAGCTAGAATTTCCCTGTGAAGAAAGATGTGTTGAAGGGATTTTTTGAGTCAGAAACAAGGAACTCAGTATTTGAATTAACTTTGCAAGAACCCTCCCTGCTCTTGCCTTGAACATACTACACATTATGTGCTGAATTGTTTAATTTTTGAGGAACTTAGTAAATGGGAGGCTGCCTTTTTGTAAACAAAATCTTTTGTTTACATTTCCTCTGTCAAACATCTGAAGAATGTTTGAGGTTGAGGAAAAGCTCTCTTGCACAGAAGATGGTGGGATCAAGCAGTCCTATAATGTATGGTTTGATAGTCCTGGGTCTAGATCCTAGGCTTGCTTCTCACTCTATGTGTAGTATTAGATGTGCTATTTGCTTTCTTTGTGCTCATTTTTCTAAATTTTAAAATAAGGATAAGAGTAGTAACTGCATAAGTCTATTGTAAAGGTTGAATATGTTGTGCACACAACACAAAGAATAGTCCCCAGCCCCTGTTAATGCTTATTATTGTATATGTCAGGGATTCCTACACCTGGTCTCAGTAACCCTCACAAATGCCTCGTGAGAGAGGCTCAGAGGATTTCTGTAACCAGTCCAAGGTGGTGCAGCTAATAGTGACAGTGGTTCTCAACCAACTCTTCTGCTATTCAAAGACAGGTAGCATCTCAATCAAAAAGACCAGGCAGAGGCTGACCTGAAGTCATCCATGCATTATAGATCTGACAGTTGTAATAAATAAAACTCTGCATAAAACATCAGGACAAAATGAAATCTTATTGGTAATATTGGAGGGATAGATGTATAGAGGCAGATAATGCCACTCAGAAGTAAGCAGTCAATCATTCAATCAAATAGCTGACATTTTAAAATAGAAACCAGGTCAATTCAATTGGACATTTACTTGAGGTCCTGTTTCAGAAGACATTGGTACTGGTGATGAAACCTGGCCTCCAGGAACCAAGAATTTAAGAGAAGTCGATAGAAGCCAAGAGGAATCCAAGAAGGTAGGACACTAAACGTGCTGTTATCCTAAAGAGGATCCAGAACACATAAAGGGCATTAGGAACAAACTTAGGGAACCTGAATAAGGCATGAATTTTAGTGAGTAATAATGGATCAACCTTGGTTCATTAGTTATGGAAAAGGTTGCATATCAATATCAGATGTGAATAACAGAAGAAACTGAATATGGCCTATGTGAGAACACCGAGACTCTTTGCAAGTTTTCTATAAATCTAAAACTTTTCTAAAGCAAAATGTTGGATTTTTCATTGTATATATGTGTGGGGTTTTGTTAGTCAGCTTTGCAGTATTGTAACAAAGTACCTGAGATAATCAACTTATAAAGGAGAAACGTTTATTTGGGCTTACCGTTTTGGAGGTTCCAGTCATTGTCAGTTGGCCTAGCTGCTTTAGGGGCCTATGTGGAGGCAGGGCATCATGGCTAAATGTTTGCCTAATGGCAGCCAGCAACCAAAAAAGTGGAGGAGGAAGGGCTGGAGTTCCAAGATCCCCTCCAAAGGGCACATCCCCAATGACTGAACTGCCTTCCACTAGCCCACCTTCCAAAGGTCCCATCACCTCCCTGTGGCACCATAGGCTGTGACCAACCACACTGTTAACAAGTAGAACTCTGGTGGACACTTATTCCAAACCACAGTAGGGTACCATGTGAGGTCTTCATAACAAGTTTATTTTTCAAAATGTGGCTGATTTATGGGGATTTGCAATAATAAGGCTACTAAATTTCTTGAGAAGTTTAGATAGAGTCTTATCTGCTCATTTGCATTTGTATCATCACTGCAAATAAAACCCAGGAAGCCGATTTGAAAACTCTTCCATGAGAACGTTGTATTGAGTATTCAGTGCACTAGGGCATCATACTTACTCATTGTAATAAGCAAATAATAGTAATTTTTAAAAAGTAGGGATATTGTGCAACTACCTTAAAGAGAATTTGGAAAAGAGAATTTTAAAATCTCCTCTATCCTGGCCCTTCAGCATAGCTATTATAATCTTTGGATTCATTCTCAGAGGCATATGTTTTTACATAGTTATAATAATAATACACATACCTGGCTTCACTCTAATTGGATTTATTCACTCAAATTACTGTCTATGGTGTCTACTACTTGCCAGACAGTGCTTTGGGGAAGATATAAAACAGTGAACAAAAGATCAGAATGCTTGCCCTCATGGAACTTACATTCTGATGCCTGTGTGAGATGAACAAATGAATGAATATGTAACATGATAGGAAGTCAAAAGTGGTCTGCAGAAAAATATCAGCAGGACGGGAGGAGGGGAGTTATGGTGTGTAGAGGAGGGGATTTGCTATTTATTCTTTGTCCAGCAAAGCCCATTTGAGTAAAGTGGCAGTTGAGCAAAGACCTTAAGGAAGTGAGGGGCAGAATCCTCACTGGCTGCCTATTGGAACAGTATCCCAAGGAACAGCATGCACAAAGGTCCTGAGGTGAGAGTCACTCTGTTATAGAGATGGCCAAGAGACCAATAGCAGGAGCAGAGTAAGCTAGGAGAGGGGACAGGATATAAAGCCACAGAGGATGATGGGTGAGGGAAGATCATGAAAGATTCTGAGCAGAAAGATACAGAATCTGATTTAGGTTTCAAGAGACCCATGGCAGCTGCTGTGTGATAGCTGAGAAGGGACAAGTTCAGAGGCAGATAACCTGGGCAGGTGGGTCTGTTGACAAATCAGAGAAGGAAGGTACTTTGAACCAAGTGAGACTGGGTGAGTCATTTGCAGGTGAAGCCCTCAGGATGCACTAATGTGGTGAATGGGAGAGGAAGAGCAACTTCTAGGGATGTTCCCGTGGCTTTTGACCTCAATCCCCAAAACTCCAGTGTGTGTGTGTGTGTGTGTGTGTGTGTGTGTGTGTGTGTATTTTACTCACTCATAATCACTAACAAAAATATAGTATGCATTTTCTAGAATCTTAGATTTTTTTTAGTTCTACATGGACACAATACCTTTATTTATTGATTGATTTTTATGTGGTGCTGAGGATCAAACCCAGTGCCTCCTACATTCTTGGCAAGCGCTCTGCCACTGAGCCACCACCCCAGCCCTAGAATCTTAATAATATTAATAATACCAGGACCTCCTTCACATTCTTGCTCCACGGTCACATCAGTGAGGCTCTCCCCGAACTCCCCATCTTAATCTGCAGCCCCTCTGCACTTCCTGTCCCTCTTACCCTGCTGTATTGTATTTCATAACTGCATAGTTGCTGGTGAGCGGTGCAAATTAAAATGGGAGGGCCTTGAGAATTGAGAATGTCAAGAAGGCTGTCAGTGTGAGGCCCCTCTGGGTTCCTGGACTGTCACACATCCATATATAAGCAGGTGGGGGTGGTCCTTTGTTGTCCACCCCTCCAGGGACGTGTATAAGTCTGTGAAAGGTGTGGGTGTCTGTGTTTTGTCCCCTGCCATCTCTCTCATGCCGAGCCTAGACCTAGCATGTGGTAGACACCCAATACGGTAGGTACTGTTGAATAAGTAAAGGGGTTAATGGCAGGTTAGCATTGCATACCATGACCCCACCAGAATTTTCTGAAGCGGTCTTTCTTTATTTTGCTTCCTTCATCATGCAGCAATAAAAATCCTCCTCTTACAGAGTTTCTCATCTTTGGATTAATTGTCTAAGATTGATTGTCAGAGTAGACTGTGTGCAAGCCCTTCCTTTCCAAAAATGTCATTTGCTAAATACAGTTGGCTGGATGACTTTACATTAAATTGCCTTTGACAGTTTTTATTTATTTATCATCCAAGAAGGAACTTTCATTCTTTTAACATTCATGTTTATAAAAAACCTCTTTTTTTAAAAAAAAAAAGGGGGGAGGATATTTTCCTTTCTCTTCAAAAATTCTATTGTAAGTGTTAAAAACATTGCTTTTCCTATTGAGTGTTTTAATTTTGTTTCAGGGAGTCATCAACCATGAAAGAATAATTAGGTCAATCTTATTTTATTCAATAAACACATTCTATTTTTCCCAGGTTTCTTGTTTCATTGGAGTTTTTTTTTTTTTTTTTTATTGGAACCAGGGAATGAACTCAGGGGCACTCATCCCCAGCCCTATTTTGTATTTTATTTAAAGACAGAGTCTCACTGAGTTGCTTAGAGGCTGGTTTTGAACCTGCGATTCTCCTGTCTCAACTCCTGAGCTGCTGGGATTACAGGTGTGAGCCACTTCACTGGATTCTTGATGTTTCAGTACTTTGTCACTACTTCAGTTCTCTGCTTAGACTACAGTTTGGGCAAGAAAAAAAAAAAAAAAAGCATGTTCTCTGTGCTCCCCAGTGATTATTAGAAGTTGTTCTTTAAAACTTTCAGTAATTATTAGAAGTACTGCCAGAAGAAAAGCTCCAGAGACTTGTAATCCTAATTTTCATTATGCAAACTATTTTTTTACTTATTCAAATCTGTGACGCTCCTAGTGCCCAGAGCTTATGCCCGTTGGCAGATGGATGGGTTCCATGGTTGGTTTTGTGTCAGGTGGCGGTCACCAGGGGCTAGCAGTGTCTCCATACCAAAGCCCAATAGCACCAGGTCTAAGTAGGATGGGATTAGGTCAGAGCGTCACAAGCTTGTTTCACAGTGTTTTTTGGATGATAAGTGGTATTTCCGTGCTCCGAGTCAGAGGTCCCCACAGCAGGATTTTGCAATTGTTTCACCTTTTTACTCCCACTTCCTGCTCGTGTAGAACACCCTTGAAAGTCCAAACTGGTTGCGCAGGGCCACAGGGTAAGTTCAGCCAAAATCAAAGGCTGCGTGCCCACGGAAGCTCTAGAGAAGGGCCCATCCCTGGCCTCTTCCAGCCTCTAGAGCCTAGTGGATTTCTTAGCTCCTGGTCCCTCCACTGTGGCATCTCCTCCTCCCACGCTGACTCCAACTCTCCTTTCTCCCTCTAGAGGGACACTTGTGGTTACATTGGGTCCACGGAGATAACCCAGATGCTCGCCCCTTCTTGTCATCTGTAAATCAATCACGTTGGCAAAGTCCCTCTTGCAGGTGTATAATGTCATAGGGTCCTGAGATTAGGAAGTGGACGTCTTTGGTGTCGCTGTTCTGTGAACCCGGAAGCTCCCTGTGCAGCCCCTGCAGGGCTGCTCCCACGTGAGGTGACCGGCCCTTGGCTGACCTGCCTCAGGCACCACTGAGCTGCCAAGGGACAGAGGGTATTTGTATCTCCAAGCCTACGTGGGGCCCCTGAGGAAACTTTTGTCATAGGTGTATAATGACGTAGGAGCAGCTATTTGCCCCAGGAAGGAGAGGGAGGAGCATTCTGAGTCCTGGAGAGGGCCAGTGCCCCGACATTCCCTTGCCCTTCCTGCCCCCAGCCCACCTTGCCACCTCCTTCTGCCAGCACCTGCGTTTCCTCCCTTAAGCACTTTCTCCTGCAGTCAATCTCGTCGGCAGGCTGGAGCGCTGAGGCTGTTGTCAGCTTCCGTGGCTGTGACAACGTACCTGAGATTGACCTAAGGGGGAGAGGCTTCTTTTGGCTCATGGTTTCAGAGATTCCATGCCATGGTCCCTTGGCCCTGTGCTTTGGGTGGCCCAGAACATCATGGTGGGAGCAGGTGGTGAAGGAGGCCTGCTCTCCTCCTGGTGGACGGGAGGCAAAAGAGAGAGGGGACCAGGGTTCCAATATCCCCTTCAAGGGCATGCGCCCACGATGAGCTCACCTCCTCCCTCTTGGCCCCGCCTCTTAACAGCACCAGAGGCTGGTGACAAAGCCTTCACACAGGCCTTTGGGGTACACTCCAGATAGATCCAATCCATAGCAGAGGATTGACACCCCCAGGGCCAGCCCTCCACTAATGACAGATGGGAGCGTGGGTATGAATAGCCCAGCAACCTTGCTGCAGTCTGGCTGGCTGGGCAAAATAAGGGGGTGGGGGGGAGTGAGGGAGGGGGGTGGCGAACAACTTGTGTACATTGATACAGCAGGAGTGGGAGCCGTTTATTGTAGGACAGGAGGGGTATTTATACATTCCACACAGCTTATCTTAATTAGCATAAACTAGATACAGCAGTCAGCCAATCAGGAATCTCCACACTTAATGGCTCGCTGGCGCCACCTCACAAACCACTCCCCCTGGCAAAATGCTAGGGGTCATCCAGACTTGTTTACAGACCCTAACACAACTTCATCTCCCAGGTGACAGATCTGAGGCCTGTTATCCCGTCAGAGTTCACCCAGAAAAATGAAGCCCCAGACATACAAGTGGTGGCTGTGTGACAGGACACCTGTTAGTGACCGTTTGTCTTTCCCTGCTTTGTGTTCTTGTCCCCTCCAGGTGTTTCCTTGAGATCCCCTCTTCTGGGGGAAGCCAAGGTAAGACCCGAGAGGAAGCTCTGAACAGAGAGGAGAGCAAAGCCTGGGTGGACACATCTGCAAACCCTCTCTCCTTGAACCCCTCTTAAAGACCAACCAGGCAGGGGAAGGTGGAATAGCAAGTCCTTGACACATCATGGGTGGTTCCAGGTGTGACGTTGGTGTCTCTTTTCCAGAGTGCACCCTGGGTAGATTCCACAGCCCTTGGAGAAGCTGCACGTGCAGAGGCTAGGAGTGGGGGTACTGATGGTGGCAGAGCAAGTCCACACAGAGGGAGTGGGACCAGCTCATTCCACCACCACGCGGCTGGTCCCTCATGCTCCAGAGCACTTCCTCAGGCTGTGCTAACCTTCCTGAACCCGAGCAGGGAGCGGGAGCATCTAAGAGCATTCACAACAGGGTCATGGCAGAAAGAGGAAAGAATCAGGAATCCAAGAGCCAGCAGCCACAGCAGAGCAGCAGTAGGCAGGGAACAAAGGTGTATGATGATCATCTGAGCAGAGGCCAGCAAGGGCCCACTCAGTCCTCCTGGCCTCCAATCCTGCCTACCTCAAGGCCAGGTGCCCGCCAGAGAGGAGGGTCTCGTCCTGATCTGACTGAGCAGATACTTCCAGAAAAGGTGACTCTTGAGCTGGCTGGGGAGTGACTGAGTTGTTGGCAAAATTAAGTTTGTCCTTTTGCTAATGTTTGAAAGAAATGGGAAGTTCATAAATCTGAGGATAAAATATTACACCTGTCACTAGAGAAGGTATTTTGCTTCCCGTTATTTGAACTGTTATTTCATTTTGATTCCATGGAAATAACCCTAGGGAGCATCAGGTTTATTAGATAATGTGGAATAACACAAATATATTAAACCCAAACCGCTGTATTTCTACACACACACACACACACACACACACACACACACACACACACCACTCCTCTGAGTTGCTCTGCTCTTAAGGAAGTGAGAAGGTGGGAGCCATCCCAGAAAAGAGACCCTGGAGTCTCCAGTGTCAGGAGATGGGTAAAGCTGGGGGAAGGGTGTGCAGGGATGAGAGACCAAAATTAAGGAATCAGAGAGATCTGTCCTGGCTCCCTCCTTTGGACCAATGAACTCAGACAAATCAGGTGGAGCCTCAAACATACTATATGACATGAAGGAATTATTCTTGGTTTTGTTTATTATAATGATAGCAATGTGACTATGGAAAAAGTGGATGTGCCCTTCTGTAAGCACACGCTGAATATCATGGGAAAGGGGGTGTGATATTTTGAATTTGCTTCCAAATATCCCAGCAAAAAGAAATAGATGAATAAATTCATTTTACAAGAACGGGGATGGAAGAAATCAGATTATCACAGTGTATGAAAATGGTCGAGATTGTGTGGTAGGTATAGAGGTGTTTATTGTGATATTTGAAGATGAGCCTGTCAATCATCAATGTTCGACCCCAAATCAGAAACATTCTTATAAAAATAGCACTAATAATGCTTGTTTGCCTTTAAGACTTCACTAAGCACTTGAGTTTGGAAGGATTATAGAAAATGATCTTGGATCCAGCTTTACCTTTTCCCTTTGCTCTTTTCTTCTTGTCTGCCTCCTTAAAGAAATTGAGGAAGTGCTAAAGGGGACAGGGAATGCAGGTGTCCCCATGGAAACAGGGAGGAAGATGGGGGCGTTCAGAGCTTGGGCTCAGGGTAAGTTCTATCAGTCCTCCCTCCTCTGTCTTTTCTCTTCGGGTGCTGCTCAGCTTCAGAGCCTGGAACCCGGGCCCTTCCAGCTCTACACACGCATTGCTCTAAATCCAGGAATGAGTGGATCAAGGGAGATGAAAAAGAAATGCATGAGTGTCAGCGCTACAAGGGCAGAATGGAAAAAATAGGAGCTTCCTCTGCAGTAGATATAAATACCTGGGTCTCTTCTTCACATGGTCAGTGAAGCTTTTTGCTACCTAGATACTATTTTTATTTATTCAATGTTTTTGTGCCAGGGATTGAACCCAGGGGTGCTTAACCACCGAGCCATATCCCCAGCCCTTTTTATTTTTTATTTTAAAACTGTCTTGCTAAGTTGCTTAGAGCCTGGTTAAGTGGCTGAGGCTGGCTTTGAAATTTCAGTCCTCTTGCCTCAGCCTTCCAAGCTGTTGGGATCACAGGTGTGCACCTGGCTCTCCAGATGTTTTGAAAGTTTAAAGAGATGCAACTCTGTGGGACTTGGCCATTCTCACCTGAGAAAATCTATGGGCTCAGATGGCCACCGTCATCTCTGGGAGACACTCGAGAGCTCATAGTTCATGGGGCTGGGATTGTGGCTCAGTGGTAGAGTGCTTGCCTTGCAAGTATGAGGCACTGGGTTCGATCCTCAGCACCACATAAAAATAAATAAATAAATAGAGGTATTATGTCCATCTACAACTAAAAAATAAAAAAAAAGAGCTCATACTTTATATGTCAACCAGCTTCAAACTCAATCTTAACAGTTTCTTCCCTTGTGGCCTTCTTGCCAAATGACACGGGCCAGATCAGCTGGCCAGGCATACAATGTATTTTTCTTCAAAAAAATTCTCTGCAGCCTAGGATCCTTTGAATCAAATCTGCATTGTCAGAAACCTTGACCCACCCCCTTATAAGTTTGCCCTTTCATTAGATGCTGTAAAATACTTAATTAGATAGAAAAGTTATGTTAAAGGTATAAAAGGACTTTCTCTTTGAGCTATGGATCTTCTCTAAGGGATGAAAGTAAGGCACAGACTTTAAGTGAAAAGAAAAGCAGTTTCGTGGATGCCACAAAGAGGAGTGAATAAGGCTGTAATTAAATTGCCTTCTGTATCATTGTTTGTTCTGATGCTTCCAGCACAGCAATGCGTCTCAAAAATAAAGGCTGCCAGAGTGCTGAGAACTATTAAAGGTCTCAAGTTCCAACCTAACACCAGGGATAGTCTTGACCTCTACGGACAATGAAAGCCAAAGATGGTATAAGTCTTTACACACAGTATTTAACCCTATCTTGGAGTGAAAGAAGAGGTTTCTTAGGTTCTCACAGTTTGTGGGAGCTGCGACCCAGCTCCTGAGACTCTATTCTCTATGACATTTGTGTAAAGATCTAAGTGACAAAATGTGTCACAGGCCATCTGCCCATGCAAGTTTCTCCTGTGTGTGATCACCAACTGAAAATTTTGAAGGAAAAGGGAATTTCATGAAAACATTTCAGGCTATTATCAAATTAATCACTCTTGGGTTCTCTTGATTTTGTTCAAGATGCAAATAGATTTTATATCTCTTTATAATCTCAAGTATTTTGGCTCCAACATTTGATGGAAACAAAGGTAAACAGGAGAAGAAGTGCTAGTATAATCCAGATGTAAATGACCTCCACTCATCTTTGAGGAGCTTCAGGGCACTTATACTTTTTGAGTGTGTGTGTTTATGGTAAAAAGCCATCAAATTTACCATCGCAGCCATTTCAAGCAATCAGTCCAGTGGTGCTAAGAGTTTTAATATCGTTATGCAACAAATCTTCAGAACTTTTTCATCTTGCAACTCTGAAACTGTACCCACTGAACAGAAGTTGCCCCTTATCTCCAGTTCGGTTTCTATGACCATCACCACCTTACATACCTTATATATATGAAATCATATAAGATTTTTATTTTTTGTGGTACTGGGAATTGAACCCAGGGCACTCTATCACTGAGCTATATCCCAGCCCTTTTTAAATTTTATTTTGAGACAGGGTCTTGCTTTGTTGCCCAAGCTGGCTTTGAACTTGGGATCTTCCTGCCTCAGCCTCTCCAGTTGCTGGGATTGCAGGTGTGTACCACCACACCCAGTCGAATCATATAGTTTTTGTCCATTTGTGGCTGGTTTATTTCACTTAGCATAATGTCTTCAAGTTTCATATATGTTGTAATATGTGTCAGAATTTCCTTGTTAAAGTCTGAATAATATTCTGTTGAATATGTATGCCATATTTTGTTTATCCACTCATCCATTGATGGACATTTTGGATTGCTTCAGTCTCTTGGATATTATGAATAATCCTATCTGCATATGGGAGTGCACATATCTCTTCAAAATACTGATTTTAGTTCTTTTGCATTTATACCCAGGAGTGGGGTTGTTAGAGCATATTTGTTCTATTTGTAATTTTTTGAGTAAATTCCATACTGTTTTCCACAGCAAATGCTCCATGTTAGAATCCCAATAGCACAGAAGGGTCCTAATTTCTCCAAATCCTTGGTAACACTTGTTTTTTTTCTGTGTTTTTAAAAATAGTAATCTAATTCTAATGGGTGTGAAGTGACATCTCATTAGGGGTTTGAATTTTGTTTTTCTAATGGTTTGTGATATTGAACACCTTTTCCTGTGCTTGTTGGCAATTAGTATATTTTCTCTGGAGGAATATCTATTCAAGGACTTTGCCCATATTTAAATTAGATCATTTGATTTGTTGTTGTTGCTGAATTGCAGTTTTTGACATATTCTGGATCTTTCTTATTTATTTGTTTGTTTGTCTGGGGGTTGAACTCAGGGGCACTTAACCACTGAGACACACTGGTTGTATTTTGTATTTTCTTTAGAGACAGGGACTCACTGAGTTGCTTAGGACCTTGCTAAGTTGCTGAGGCTGGCTTTGAACTCACAATCCTCCTGCTTCAGTCTCCAGGGGCACTGGGATTACAGGCATGCCCCACCACATCTATCATATTCTGGATCTTAAGTCCTTATCAGATATGAGATTTGGAAATGCTTTCTCCCATAGGTTGCTTTTCACTGTGTTGAATATGCTCTTTGATTCATAAGAGTTTCTAAATCTGATGTGGTCCCATGTATCTATCTTGCTTTTGTTGCGAGTCTTTTCCTGTTGTATCCAAGATCAATGTCATGAAGCTTTCCCCATATGTTTTCTTTTAGGAGTTCAATTGACTTGTTTTTAATCCATTTTGATTTCATTTTTGTATATTTTACAGAATTAGAGTCCAAGTTTGTTCTTTTGTACAAGTATATATATATCCAGTTTTCTCAACACTATTTGTTGAAAAGACTGTCACTAAATGATTATGGTATTCTTATCAAAGATCATTTGATTACACATTTGAGAGATGTTTCTGGGCTCTGTATTCTATTCCTTTGGTCTGTTTGTCTGTCTTTAGGACAGTACTGCATTATTTTTTGGTGTGTATGTCAGGTGGGGAGACAGTGCTGGGGACTGAACCCAGGGCCTCGCACATACTAGGTTGTTTTAGTTAGCTTTTTTGCTGCTGTGACTAAAGGATCTGACTGCACAATTTTAGAGAAGGAAGAGTTTATTTGAGCATTCATGGTTTCAGAGGTCTCAGTCCACAGAAGGCCGGCTCCATTTCTCGGGGCTCGAGGTGGGGCTGAACATCACGGTAGGAGAGGGTGGCAGAGGGAAGCAGCTCACATTATGGTGATCAAAAAGCAGAAAGAGTCTACTCTCCAGATACAAGATATATGCACCAAAGCCACTCCTGAATTCCCACTTCCTCCAGCCACACCCTACCACTTTGGTTACCAATCCCTGTCAGGGGATTAAGTCACTGATTGGGTTAAGACTGAACTATCTTGCATTGTCTCACACATGAGCTGTTGGGGACACCTCACATCCAAACCATAAACTTAAATTAAGAGCTCTTCCACTAAGCTACTTCCCAGTACCACACATTTGGATTACTGTAGCTCTGTAATATGTATTAGAATCAGGAGGCTGGGTGTGGTGGTGCACACCTGTAGTCCTAGTGGCTCAGGAGGCTGAGACAGGAGAATGGGGAGATCAAAAAGCCAGCCTCAGCAATGGGGAGGCACTAAGCAACTTAGTGAGACCCTGTCTCTAAATAAAATACAAAATAGGGCTGGGAGTGGGGCTCAGTGGCCGAGTGCCCCTGAGTTCAATCCCTGGTACCAAAAAAAAAAAAAAAAAGAATCAGGAACTATGAGTTCATGGGTTCTCTTGTTTTGCTCTTTTTAAACATTGTTTTGGCTTTTGGGGATCCCTTGAGACTCCATATGAATTTTAGGATGAGTTTTTCTATTTCTGCATAAAACACCATTGGAATTTTGAGAAAGATGATGCTGACAGTCTCTGTTCTTTTGTAAATGCAATGGAGACTCTAATAATAAAGTAGCAAAATCCACTGAGGCAGCAGACAAATGCTTGATCATTAGGAGCGTGTATAATTTTTCTCAGCCCCTTTGTGAAGTAAAACTATCATAGCAAAAAATTATGCAAGTAAACACTTTATCTTATTTTTTCTCA
This sequence comes from Ictidomys tridecemlineatus, assembly GCF_052094955.1. Classification (NCBI taxonomy): domain Eukaryota; kingdom Metazoa; phylum Chordata; class Mammalia; order Rodentia; family Sciuridae; genus Ictidomys; species Ictidomys tridecemlineatus. The sequence continues at coordinate 183,880,624 of NC_135483.1, forward strand.
TATCTATAGATAGTTTCAATGGACTCCATTAGAAAAAAGTGAGAGAACAATTGATTGCTTTAATCATAGCAGCCTTAATAATAATGATGATGGCCATTACCATAGTATCAGACAGTTTGCTTAGTTTTCTGTTAGGAAGCATTTACATTCCATTGTCTTATTCTATTTTGGTCTGAAATTGCATTGCCCAATGTTACAGTCCCTGAAATATTAATTCCTCAAAAAGGGATTTTGTGATTAAATAATTTGGGAAGCATTCCAAACCACATTCTATAGTCTGCACTTAAAGATTGATTATTAAGTGCTCTGAGAAGTACTGTTGCAGAGATGTAAAGTTCTATTTTATATAATGTAGTATAAACCAAGCTTTAATGGCCACACATTTTTTAGTAAGCCTATTTATGAATCTAAAGGATGAACTTGAAGGAAAGAATTTTACTTTATCTATTTATTGTTGTGCTGGGTATCAAACCCAGAGCCTCATGCATGCTAAACAAGGGCTCTGTCACTGAGACACATCCCCAGCCTAAGGCAAGAGTTTTAAATAAACATCTTTTAGATACCATCTAGATTGTAAGGACTGAGATTGTTCAAAGTGGTGCAGGAAATAAGGTGGAATTGATTTCTGCTTTTACTGCTATATCAAGGGCTAAAACTGGGAACACGACTCAGCATGCATGGAGACCTGGGTGTGTTGGCAATAAAGAAACAGAGTGATCTCTCTATGTGCTATTTGTATCATCTGCACAGTGCCCTACGCCACTCTACTTGCAGCAGTGCCCTTGCTGAAAAAGAGCAAACAGATTCCAAGGGTAGGTACACTTAGCCAAGCCCGGCTCTCCTGGATGGTATCTATTTCATTGACTTCACATGATGATGATTTTGTAATATTTCCTATAGCTAGAAATAGCCTTTCATTTAGCATGCTTAATCACAACTGATTGGTGTGTGTGTGTGTATAAATATATGTAAATATATACATATATACACACACATATATACATATATATATTTTACATACATAAATATATTTTTTTCCTCCCTGACCATCATATATCCTCCCTCCTCATTGTATTTTAAAGACTGTCTTCTTCCAAAACATCATAAGAGTTCAAAAACCTTTAAACAATGTATTATTTATTTTTCTGGCCACACAGATTCCTTCAGAGTCATTACAATCCATCAACTGTGCATTTGCTGACTTAATCATAAGCAGATTTGGTTTTCAGGAGACTGAGGTAGTTGAAAAGGACAAAGCCATTAGGGTCTTTCACTTCCATTATCAGAGTGCAGGGGCGAGGCACTTCCACCCAATAGGACAAGACTCTGGACCTAAATTACTAGGTAAGAAGAAATGTAACATATTTTTCTAAATTATAAAGTAAACCTCTACCGACACAAAACATACGAAGTTGACAAGTTTTAAAAAGATCTCAAAGTCTAGAAAAATATCTTTTTTTAATTAGCTATATGATGCACCCCTCAATAAAATTATTTGCATACTATTTGATTGCCTACTCATGCAACAATGATCTTATCATTCTTTTTTTAACATTTATTTTTTTAGTTATACCTTTATTTTATTTTTATGTGGTACTGGGGATCGAACCCAGTGCCTCACGCAAGCTAGGTGAGTGCTCCACCTCTGAGCCACAACCCCAGCCCAGTTTTATCATTCTTAATGTAGAGAGACTGAAAGAAAAAAAAATCAATCTTAGTATGGTGGCTCAAATAATACTTCTTGCTTTTTTGTCTTCTTTGTGGTACTGGGGATCAAACCCTGGATTTCATGCATGCTCGGAGAGTATTCTACCACTGAGCTACAGCCCAAGTCAAATGTTGTTTCTTATTTTTGGTGTGGAAAGGGTCCTCTTGGCTTCATGATGTATTGTTGGTATTGGCATGTCGACTTTTAGGATTGTTACAACTTTTAAGAAAACATTTCTCCAGGGTCTGTCATATATGAACTGGAAGATTTCAAGATCTGTTGCAAAGAGTAATCTTAAACACTCTGAAGTGATGAAACGCACCAACCAGCTTATCTTTGTCACCCCTAATGTTGAACCCAGAGTTTTCCTTTCACAGGGTTGGGTGTACAGCTCTAGTAGTGGTAGGATTATTACTGGAAATTGTCTTTGCAGCAGGAAAACCAGCAGTCATTGAACCATAAAGAAGAGGCTGAGCCACCTAAATATCCACTGAACCCAAACTATGTATCACCATTAATTTCCTTAGCCATGGTCCCAAAATGCCCACAACTACTCCCATGCTACCCAACACAATGAGAAATAGGACCAAGCGGAAGTTGAAGTGGAGAGAGACAGTGGTCGCACGCATTGAAAGTTAAAATATTCTATATCTGTAAACTTTGCAGAAACGTATATCCATGGGAACACTGATCAGTTCAAGCCAGGGGCCTTGAAACAAGCTTCGTTCATTTCATGGTAAATCCACTTCTAGTTTAAATTCAAGTTTTCTTCCACAAGACATGCTGTCATTTCTCTTGGAAGTATTTACGTTTGAATCTTGAATGTAATGAGCAGACCTGTAGAAAACATGACGCAAATACATAGAAAACAAATCCATGTCTGCGTCCTAGCTGACCATTTTATTAAATCTAATAAAATAATTCCTTGAAATTATGTGAATCAGGATTCTTAACTGGATTAAAACTGTCTATGTAACTTTAAAAAGTAGACATTATTTGGCTGTAAACCTAGGACTTACGATTCTTCGGCACAGGGTAGCCTTGGAATTTTTTATGTTAGAATTTCCCTGTTGATTCTGCTGCTCTGCCAAGTTTGAGAACCATGAATATAAGCAAAATGTTTGGAAAAATGCCTGTGCCCATTCCAGCTCCACAGGTTAGAAAAAAGGTGAACCAGCAGAAAGATTTTGACCTGGTGCAAGAGGAGCAGGAAGTTCCCCATCAAACTGACTAGACTGGCAGCTAGTGAGAAGACTGTGGTGTGGATTTGTATTACCCAACTTTGTTGAGCACAAATAGAAAAAAAAAAGCCATTTGGGGTTAATTCAGGTATATCCATTTCAAACATGGCAGAATCAAGGATTAAAACACCCTATATTGAGTATTGCCCATGGAAAGAAAGCACTTTCAATAATTCCTGAAAGAAGTGGTGGAGTAGTTTTGTTGTACTGACTGGGTCAAGTGTCCATTTCTATTTCTTTTTTAAAGAGAGAGAGAGAGAGAGAGAGAGAGAGAATTTTTTAATATTTAATTTTTAGTTTTTTGGAGGACACAACATATTTGTTTGTATGTGGTGCTGAGGATCAAACCCGGGCCGCACGCATGCCAGGCGAGCGCGCTACCGCTTGAGCCACATCCCCAGCCCCAAGTGTCCATTTCTAGACCAACCACTACATCCAGATTGGTGGATTAGCCAGCCCTGGGCACATGGCCACCTGAGGCACACAGGAGTGGGTCAGCCTTATGGAAAAATGTGACTTGAGAAAGGGAAGGTAGTTGCCCTAAAGGAAATTGGGATTATAGGCAGAATCAAGTGATGAACAGGTGTCTGGTGGAGTGATTTCTGGGGCCACTTCTGAGGGTGGAATTGCTTTGTCTTTGCTGAGTTCTCTGACTTGCCAAGCTTTGGGGGCCCTGCATGGTCAGAGGCCTTGCTGCTGGTCCTGGGGCCATGGGCGGGGTGCGATGGAACTTGTCTGGTCATCTTTCTACTTACTTGGGTGAGGCTCCTACAAGCAGGGTCTGCTGAAAATTTTTGAGCAGAAGCAGGAATGGCCAGAACTACCCACAGAGCCATTTCTCCTCACTGTTATGGGGTGCAGCCGACTGATTGCATGCTTAGTTTACCAAACATGGTCTCTGTGATGAAATATGCTTCATGTTATGTATTTTTTTTGCACTTAAATATTACAGATCAATGGTGTAGTAGGCCCAGAGATGTGGCACCCCAATCCTCCTTCAAGGGAGGGCTCTCTGCTCAGGTCGGGGAAGGCAACCAGCATCCCCCAGGTGACAGCTCCTCCTCTGGGCTGCTGTCGTGCCCTTTGTGGGGCAGCCTGTATCTAGAAGCAGGGTATAAAGGCACCGCCAATTCAGTCCAGTATGGGACAATTCTAACAGATCATGTTTGATCCAGGGCTCCCTTCCAATCAGGGGCTCTAGGGAGCAGTTCACCCTTTCGTCTGCCCAATTCTGTGTCTTCATGCAGCCTCTCATCGGTGGTACTAATGTCTAATAAAATTGGTTTCAGCCTGTGCTTCCAGAAAAAAACGAGACCGTGATAATTATCATTAGCTTGTGGTATAATTGCCCTTTTAACAGTACAAGGAAAGGAAACCATAAGCATGCAAACTAATTTAAAAAAAATTTTTTTAGTTGTAATTGGACTCAATACCTTTATTTTATTTAGTTATTTTTATGTGGTGCTGAGGATCAAACCCAGAGCCTGGCGCGCACTCTACCGCTGAGCCACAACCCTGTCCAACTATTTTTTAATTAGTGAAAAAGACATATAGCTTTTTCAATTCTTTTTCCTTTTTTTTTTTTTTTTTTTTTTTTGGTGTTGGGAATTGAAGCCAAGGGTGCTCTACCACAGAGCCACATCCCCAGCCTCCCAAGTGACTGGGATTGCAGGTGTGAGTCACTGGGCCTGGTTTTTTCCTTAAAAGACACAGTGTATCAAATTGAAAAATTTAAATTATCTATTTGCATAATGATTAAATATAACAGAGGAATTGACTCCAAGCTGGGATACAGTTTCTATATAAATTTCCATAAAGTACAGAATTTTCCCTTCATTTATTTTTAGTCACTTTTCTTAAGAATCAAACTAGAAAATTTTCTTTGATTTCATCAAAGTTAGAGAGTCTTGTGAATAAAAAGAAGTTATGCTGGGAAAGAGATCTAATTTAAATATCTGGGCAGTAAAGAGTCATTGTTTTCACCATGTTTTAAGTCAACATTTGAAAGATTAAAATAACATTGAACTTGGCCCAAACTTCCAAAAACACAGTATTATTTTTCAGCATTCAAGGCACATGGGTATTTCTAAACGTATCTGAAACGCCAGTGTAAACTGCCATCTCCTTTCATTGCAGCTGTGGAAAGGATCAATCCATAGAGGCAGGCCTGTGTTAACTTATTTTCTATGAATGGGATACAATGTCCTAACTTAGGCTTTTAAAATTTTGATACTGTTTTACTCCAATAATAAGGGACATAGTTGAAAAAACTCAAAAAGAGTTCAGAAAAAGATACCATGAGGAAGAACGCGCCTCATCTGCAGTAATTTGTTAATCATGTCTATTTTAATTTCCACTAGTGATTACCTAACACATCTCTCAATTATATATTTACATCACTACTCCTTGATCCACCAAGTTTGGATATTAAATATTGGCTTTTTGGCTATGATGGGTGAGGATTCGGTTCTCACATCTTCCCAGTCTGTGTTTTTAAATTACTAGTTTTTGGTATCTTTATAACTGTAAATAGTATACAAAAAACCCTCTCTTACTCCATTGGGGTGTGTGTGTGTGTGTGTGTGTGTGTGTGTGTACTCGGGATGCTCTACCAGTGAGCTACATACCCAGCCCTTTTTACTTTTGATTTTGAGACAGGTTTTCACCAAGTTATCTAGGCTAGCCTTGAACTCAAGATCCTCCAGCATCAGCCTCTGCAGCAGCTGGGATTACAGTGTGTGCTACCATGCTAGCTCCTTCAAGCCTCTCTTGGTTGTTCATCTTCTACCCTTTCTTCCCTCCCTGAGTTCCTCACCTCTGTGAGCCATTATTCAGTCTTACACTGTCCATATTGATAAGTTTATATTATTTTTAACCATAATTAAACCTCCTGAGCTGGTCTGTAGGTTGATTCCATGAGTTGGTATCTATAAAAACGGCCTTAACACTTTTATGAAGAAATGTTGTTTCCATGCCTCTGGCTTATTGAGGAGCCATAGGAATAATTGCAGAGCCATGCAGAGTGCTATAAATATCTACCCTTCCCTGCGGTTTCACTGCCACGAACTCTGTACCTCTCAAAGGGGAATGGTCTAGACATCAAGGCCAAATGTCTTCTGTTTTTTCATATTCTATGAAATATTTAAAACCACACGCGGACTTGGTTGTTGAACATTTAAATCATGATCTTTTGATTGATTTCTTGTTTTTCCAACTTCTTGATTGCCTTTTCTTTCGTTATCGTTGCCGTTGAATGAACAATGATACACTTTACGCACTCTGAGAATTTTAGTCATTCTGTTGATCCAGTTTTACCCATTCTCCTCCCCAACCCCTGTTTTTCCTGAGTGTCTTCCTGGGGTCCTCCAATTTCATATTCTGATTTGCTCTGATTTTTTCAGAACAATGACTCAACTCTCCTCTTGGTGTTTGTTCTCATTCGCTTCCTGGATAGGGATTGGTTTCCTATATTGCGTGCCATCCTTTTCTTGGTACTCTTCCTTGAGTAAATTCTTCAGAAATAAATGATGCAAAGCAAACTGAGTTCTTGACCATGAAGCACAATGCCCTCTTCCCCTCGCTGCCCAGGAGAGCTTCTGCATGTCACTCTTGGCTCAAAGTTGAGATTTGTTGAACTCTCTAATCTGCAAAAGTCTCTTTAACTGTATCCCCCTTTTATTTCTGTATTATGATTTTAATGGAATTTCTCAAGGGAAGTGAGTAAAAAAACCTGTTCTCTACATGTGAACACCATCTTGGAAAAAAAAAAAGAAGAAGTAGGATTTTCCTCCTTGCCCTTGGCTTAAAAACTCACTCAGAATCATTAGAAAACATCTAGAAAGCTTAGGACACATCTCTCCCAGAGGAATATACAAGGACAAAGTTCTGCTTGTTCTTTTAAATATAGGATAAGGTAGATATTGAACCAGACTGGATCTGGGTGCCCTAAGAGAAAATATGGTTCTTACTCATCACCTGGTACTTTAGAGATATTGCCTCCTTGAATATCCATTTCACAGATGGAGAAGCTGAGGCTCAGTGTGTAATTGGTAATTCAGTTTTAAACATAGAACCATCTGATTTCCACATCATACATGTTGCCTAGAGGAAGCAAGACTGGTACAATGGACACAAGATGCCAACAGATACAAGTTCTGAGATAAGGAAAAGATCACAGTCTCCATTTAAATGGCTCCTAGCCATAGTCAACATGCACAACATAGGTGCTCAGGAACTTATTTGTTAGTGGAAGGGACTCTTGACAGTTCTCCCTCCCCAAGCTGAACATTCCGAGGGAGCTGGTTTAATTGACCACAGGCCTCATGTGGCAGACAGCCCGATGTCTTCTATTTTAGTTCTGCTATTGAGATGCTCTGCTGAATTCTGTCCTCAGCAAACACACTTATAATCATATTGGCATTTCAGTTTCAGAGAAAATAAATCATTAATTAAAATGTACACCACTGAACGATCATAGTACATGTAGGATTCTACGACGAGAATGGCAGTAAATGGACAATCCATTAATCAATTATGGCTACAAATCCAAACCATACTGACAAATGATATTAGTTATGAGACTGTTTTTTTAAAAAAAGATGCAACTTCTTCACTTATACTGATCTCATGTTTCCTCAGCTTGAAGTTGGAAAAGACTCACATTTTCTGTGCGCTAGTTAAAATAAAAAATATATTACTGTTCTTAAAACCTACCTCATGACAATGACTATTATATATGCAAATGAAAAAAAATTAGAACCGTGGCTCTCCAGATGGAAGCTCTGCAGAACAGATGCCCCCTCTAGATGTGTACTCTAGAAGAAGAGATATTCATCCAAATAAGGGCTAATAATGCAGCCCTTAATGGTTATAGCTGGCTTCTCATTTACAAAATGACTGACATATGCCGGGAATCAAAGCACATTTAGGCAGAAGCAATAAACCTCGGCTTCAAGCAGTAGAGTTTCAAGGGAGTAAGAAATAGGGGGTATATCTTGTCTTGTTCCTTTAATTACTGACTCAATTAATTGCCGGATAGGAAATTGTAGTCACTAGAAAACTGCATATCGGCCCAGTGGAAGGGAAATGCAGGGACCTTCCCAGACTCAAAGCCCTAGTCTGACAGTCCCTCAGGTCGAGAGGAGCAATCCAGGACTTTCCTTAATACATCTCTCCCCCATTATTAATTCCATAAACTTTCAGGACACTCAGGTTTTGCACTATGTAGATGGCAAATAAGTATTTCCTGTGAGAGTCAAAGAAAGGAAGAAATGTTCCTGGCAAAACCGCATATTTTGTTGCAGTTAATTGTGAAGAAAAGGCTTGAATCAGGAATTCAGATGAATTCTACCAATCGTCAGCCTATTTTAAAGAAAAGCCAGGCATGACTTGGTCAAAATTTCTGCCCTCAAATATTAATACCTCTATAAACTCAAGATATACTTGAAATTTGAGCAAGGTCAGTAAAAGAAGCCACAGGCTTGGAGAAGCTATTAGCTGCATCCATGTCAGATGTTCTTGTCCACTGAAGTACTTTTCATCAGAGAAAAGCTTGGTGATGTAACATACTATGGTGATATGAGATGCTGTTCCTGAACTATGTCCCTTACAGTTAAAATCCTAGCAACTTAGAAGGACTAAAAAAAAAAAAAAAAAAAAAAAAATCAACTTCAATTTAGTAAAAGCTGTCAATTGTCTCTCTATGGAAGTCGGAGCTCCATTGGCTCAAAACATGAAACATGGAATTATAGATGATGTAATGCAATTTCAGACCATACCCAGGGAAACAGAGAACTGTGGCCATTATGTAGATAATGAAGATATATCTTTCATTACTGGAGATTTAAAAAACTAGAAAGATAATCATTAGAAATGGGTAAAGGGACTAGGCTATATGGAGAAGATATATGAAAAGACAATTACCATGATGTCAATGTCATAAGGCCATGGGAGTCACAGTCTCTAAAGTATAAATGAACTATCACTTGACCATTTCTTCATTCCCCAGATTTCCTTCAGTGAAACAGTATTTTATTTGTGATAATGAACAGAGTAACATACTCAAGAATATAAAAATAAATAATAATCACAAATGTCCAAAAGAAAGCGACGCACATTAAGACAATAAATTGGGCTCTGCTTTTCAAATTATATGAATTTATGTATAATTTACAGTAGTAGATAAAATATTTGCAATTATATGGTGGTTGTGATTGGAACACAGAAATGCTGTTTTAAAGCTTTACCAGTCGGGAAAAAAGTCCACAAGTTGCTGGCCAGATGAGGAAGGCAGACCTGAACCTCTCTGCTCTGTTAACACTAGAACTGCTAACTGCATTGGCTGATGGGAACACCTCCTTGCAAAACACAAGCCTTCTGAATCAGTTTGCAAGTCATCTAAAAATCTGAAGTGCTTAAAAGAAACTGGATGACAAACATGGTCTCTTTGTCAATTCTGCAATATTTTCAACTTGACTACTAACAGTCACAATGCTTACCCAAAATTGCTAAAACTTCAAAAAAAATGTATTAAGTAGAACTATACATTGTGAGGCTTTGAAGACATTTCACTGAGCCATGCAAAGGAGAGAACAGAGCCCCGTAACTGAGCACATGAGCCACAGAGTCCAGGGGGGCCTTCCTTCACTAGGACATTGTGAAGATTATTTTACACATTTCTACCCACAGACATCGTTTGGCAAATAGGTGAGTTCTGTAGTTCATTTATTTTAAATAAAAGTTCTTACTTAAAGAAGAATAATCCTGAGTCCATTAATTTATTGATTGATTTGTTCATGTACGAATTCAGTCATGTATCCAGCAATCACCTTCCCATGGTCTAGAATCTGAACTAAAAACCCAGAGGGAAATTCTTATCTGTGGGAGGCCCTTGAACTGAAAGGTCATTTAAGTCAAGGCCAAGTTCTTGGCTAAATTGGGCCAAGGGGGAGATGAAAAAGCAGAAGCAGTGGGTGAGAGTCGGGCCAAGAACCCACCAGGGTGAGACACAGAGGCACAGGCAGAGACAGTTGGCAAGGCCCAAACAGATGAGGACAGACCTTGGCTTAGGTCAGTTGCTGATCCTTGCCCACACACTGTGATGACCCCGAGGTTCTGGGAGACTTCCCTGATGCGCTAAATTGCTGCCATACCTCTTCCATTTTACCGTCCTCTGGTTTTGAGGGGGTTTCTACACCCTAGGATTCAAAGAGCCTGGTTCATAGTGGATGCCAAAAAGAAATTGTTCCTTTTGGACTTGATGACTTTCCTGGGCTTCCTGTTGACTCAAAGCAGAATCTCTTTCTTGGAGACTGGTGGGAGATAAGACATTATATTAATATAATGCCCCTTCTAATGAATTAGAAGGATAAGAAAAGGAAGGAGGAAGAGGAAGGGGAGGAGGAAACACTTTGGGGAAAGGTGCCAACAGGGACTTGATCCTTGGTTCAGTAGTTCACCCGACTCCTTATTGCAAACGATGCTGCTTGGCGCACAGATGAAGACGCACCAACATTCAACTAGACGGGAGGGAACACAAGCAGGGCAAGCTGGGCAGGGCACACACCTGTAACCCCAGCTACGGTGAGGCCAGCCCGGGCAGTGAAACCCTGTATCCAAAGGAACTTAAGGGGTCATCGGGATATAGCTCAATGGTAGAGCACTTGCCTAGCATGCCCAAGGCCCTGGGTTCAATCCCTACTACTACTACAAAAAAAATTTTTTTAAATTGATTTGCCATTAATTATCTCCCTAAATAAAATTATCATTTGAGAGAGTATATTTACCTTAAGTTTGGGGAATGAAGAAATGTCAAGTGATAGTTGGATAAGATTGCATAACACAATACAGTAGAGAGTCCATATTAGTAGATTCTGCATTCATAGATTCAATCAACTCCAGATAAATTTTTTTTAATTGTGTCTATATTAAACACATACAGGCTTCTCCTTCTTCTTGTCATTGCTCCCTAAACAATATCGCATCTATTTATGTAGAATTTATATTGTATTAGGTATTAAGAAATCCAGAGATGTTTTAGTATACAGGAGGGTATGTGAAGGTTGTTTGCAAGTACGGTGCCACTTCATATAAGGCTCTTGAGCATTTGCAGATTTTGGTACCCACCTGTGGGGGTGAGGGCCTATGGATATGAAGGGATGGCTGCATTCCTGCTTCCACTCTTACTTCCTGTATTATGTTAGTTGTGTGGTATTTATTTACCCTCTTCAGCAAAACATATCATGGTAAAGTGAACCATCCTGGATTAACATAACCACGCTTTGTTGATGATAATGACTTTTTTTTTTTTGGTCCCGGGGAAATGAGCCCAGTGGTGTTTAACCACTGAGCCACACCCCAAGCCATTTTTTAAAAATATTTTTTAAATTTAGAGACAGGGTTTTGCTAAATTGCTGAAGCTGGCAGTGAATTTGGCAATCCTCCTGCCTCAGCCTCCCAAACTGCTGGGATTATAGGAGTGAGCCCCCTTGCAGGGTTCTGTTGACATTTAAGTCTATTTCCTTTTGGTCTTTTTATTTCTATATTAAAGCTGTGTTGTTATTGTAATCATTTTTCGTAGTCATTAAAACAAGACTATAGCCAGGTGTGGAGGCCCACACCTGTAGTGCCAGGGACTCAAGAGGCTGAAGCAGGAGGATCATGAATTCTACACTAGCCTTAGCAATTTAGTGAGGCCCTAAGCAGCTTAACAAGACCCTGTCTCAAAATAAAACATAAGAAAAAAGGGCTGGGCTTATGGTTCAGTTACTAAGAGCCCCTGGGTCCTATCCCCAGGATTAAAAACAAACAAAACAAAAGAAAAAACAAGAATATGGGATATTGTATACTACTTTCAAAGTTATAGAATTTCCAAATTTGTACAAAATTTTCACAGATATAAGCTTAATCACAACACAATATTTTATTGTATGAAATTAAATCTACCATTTCTCACTGGAAATTTAAATTCTTTCCAGATAATTGTTGTGCTTATACTTTGCTTGTTTTTATGTTAATGAAGACTTCTTCATCACAGTGTAAAGGTTCTTTTTTTTTCTTTTTTAACCTATATTTGAATCTTTTAAATATGTTTTGGTATTTAAATAGTTACCATGAATCTTTTCAATTGATATGAGATTTAGATATTTCCACTTAAGGTGCAAAGGAATTTACTAAACCATGCCAAAGAATCTGTGATTCCATTCTTGGGGACTTGGTCACTATTGCTAATAGTATTTTGGGTTTTGGATGCTGTCCTCCTGGACTGTCCAAGGAAAGTGATTCAGTGCTAATATCTGGAATTCTTCCCTGTTGGTACTTTGTTTAAACTTTATTATACAACAAAAGTGACACACATTTCAAGTCAAACAATACAGAAATGCTTAACAAAATTTAATAATCTGCCTCTACTGCTGCTCAGTCTCCTCAGGATAACTAGCATTAAGAGTTTGCTGCATAGCCCTCTAGAGCTTTCCTAGTGCTCATTTCAAAATATATGCATATACTGGCGGTGCACGCCTATACCCAGCGGCTCAGGAGGCTGAGGCAGGAGGATCATGAGTTCAAAGCCAGACTCAGCAACTTACTGAGCTCCTGTCTCAAAAAATATATAAAAAGGACTGGGGATGTGGCTCAATGATTAAGCACCCCTGGGTTCAATTCCCATTACCCCCCCCCAAAAAAAACAGCACATACCAAACCTAAGGAGTTTTTTAAATGGTTATCATACCACATACACTACAATGTCTTTTTCATTGTCATGGACATCTCCAAAGCCATAATGTACACTTAACATTCTTTTTAATAGCCATGAATAGCACATGGTGTGGGTGTATCATAATTTATTCAATCATTCCTTACAATGAACATCCAGGTTATTCAAAGGTGGATTTTTTGCCTTTATAAATAATATCTTAATAGAATTTCTTAAACATGTACTCTTACATATAAGTTATTATTTCTATGATACATTCTTCTAAGTAGAATTCTTGAGGCACATATATTTTGATTTTCAGTAGCTATTTACAGATTAATTTTGTAAAAGGCTGTAGTCACAGGTATTTGGGGTAGTTATATATTAGATTGTCAATTTCAGCCCTAATCTCAACAACATTGGCTCCCATGGCTCTTAACTAACAATCTGAAGTTGAAACATTGTCTTGCTTAATTTATATTTCCATACTACAGTGGGTCATGCACATTTTCCAATGTTTCTTTTTTTTTGTTTGTTTGTTTTGTTTTTTTTTGATACCGGGGATTGGACTCAGGGTCACTCCACCAGTGAGCCACATCCCCAGCCCTGTTTTGTATTTTATTTAGAGACAGGGTCTCACTGAGTTGCTTAGTGCCTTACCATTGTTGAGGCTGGCTTTGAACCTGCGATCCTCCTGCCTCAGTCTCCCAAGATCCTCCTGCCTCAGTCTCCCAAGCCGCTGGGATTACAGGCAGTTTCTTGAGGATCCTTGTTTTATCTTTCATGAACTGCCCGATCTTTCCCTGGGTGGTCTGTCTTTTTCTTAAGGACTCATAGGAGGAAGCTGTACATAGAGGGAAACCAGACCTGGCCCCTCTGAAGATGCAGTCATTTTGCTCCAAAATACCATTTGCTTTTCAATTGTGTTTATGACCTATTTTCCCACATAACTTTTCACAATTAGTATAAAATGTTATTGTTTGAGGGCTTATTTCAGGGGGAAAGTCAATTATACCAACATCATTGATTCACTTAATTATGCATTACCGTGAGTTGAAATACCAGCTCGGTTCTATATTAAGCTACGCACATCTTTACATTTGTTCCTGTCCTCTCTATTTTATTGTATCGCTCTATCAGCATCACTATTATGATATATCAGGGTAGAGTGTTCTATATTGGAGAAAATAAATAATTAAAATAATCGTGTTCCATTATTTACTATAAATATACCATTCTTACCTTCTTTCAACATTACCCCATAGATATTAAAATATAAAATGTTTTAGGCTAATGTATAGCAATGCCACCTTATCACAGTGGCTTTGCAATAAATTTTAATGTGTAATAAATTTGTAATAAATTTTAAATTTTAAAGGCAAGATGGTTTCCATGCGCACATAGGCACACACACATCTTCCTCCAAAATTATTGCCTTTTCTCAGATTATTGATATTTCATATAAACTTTATGTTCATTTTGGTTAGTTTTAAACATTGATGTTCTTATTAGTTTTACAATAAATTTTTGCATCCATTTAGAAGTGATTTTCTTTTATTTATTTATTTATCATTATTATTTGTGGTGCTGAGAATTAAACCTAGGGCCTGGTGCATGCAAGGCAGGCATTCTACTAACTTAGCTATATGCCCAACCCCAGTGATTTTCATTTTTAATATTAAGACTTCCCACATGGTACCTATTAGCCGAGGTTTTGTTTTATATTCATCAATTAAAAGTTTAGTTTTACAAATAAAACTTTTTTTGGTAATGGAGATGGAATCCAGGGGTACTCTACCATTAAGCTACAATCTCAGCTTTATTTTATTTTTATATTTTGAGACAGGGTCTCTCTAAGGTGCCCAGGTTAGCCTCCAACTTGATTCTTCTGTCTCAGCCTCCAAGTTGCTGGGATTATAGGCATGTACCACCATGCCTGGGTGTTCGCTTGCTTTTGATGTGGCCAATATGAATGGAATATTTTTTCCCATTTCTACTTTTAACTTATTACTGATATTAGAAAATAAAATTATTGTGGCTTTTTGTATATTTATCTTGAATTTAATCACATTAACAGTTTCTCTTATTATTTTTGGGAAATGCAATAATATTAAGAAAACATAAGACATTTTGGTGTCTTCTTCTCAATTTTTTTTTCAGTACTGGGGTTTGAACCCAAGGTCTTCCACATGTGAGGGAAATACTGTATCGATGAGTTACATCCAGTCCTTTAAAAAAAATTTTTTTTTGAGGCAGGTCCTTGCCAAGGTGCCCAGGCTGGCTCCAAACTTGAAATCCTCCTGCCTCAGCTCCTGAAATAGCTGGAATTATAGACATGTGCTACTGTGTCCACCTTTTCCCCCCCAACACTTAGAATGACTATTTTCTTATCTCACTGTTTCAGGTAAAACTAAAAATTATGTTTGTAGGTACAGTTTTTGATCCTAATTTTAATAGAAATGGCTTCAATGTGTTATTTAATATGTTTGTCCTGGTATTCTTATAAAGTTCTCTACTGTATTTCCTTCTATTCTATGCTACTGGTGAGTCTTTGTTGAAAATGATAGACATTCTGTTCTCTTTTAGAGTGTCGTTTTAATAAACCAATTTGATAGATTTCTTAAAGTTGAATAATACTTATGGAATAAGGATATTTAAGCTTTTAGAAATCAATTTTTATTTCAATGAAAGATTATTAGGGTTATTCTTTTGTATTTATTATCAAATATCAAATAAGTCATCATTTCTAAAATCACATATTATAAAAAGCCATATACTGAAGAGAAATTAAAGGGTATCATACTTATAAAATAAGTTGTTTAGATAGACTTTGGTTCTCTCTTATTTCTTTCTTTCTTTTTAAAATTTTTTTTAGTTGTTGATGGACCTTTATTTTATTCATTTATTTATATGTGGTTCTGAGAAATGAACCCATTGCCTCACACATGCTAGGTAATCACTCTCCCACTGAACCACAACCTGAAATATACATTGAAACTTGTAGATTCAAGAAAGACTAAGTGTAGCCAGGAGGGAAAGTTTCCCTTTTTACTCAAATACATGGGGAAGAGGAATAGATTGTAGTGGCCATAATAAACAGGCTGATGAGAAGGATGATAAGAAAGTTGCTTTTATTTGAAAACAAACAAACAAAAAAAACATCCCCTTGGTTGTCAGGTTTGCATTTTCGTATTTCATCATAACTCAAAGCACTTTATTCACAAGTATTCAAGCTCAGGCAATTTGCATCTTTCCAGCACATTCATCTCTGTTCACATGTCATTGATTCCTAGATCAAAGGAAAGCAGAAGCCACACATGTGCAATAATACGGCACCAATGTAGCAGTCCTGGTCCTACCCTCTATTTGTACTTCACAGTCTCTATTTCTGGTTATGGAGCAGCCCTGCTATGATGGAAATATTTTTCATAGCAGATTTATTTTCCAATGTGAACAGGAAAAAGTATGTCCAGGAAATTATGCTGAAAATAGAGCACATAGTCTAAGATATTATTAGCCTCAAGAATAAAAATACGATGAAGGTGTCTCTTGGCTTCCCCTACTGCTTCTTACACACAGGTCAAAATCTGAGCTTCTACTTTCAGTAAACTGAATAGTGTGGCAGCTGAGTAGAATAGTCACAAAAGATAAATTTGTAAAGATAGGCAACATCTGATTTTTCACTTCTTGAAGTAGACCACAAGAATGCTTTTAGGCAGAGATGAGGACAGAATGTCTTGGTGAGGAAGAGCTGGACACTGAGTCCTGCTCAAGCTACAGAGGAACGCCTGAATTTCCACGGTTAGAGCTTCATTTCTTTTGCACAGTTTCTTTCTGTTTTAGGATATAGCACTACTCTGAGACACCAAGGGAAGTAATGGTATGTATCCCAGGAAAAAACACATAAACTTCAACCCACTATGTTTCATACCATTTGCAATAAAGGAAATACATTTTCCTACTTATATAGAAAATAAAAACAATCTTTATGCCATGCTTCACTCCCATTTTTTAAAGTAGAAATTAATTCTTCAATTATCAAGAATACAAGTAACAGTAAATGTTGGCAAAGATGTGGGGGAAAAGGTACATTCATGTATTGCTGGTGGGACTGAAAATTGGTGCAACCACTCTGGAAAGCAGTGTGGAGATTCCTCACTTGACCCAGCTATCCCACTCCTTGGCATATAACCAAATATCAGCATACTATAGTGAGGTAGCCGCATAAATGTTTATAGCAGCTCAATTCATAATAGTTAAGTTATGGGACCAATCTAGGTGCCCTTCAATACATGAATGGATAAAGAAAATGGGGTACATATACATAATAGAATATTAGCCATAAAGGGGCTGGGGCTATATAGCTCAGTGGTAGAGCACCTGCTTCACATGTGTGAGGCACTGGGTTCAATCCTCAGCACCACATAAAAATAAACAAATAAAGATATTGTGTCCATTTACAACTAAAAAAATATTAGCCATAAAGAAGAATGAAATTATGGCATTTGGTGGTAAATGGATGGAACTGAAGACTATCATGCTAAGTGAAATAAGGCAATCCCCAAATACCAAAGGCCCAGTGTTTTCTC